>NC_045598.1:152423722-152726752 GCF_009762305.2 Zalophus californianus
ATTCTGGGAGAAAGAATGATAAATAAACCCAGCGCCACTGCGCTAAAAGTTACAAAAACCTACATAGCAGGTCAGAGAGGCAAACCCCCTCCACTCTGCCTTGGGATGTCCTGGCAGGAAGCCAAGGTGCTGGGTTATAGCACTTGGGGACTAAGCCCCAGAAAAAGCAATATTTGGATCAAGAACGGTC
Source organism: Zalophus californianus (assembly GCF_009762305.2). Classification (NCBI taxonomy): domain Eukaryota; kingdom Metazoa; phylum Chordata; class Mammalia; order Carnivora; family Otariidae; genus Zalophus; species Zalophus californianus. The sequence goes on from NC_045598.1 coordinate 152,423,913, forward strand.
AGAAACCCTTAAAGAGAGAGAGAGAGAGAGAGAAAACTCTCCTCTTCCACTCGCTCTCTCTGCTAACGAGGGTTCCCGAGCGGGGGAGAGAACCGATTCCCGTAGTGAGAACAGGCAGCCGCACTGAAAGCACTCAATGCAAAAATCTGGAAACTGGTGACGGGCATGTTTGTTTATATTTTGCCCCTGGAACAGGGAGACCTTTGAATGTCTCCTCTGCTCAAAGCACCTGTTTTCCACATGTCCCAACAGTGTGTAAAGGGAAAAAGAAAAAAAGAAAATGGGATTTTCAGAAGTATGTGCCATAAAGCCAGGCTGGGAACTGTGTTTTCTAGCCCAGCACTGAGTTAATTTAAAATAAATGACCAGTTCCATGTATTCGTGCTACATAAGATGGGGAGTAATTTCAAGGGAAAGGTAGGTGCTTAATGGAGCAGTGAAACATACACTGAGCTGCCACCTGTTTTATACAAAAATTCTGGGCTTTAGACAAACGTATCATTAAGTTGCAAATATTTGTTGGGAGCCGCGTTTTTGCTCCATAAACAATCCTCGCTTGTGAAGGCCTTCGAGAGTTTTCTTGATTTGAAAATGCCTCTAATGATCTGGAAAGAGCAAAAGAAAAATGCCGAAATCTACTACAAATAATAATTCCCATATTCAACGTAGGAAGATAACGATGTATCGGTAATCATTAGGCTTTGTGTTTATCTAGGCTCTTTCCCCAAGGAGGCTGCATGATTCTACAGCAACGTACAGAATCGCCTTTGAATAAATAGTTGCCCCCTAAGTTAGCTCCTGAGCAAACAGTGGGAGGAAGGGGAGATTTCTCTGCCTGCTTACACATCACCCCCTCCTGACTCTTCGCTCACTCTTCTCTTTTCCTATTTTTCTAACATCTCCTGTTAGGTCCCCGTTTCAGCCAAATAGGGCAAAGATGACATGTCTTTACTAGCTTTCTCTAAATTGAGTCTTTCTTTCATGTAACAAATGTTTGCTGGCTCTCATTACTGCCAGAGAAAAGTCCAGAATGATCTCTGATTGAGTTCAGACACTCACTTCGAAACTGCCAACAACCAAGGATGCCATTGTTGGGTCTGACTCTGACCCCCTGAGCATCCTGAGAGCAATGAGATCCCCAAAGCATCAAGTTTTCCCACCAACCCTAAAAGGCTGCATCTCTCAGGCAATCCAGTCCAGCCAAATGCAAATCAATGTAATAGGACTTTGCATTGTCTTCCCGCGTTTGATTTGTCACAAACTTTGGTCATTTCTTTCTCTGTGACATTGGCAAAAATCCGTCCTTGCTTCCAAAATGCAATTCTACCTCCAGTCAGGAAGGTAGGTAGACCTGTACCTACCTGGACATGCGGGAGGCCTGAGCAATCAATAATTTGATGATCCTTCAAACCAATATTCTTTAAATATTTGTTGAACATTTCTTTAATGGAAGTAAAGAGAAACTCATATTCCATTAATAAAAATTGTCACATACTTTTCTATGTTCAGAAAGAGAGAGATGAGTCGCTATGATCATCAGAACCAGAAAAGTCCTCGGAAGCAAACTGAACCATAGAAAGGTGTAGGCAACAAAGAGACCACTCTGAGATAAATCACTTTTTCCCAATAAACAGTACCATAGCGTGTATTACTGAGTTTGAAAAGATCCAGTCGTTACAAATGCCCCCTCTCCACCATGGTCAACCTCAAAGTTGATGGTAGAGATGCAACTTACAGGTGTACGTTGCAGATACTCAGAGCCGGCAACGAGGCATGGGTCTTCAGCTTCTACTCTAGAGCTTGCCTCTTTTAGTGGGAGCGGAATCAATTCACTCTGGCCAGTTATGGAAGGCGTCACAATGAGACCTGACTTACCCTTCCCCATGTTTCCAGGATGTTCGCCTTTACAGCTTGGCACCCGGGTAGCTTCCCAGGCGACACCTCCTACGTCCAGCCCTGCCCCCGGTCCAAGTCCTGTTCATCTGATACGCAGACTGTTAACTGATTTCTCTTCATTCCCTTCCCCTAGTGAATGAAAGTTCTGCCCCCACTGTCTCGCCCTTCAGATACATTCTAATTAATCTGGAATTACCTTGTCCTGACCATCATTCAGTCTGAAATCTACAATGGGCTTGCTTGTGCTTCCTACAGGGTGTGAGGACGGAGGTGACAAGGAAAACTGAGCTCCCTGACCCGAGGGAGCTGCCCACACCTATGTGGCCTTTCCATGGGTGTGCAGCCCAGGGTCCCAGAGCTGCAGGAAATGGAAAGTGGCCGCTTCTGAAGGTCACCTGCTGCACCCCCTTTGGGGTAGAGGGGGAGGTCTTCACAACCGCAAGGAAGCAGAGGGAGCTAAAACCCTCCACTCCGACATGAAAAGAGAGAGAATGAAGCTGAAGAGAGAATCATTTCATCCATCCTGTGTGTATTTTGGGAGAAGGAGAAATGAGCTCCTCCCTTTAAAAGGGAGGGAAATCCATGAAGGGCCTCTCTGTGATGAGCCTACTTAGAAATAGGTCACTTGCCTCAGAAACAGAGGCAAAGATTGTGCTGCATGAATCCCCAAGAGCCGACGTGCTGGCCGGAACAACGAGAAGAGAACTGAAAGCAACCCCTCCTGCCTCTGACAGCTGACCGAGCACCCACGGGCAGCCGGCTTCAGCCTCCCCGGCTCTGTGTCCTCATTTGTAACATGGGAAGAAAAACCTTGGTCAATCTCCCGAACCTGTGCTTTGAGACACCTGGAAAAAAGATACATATCATATGACAACTCTGTCTTCCACGAGCCACCGCATTTCATACAGGGCTTTGCTAAGTGAACTAAATTAAGTCTCTTTCAATCTAATCACACTGAGGAAAAATAATGCACCTTTTAATGAGAAGAGAAATACCCAAGCTGGCAGTTCTACTGAAAAGAAGAAAAAGTATTTTCACGATATCAAAACGCCTTTGCAGGAAATCAGTGGCAAAGGCATCAACTTTCTTGTTTGTTGACTTCAAATCTCTACCCAATTCACTGCCATATCCCTCGTTAGAGCAAGTTCTGAAACTGCCCAAATGTGAATCGGGTCAAGCACCATTTCTCCACCAGGTCGCCTTCTTCCCGCTTTACTCTGGCATTGGCCTCACTGCCACCAGCCCCTGCTGCCCCGACGCCCCTCCTCTGGAGAGCCCCTCTTGCACCTCCTTCCCCACCACTCTGTGGCTCAGGAAGGACAGACAGCCATGCAGCATGGCTCCACCAGGCCAAGCCTGCCTCTGCCTGCCTCCCACCTGGCTGCCCCCCCACCCCCAGGCCCAACACTGTGAAGAGAATTTCCCACCTGAGCGGTCTGACCAGAAGACATCCCCTGGGCCATGCTTCCCAGCTGGGGGCCAGGAGGTGGGTGTGTGCCCAAGGGCCTGAGCACAGCCTGGCCCCTCAGAGCACACCAGCTGTCCTCCCTCTCTTCCAGGCCAGGAGACTGGGTAGGTAAGGAGACCCTGGAATCATTCTCTCATTGTGTATATGTGTGTGTATGTGTGTGTGTGTATGTATGTGAGTGTGACTATGTGTGCATGTGTGTGTTTGTGTGTGTGCATGTATGTGAGTGGGGCTATTGTGTACGTGTGTGTGTGCATATGCGTGTGTGTGCATGTATGCGTGTGTATATGTATGTGAGTGTGACTATGTGTGTTGTGTGTGTGCATATGCGTGTGTATGTGTGTGCATGTATGTGTGTATATGTATGGGAGCATGACTATGTATGCATGTGTGTGTATATGTATGGGAGTGAGACTGTGTGTGTGTGTTTGTGTGTGTGCATATTCATGTGTATGCGTGTGTATGTGTGTGTATATGTATGAGTGTGCCTGTGTGCATGTGTGTGTTTGTGTGTGTGCATATGCATGTGTGTGCATGTGTGTATATGTGTGACTATGTCTACATGTGTGTGCATGTGTATGTGTGTGCATGTATGTGTTGTGTGGGCATGACTGTGTGTGCATGTGTGTTTGTGTGTGCATATGCATGTGTATGTGGGGGGGTGTGTATGTGTGTATGTATATGTCTGTGTGGGTAAGTATGAGTGGGTATGTGTGTATGTGTAGTATGTGTGTATATATATGTGCATTTATGTGTGTGTATAAGTATGTGTATATGTATGTGTGTATTGTGTATATTATGTGTGTGTGTGTGTGTGTGTGTGTGTGTCCCACACTCCCCTTCTCCTGCATCCCTATCAAACTCCCTGCTACTTGCCCCCCAAACAGCAACTTTCTGCCTGTCTATGGAGAAACAGTTTAGCAGAATATTTACAACACTGGGTTTGGGCCTGGACTGCCTGGTTCTGCCACTTACCACTTTCATGACCTTGACAATACATTCTCTGTGCCTCAGTTTCTTCATCTGCAAAACTGGCCATTGAATCATTGTCTTTACCTCATTTGGAGCAGTGTCCGGCACATAATAAGTATTCCATAAATGTTAGCTCCTGGTAGCATTAGTAGCTCTCATGTTCCTCTTTGAGTCATGTGGCTGCATAGGAAGGATGGCTCAGGGCTCCTGGGAGCAGCCTCCCCTCCCTCTCCTGTCTCATCCTTGCTGTAGCTGGTGACGGGGAGACCGGGGCCTGAGCTCGGGCCGCTCCTGGCCCCTCTCTCCCCTAAATGCCCTGCTCCATGCAGCGGCCAAGGTCTGAATGTGGGAGTAAATGCAAAATAGCACAGAGGCCCCAAACCCAAACAGCATGCTCTCACTCAGACTTTCCAAGCTTCCCCTTAGGTTTCAGCTGGCACACTTACTAACAAAAGCAGCTCTTTATTCTCATGCATCTATTGGTCTCTCAGAAACGCCATGGGTGTCTGGGACAGGGGCTGTTATTGGAGGCCAGAATCAGGCATTCCTGTGTCCTGGTCACAAAATCATTAAAAAAGCAGCAAATGCACAACTTTATCCACCATGGGCCAGGAACAGGCAAACTTGCCTTGACTCTGTGGGCACAAAAATGAAAGAGGTTCATCTCTGCCTTCAAGGATCTTATAGTCTAACAGGCAAGATTATTTCTCTATAGGGGGGTTCTCTAACTTGAGCAAGAATCAGGCTCCCCTGGAGTGCTTGTTAAAACACAGACTGTCGACCCCAACCTCATCTTTTAGGATTCAGCAGGCCTGGGGCCTGAGAATTTGCATTTCTGACCAGCTTCCAGGTGATGGTGATGATGCTGGTCTGAGAACCAGTCAGAAACTACCTCCCTACTGCGGTGTGGGCAGGCACAGAACACCACTGGAGCAGATAGTTTGACTGCACTTTGGATATTTTGACAGGGCTACAGCCCCCCAGAACACCATGGGAGCACAGAGAAGTACTCTGAAATTAGCCAGAGACTGAGGAATATTTCCTAGACGACATGGCCTGCACAAGGTCCTAAAACGTAGGTAGAGATTAGCCAAACTTAATTGGCCTCTGAGTCTGGTACTCAGATGAATGGTCTGGGATTGCAGGCTTAGGAGTCATTGATCATCAGAATCACTTGGAATATGTGCACTCATGGTGTACTGACCTTTAAGAAAGGTCACAGTCCAATGCTGGTTGTACTATGATGGGATGTGTAGACAACTCCTGGGTATGTCGGGCCTTCTTAGGCCCAGGGGGCCCTGGTCCCTAAAAGCTATGGCCGAACCTGAGAACAAGCCAGTAGTCAGGTCAAGGACAGATAAGGCAGTCCACGGAGAAATAGATTCAGAAAGGGGGAAGAGAGGGTAATTAGAAGGAGATCACTTTACAGCATGAAGTTGTAAGAGAAAAGGTGGGCGTGGGAGCAACCTGATATGCCGAGGTGATACACTTGAGGGGAATGAGTGTGGCCTTCAGATTAACATACGTCCAAGTTCACATACCCAACTGGAACACAGCTGGTGCACAATAACAGTTGTTGAATTAATTGACATATGAAAACATTTTCACATCCTATGAATTCAGTGGCCTTGGGACAGCAAAGCATCCACCCCTCCAAGGGGATGGTAGATATCACCTAGAAAATGGGGGTCTTTGATAAGCTTTTTGACTACAAGTTTGGGACCCTTTAGATCAGTGTTTCTCAAACTATCTATGGGGAAAGACCAGTGGTTTTGTTTTATTTATTGTATTTTCTTTTTTTTTAAAGATTTTATTTATTTATTTGAGAGAGAGAGAATGAGAGAGAGCACATGAGAGGGGTTAGGGTCAGAGGGAGAAGCAGACTCCCTGCTGAGCAGGGAGCCCGATGCGGGACTCAATCCAGGGACTCCAGGATCATGACCTGAGCCGAAGGCAGTTGCTTAACCAACTGAGCCACCCAGGAGCCCTTTATTGTATTTTCTATCATTCCATATCCATATGTAGTCCATACGATGAGTATCTATAGGCAACTGAACACATGAATTTGAGGACAACCAAACTAGTCTATACTAGTGTACAGTCTATGAAACAAACTCACTGATCATACACTTGGATGTTGTAGCAATGTTAAATTGCTAAAGTAGCACTGCTTGGTGGGCTATTTTGGAGAAAGCAAGATTCCATACAACTTCCTTTAGATATCAAAAACAAAATTTTGAAGCCATCCTTGGGCCCAGGTTTGCACACACTGGGAATCTGGGGAAAGGCATGCAAGAACATGGAAGCTGCCCCAAAAATTTGCACAAGGAATTTCAGTGTCCTGGGTACTCAAAGTATAGTCTAGACAGAGTACATCTTCCTAGATCCATGGACTCCTTGCTGGTGGGAAGGAGGGCCGCCAGAATGATGCCCTCCAAATTGCAGGGCCCAGGACTGGAGTTTGGGACAATACTGGGAGGAGTCTGAATAGATGACCTGACACAGAACTGGTGGTTTTCTATGGCTAGTGCATAATTTGCAGGCATTCCAGAAGTTCCCCTGTGTCCTGGTTGGGTGGCAGAGAGGTGAAGAGAAGTGAGGACTGATGAGACTCCCAAGGCTAGGGACCTTGAGACTAGAGGCAAAAGCTGCCCGCGGGTACTAGGATGTGACCGAAAGACAGGCAGGACTAGTGTCACCAGCAGTGGGTTCAGTGAAGACAGAAGCTGATATATAGAGACAAGGGGTCCAAGATACTTCAACCAAAGCCAGCAAAGATCTTGAAAATGTGAGCCACCGAACCACACATATGCCGGGAGCCATCTTGGAGTGAAGGGGGAAAGAGAGAAATGCTGAAGACTCAAGCATTTACATGGAGGACACTGAGCTAGCTTGAAGAGGCAGGTTACACTGGAAAAAGACTGAGATATCATCACATCATAAATTGGGAGGCATAAGCATCCCTGCCTCACCCTCCCATCCCCTTCACTGGGCAGCATGGTCTCAAGAGCAAGATCAGTTTACAGCAGGGCTTCCCAATCTTTTTCACATCAGGGCACACACAGAAAATGATGATGCTGGTGTGGAACATCGAGGAAAGCAAACAGGGCCACTGGATAGGGGGTTCCCGTCCTGCCCTGCTGCTCCGAGTGTGGACAGTTTCAATATCCAGGGGCCCCTGTAACCCACTCTTGTGCACAGAACACCTGTGAGAAGTTCCGCATCACAAATAAAAATCCTATGTGTTTCTCTGTACTTATAAGTAGTCACTTCCAAAATTGTAGATCCCAGCTACAGGATGAGTGAATGAATGAATGAAATGAATCAACAAATTAACCTACATCTACCACTTTCTGACCGATCAACTTCAGTCAAGATACTTAGCTACCCAGTTTCCCTTGGAATAGTAGAGACAATAATTGCTACCTTGAAAAATTTTGTAAGGATTAAATGAGGCAAAGCATACATAGCCATCAGAGAAGTTAGTTTAAACTCAATCTGCATTTGCTTTTTGGACCACTTCCCTCTATCCATTGTTAAGCAGGCCATCCCAGGAGGACTCAATTAGCTAGATGGACAAAGCTCAGTTTTTTGTCCCTGCCCAGTAGGACCCTCTTCTGGTAGATCCTGGTATCCACAATTGGCTTGGAATGTTTTGCTTAGTTGTTGAGCTATAAATTTCTATCAGACCCCATATATGTACCCATACGTTAAATTGCCTCTTCTCTTGATTCATCCTTCCTTTGTCCCCCACCCGAGAACTTGCCCTCCTTGCCTTTACAGCCAACTAGTCCCCATTTTCTTTCTCAGAACTTGCACCCCACTCTTTTGTTAGGGGGCATGCAAAGGAAAGAGCCATAATGATACCTCCTGAATGAAGGCTGGCAGTCTGGGAAGAGCCTGGTATCAGGACACTGCGAGAGGAGTCCTGGCAGATTCGAGAGCACCTCAGTGACCTAGAAAAATGGGACAATTTGAGGTTGGCAATTTGTTTCCTAAAAAGTTCCATGTCGCTCCCTGAAGATCAGTTAGAGTGTCAAATAAATCAGCGAGTCCATCACCCCATCTCCTTGTGGGACATGTTTTTCCGCCACAATCTGTGAGCTATCTTATCAAATCAGCACTCAGAAAGCTCTGAGACTGAATATCCCCATGCTGTAGCTGTTAATGAGTAGCAGAAATATAATTAAGGCTTTTCATTTAACAATGAATCACCCAAAGCACTCAGGAAAGATGTGACATTTGCAAGAACATTTACATTTTTTGTGCGAAAATATTATTTTAAAACTTCACACTATATCACCAAATACAGTCCTGGGTGGAATTAAACACCACATCTCATGTAACTCAGTATCATATGTTTTGTTAAACCCTGTGCTCTTGGAATGTCTGAGTTTGCACTGGAATCAAGGCAAGAAAGGTGGCTCAGGAGGGGGAAACATGTCCATACATCAAATATGTCTGCAGTGCGTACATGTCTAGTAAACCAGAGCCAGTGTGAGTGAATCAGATGACGCAGGCAACTTGACTGGATGCATTACCCTGAGGGTGATATACAATTCCTAAGAGGAACTGAGAGGCATAAAAGCTCGCCTACCTGACAAGAACACAGCTGAGGATCCTGACTAGTCAGTAAATTGCTTCTAATCTGCCCTTTCCGACAGCTCATTACTTTCTCTGCTAAACATGCAATGTGCTAGACTGCCTTTTCTGGGGCCAAGGAAAAATAAAGCAAACCTTATGAAATACAGAGTTGAGCCACTCCTCTCCAGAGATATCCAGAAGGATCATTGCTCAGGGAACTCATACAGAGACAAATGGCGGCCAAACTTGGGAAGAGACGGTCTGGGACTCACTGTTTGGGCTAGAAGTCCTCCCTGGACTTCAACACCTTCCACATTTCTCTCTTTCCTTTCAATTTATGATGCTAGCGGAACAACTGATGCATGTAATTCAGAAATCCAACTTTTTTCCATGGGAGACACTTTGAAAATGTAGATATAACTAATGTCTTATTTTAAATAAATTATTCCCAGTGAATTGTGCATGAAGCATGGGGATTGTCTCCATTTTAGAATCCCGCATTATGTGGAGTGTGGCTCTTACATCATTCCCAGTAGGACAGAGTTTGTTTCTGATGCATTTATGTCCCACACTTAGTTGAGGTTTCCAGCATGTCCAAGGTTGGGGCTCACCTAGTACATCTATGCTCCAGTGACCCCTCTGAACTGTGTGGTTTCCTTGTGCTCCATTTCTTCTTGGTAACTCAAATCAGACGACTTCTAACAAAAAAGTTGGCAATGAAATCATTACCTTGCAAGTCAAGTTTTCTGCCCACTCCTCCTTCCTGGAGCCAAGCACTTATGAAAGATTTTTGTAATGGTACCTAAGGCTCTGGGGAACTATGTATTAGTTAGAATAGTTCAGTTTTGTGTGGTAGAGACCCAGAATAACACTGGTTTAAACAAGATAGAAATATATTTCTCTCTCACAAATGAGAGTTGTTCTCAAGCGCTATCCCCGGCGACTACAAGAAGTCCTCACTCCAGCCAGCAGGAAGAGGGAGAGAGAGGGAGAGGACACTGCCTCCATCTGAGCTTTATGACCTGGAAGTGTCACATATCACTGTTGCTTATCTCTCATGGGCCAGAACTTAGTGATGTGGCTACACCGGGCAGCAAGGGGGTCTGAGAAGGGGTCTTTCAGCCTTTCATCTGGGATCGCTTGCCTGAAAATGTACTTGGAGGCTAGCATTATGTCAACATCACTTCCTGCATGCCGGCTACAAAGCCAAAACAATTTGTGACTTTAGACTGGATTCTTCCCACAGGCTGGTGTTCAGGAAGAGTTACTCCCTTCATTCTCTACCTCCAGGGAGCAGCATGGGCGTAAAATTTGATGCCCCGTATTTCTGGATCTGGATTTTTTTTTTCCAAAGAAAAGTGGTGTATACAGAATGGAGTGCATGAAGTAATTACCCAGATAATTCAAGGCAAAAAACATCAAGTTCTTGGAAACGAGATTTTTGCTTTGGGCGGGGGGGGGCGGGGGGGGGGGGCTTGAACCAGAAGGACCGTCTCTGTGTGAGGAGTCTGATATGTTGAGAAGTGCTAAATAAAAGTCTCTCTTTGGGCAGAGAAATCTATTTCAAGAAGCTGGGCGCAGCTCCCCCGACTGCCTGATCAACATTTTGTGTCGGGAAAAGGGAGCGCTGGTAACCTTGTGGATTCCGAAGACACCGTGTGGTAACACAACATCTAGGAACAAAACTCAGGGGTCAATTTGTCAAAAGTCACAATCCTGACATTAGCCTGCTGGGGTCCCTGTGCTGAGCCAACGAGCTATCTCTGTCCTTCCCTGTGCTAAGACAGCTGGCTGGTACTTCTAGATAATACTGGGATGAAGATGTTGAGTGATTGCACTTCTGCATTTCACCCTGAATTCAGGAAAAAATAACTAAAAGGGAAATATTAGTTTCTTGACTGCTGGATTTGTTTTTCCTGCCACATATTATCTAAAGCAGTGATTCCTAACTCTCTCTGTACATTGGAATCACCAGAGGAAGTTTCTAAAATCCCAATGTTTAGTGACAACCCCAGGGATTCTAATTCCGTTATCCTGACGTAGGGCCAAATGATGGGAATTTTTTAAGCTGCGCTGAGTGACTCTAATGTGTAGCCAGGGTTGAGAACCCATAATCTAAGGAGCCTCCTCCCTGTGTTTTGAAGTGAGCCCTGATCCATACCATTCATTACAGGATTGTGCAACCAAGATGAAGTGACTTCAAATGGACTGAGCAAGGAGTGCCTGTGCCTTCAATAGTTGTAGCCAATTATCACACAGCCACAGCTCTGACATTGAGCCCTAGGGAAAGGGTTGATATGTTAAATGGAGGGGGAAAAAAATAACAAAAGAATATTAGCTTGGGTTGTGCTCTTTTTAAACAGGAATCTACTCAAAGCACCCCACAAAAGATGTGGGTTTCATATAACTCTACTTGAGGACCTGAAACGGACATGGAAGACAAGATGATTCCAGAAACCAGCTCCCCTGTCAGTCTTCCTCCTGGGTGTAATATTGAAGACTACCACCTAATATGTCACCTCAACGATTGACCTTTCCATCTGGTTTCTCACTCCCTCCCTGAGGTAACTCAACATTCTAGCCAAGCTGGACCACTCTTTGTTCCCAGTGGCCCAACTTCTTCATTTCCCCCAATAGAGTGGGATCTAGGTCTCCTTCACCCTCCACATGGTATCTTCAGTACGACACATGTTGTCATCTACCTTGTTTCATACTTGTATTCCGGACTCGTCCTCCCAATACCATCAAGTCATCTTGCAAAGAAGCCCCATGTCTCCCTCACCTTTTTAGTCCCTACCATGGGGCTTCCCAGGTGATTCACCCTCAGCAAATATTTACTGAATAGGTATGAGTTTCCAGAAACTTCTTCAGATGGGGCTTTCATTTATGTGTTGGTCCCAAGAGAAAGTACTTCATATTTTATCCCCTGCTTCTCTGAGCCATGAGAGCCTTCACAACTCACTCAGACTCTTTGAATGGAGATTCTTCTTAGGCCTAAACATGAAAAGAGAAATCACTCTAGACATGCCACCTATTATTTATTTATTTATTTGAAGAGCAGTCTAGTATCCCAAATGACTCTCTTCCACCCACAGTGAGTCATTTGACATTTCAGAATAAAGTAAATATCCCTCTTAAGAAAGAAAAAAAAAAATCCTAAAGTCCCTCTTTAAAAACCTTAGGGTTCTTGGGGAAGAAAAAAGAAGAAGAAGAAAAAAACGGGCAGGTGGGGTTCAATTGTTGACACTGAAAGAAAGTTCTTTCAATGACAGTAGCACTTTTAAATGGTAAGGATAAGGAAAAATACTTTCCAGATGCCAAGTCGTTTTTCAGTGAAAGAAAAACTCTCCATCTCCAGGGAGGCATGGTCCTTCTGATCTGAGCTGCAGCAAGAAGTGGGGAGAAGAGGCAAAGGATCTTACTTCTAAACACATTCCTGTTTTCTAAACTTTAAAGAGCCAGCCAAACACTCTCCTCCTTGGGAAAGAGGAATATTAACTGTGTGTGCACAGGGTTTGTGAGGATTGACAGATTAATATTGTTATCACTATGAAATTAATATAATTGATACTTACGGTTATAGAACTCCTTACAATTTACAAGACTTTTTTAATGCACTGTCTCACTCAAGATTCACAAGAACCCTGGGAGGAATAGGAATTATTATTATTATTATTATTATTATTTAGGAACAGGAATTATGATTCCCATTTTACAGAGCATGAAACTGAGGTGCTGGCTGCTAATGAGGAGGAGGGACCACGTGTTTTTTCCAACCACGCCACATCCTGTTAAGGTGGAAGCCCTGGATGATCCCCATACACATGCCTGCCCACTCAGGACCTAGGGTGGGCACAGTGATGGAGAGCACAGACTCTGGAGTCAGACAGAGGGGACCAGGATCCCAGCTCTGCCACTTCCTAACTTTGGGCAGGGTACTTATTAACTTGACTTGGTAGCAGGCTCCTAATTTGTAAAATGGACATAATAATACCCACAGAGATTTCCTCAGGATTAAATGAGTTTGTGAAGTGCTTAACACAGGGCCGGGCACAAGACAAACCCTTAATGAATGGCAGTTATTAATATTAGTACGAAGCTTCATATATGAGCAATAGCACATCACACATTACAAAGTGCTCTATAATTATGGCTTCTAGTTAAATACACAGCCTAATGGAAAAAACATCTGGAGTTTTTCTCTGGCTGAGAGTAAACACTAATTTCAAATGAAAAATCTGTGCTAAACAATTGTACCTCAAAGGGGACTCCAATATTTTTCCAGGATTATGTATTCTGTTACCGAAAGTACACACACTAATCAAAGTTGGGTTTTATTTATTTTAAAACACCCTGTGTTTTAAAACAGAGGGTGTTTTAAGATTTCCACCAATAAGCCATGTCCACTAGATTACCCCATATTTCACTGCACACTTCAATAATCTTTACGCGTTAATCAACCACCTTGACTTTGCCCCTCTGTATTTATTCTGCCTGTATTTTATTATTTCCTTGGTAAGCCTTGTGTTTCAAAGGCTTTCTAGAACAACTCAGTCACCAAAAATATGCTTCTGGGTGACTCTTAAGATATAAGATTTTTAACCCAGTGGTGAAATAATTGTAATTATAAAAACAAAACCAGAAATGGAATCTTAGTGACAGTTAAACAAATCTGTAATTACCCAGCCAGCTCGCAAAGCCCTTCTCTCTTCCTTCTCATTCAGTTTGCAGACCCAGATGTCATCTCATTAAATCAACAGCTCAGATGTGCACACAAATGTCTTACACTAAATACACATTTCTCTTTCCACCTCTCTCACAACAGCTAAGCCTCTCTTACAGAGTGGCAACATCAAATTAAATCGGGGGGGGGCGGGGGGTAAGGAAATAAGGAAATCAGGTAGCCGAAGCAAAAACAAGCAACTACAGCTGGTGCTTCAGGCCAATAGTCCCCAGGTGTCAAAAGATTATGTGAATGTGAATGGTGTGTGTGCGCGTGTGGGTGTGCGCGCATGCGTGTACCTGTGCATGTGCGCATTTCAATCCTTCCTCCCACTTACTAGATGTATTCCAGCAGTGAGCTACATGCCTAGCACAAACACATCCTAATAAATGTTTATCAAATAAATCAATGAGTTACAAATATTCCACTGAAATCACATACTGTAATAGCCTTGGCATGATGCTATGATCTCACTTACTCAGCATCTCTATTTAAGCATTTGTTTGGGTAATTAGAAGTCTTAACAATCATACTTTGTTTAAGCCCCAAATACCATTCCGATTAGATAGCATGTGTTTCCTATAGCGGCTTCCATATGTCATCCATCCACGCTAATTGTCCCCCTACCCCAAAGGCTCGCCAGAGTTTTTGCAAGACATGGGAATGTGTGTCACACATGGAAGGAATGCGGAGGAGACCGTGCCAAATGATGTGCCGAGAAGAACAAACCAACACCCTCACTTCCCTCAAATCCACGACTCTGTGGACTGAATTGTTCGTTGTCCCCAGCTGTAAGCTCTCATTCTCCTGAGCTAGGCCCGGAGGAAGGGGCCCGGAGCCTGTGTCTTGGGAATGGCTTGCAGTGGCAGGAAGTAATGCACGGAGTTTGCTTTGGGGCGTCCTGATTGCCGAAGCTCCTGGGAGACCTGGATATCAATGTGGGACTGAACTCTCAGTGAGGAAAGAAGGCACTGGTCCCAAAGACATTTTTAAATGCATCTGCTGTTGGAAAGAGAAGTGAATCTAACATTCTTCTCGCGGAACTGACCTGCAGCTAAGTGAGAACTTCCGGCCTGGGGATGCCTCGTGCTACTCCGCAGCTGGAGCTGCTCCTTCCACTCCCGGAGAGGACTCATACAGAAACCCAAAGCCTCCTGTCCTCCACTTGCCCACTTCATGATCAGGCTTTTTATTTTTAATAATCTTTCATCCTCACCATCTGAAATTGGCACCTAAGTAATGTTAGGATCTTTAATACCTTCCTCTGAGTTGGTAAAATTGGACGAATTCCTTTGGGATTGAAATTAATTTGGGGAGAGCTGTTTGCTTTAATTACAGACTCAAACATCTCAGAATTTGTAATGAGCGAGGGAATTATGTTCCAAATCAAAGTGCCTCAGCCAGACTTGGTCCTTTTGACTCACTGAGAAGAACGGAAATAAGTCCTTCCTTCATTTTCAGAAAACAGATGGGTGCTTGTTTTTCACAAAGGACTCCAATTCATATCAATTTATTAATAAGCATTTTTGGGGGTAAATCTTGCGTGCTCTTTTCTCTGCATGTAAATTAAGAGGCCTCATTCTCACCCTGACAGACACTGGGATGGGACCTGCATATGCGGAGGATGATGGGAAGGTGGGTCAGTGAGATATGGGACTGCTGGCCACAGACTAACAGGGAGAGAAGGGTTGTGGCAGGTGGTTAAGGGGTTCTAGGATGAGGCTGGGTTGTAGGAGAGTTACTCTGGCACCAATAAATGGGATAGGTGAGAGTAGAAAGGGATGGAGCCCACAGTGGATATCCAGGCACCGATGTGTCGAGAGAAGTGGCAATAAGATGAGAAGGTAATGTGTCCCCCAGGAGATATTCTACAGAAATACAATAACTGAGACTTGACTAGATTACTGACAAGATAAAGGTGGACCTAAGAACAGCCTGAGTCAATGCAGGAAATGGAAGGTTAGGAAGTGGGTGGGTTTGGAGGGTTCTGGTGGGTTCCAATAAGCCCCCGAGAACTGGCAGAGCCTCAGTGCGCCCAGCCCACCCATGGCTGCCTCACATTCTTGCCAGAGCTTCAGAGCAATTGGCCAGCCTCATTTCCTTCTGAGGTGCTCTTCACAAGCAATTGCATCCAAAAGGGCAACAGAGTTGAGTCCAGTGCTTTGAAGAAACAGTTTTGCAGGTACAGCCCCCAAGCTACTCCATTTCCTCAGACCTTCCAGTTCATGCATTTTAAGATAGATTACTCTGACCACATGGCACTCACCAGGAAGAGGATAACCAATGTGGTAAAGTCCTGGAAGGTGGCGTCAAAAGAAGAAAGGCTACTTATAAGGAACTGCCATGTGAAAGAAGGAATAGATTATTTTCTGTTGCTTCAGAGGGGCCAAAGAAAAGAGGAAAGAGCTACAGGAGTTAGAGGTTGATTCATTATAGATTTTCTATTTAGTTTCAACTTGCAGTCACGCCCCTCAGAAAAAAGCATTCTCTGGGTATATTCAAAGGATCACAGAATTGTTGAGTTGGGAGGGGCTATAAAGCCCAACATCTTCATTTTACAGAAAACAAAATTTAAGCCAGGAAATACTATAAGCACACCCCTGTTCTGGAGATTGGAGTGTGGCTCCTGCATTGAGGAAGGTGTTGATTGAAATGATATTCAAAGCCCCATCCACCACATGAACCTGTGTCTCACAAAACAGGGCCCAAAATAGAAACAGAGTCAGAGTGTCATGGTGGCTAACAACATTGGCTTTAGTCTCAGAACTAGTATGGAGTTCTGGCTCCACCATAGACCAGCTGCATGAACCTGGACCACCTGACATGTATCTTGCTTCTTTATCTGCAAAATGGGACCAATACCTGTACCTACCTCAGAGGACCATTGTGAGTGCTAGATGAGAGAAGGTAAGTTAGTTATCTTAACTTGGTCCCAATACCTGACTTATGAAGGTTTTGCATTGGGTACAAAATATAATTTATCTAATTGTTGCTAGACTGAAAAATGCTACACTAAAAGTTAGGATGATTTGCACGAACCCACTTACCACTCTGTGCAATTCCATCCTTTGAGAGCCTTTGGAGTTTCCTGAGATGCCAAGTTTCTCTTGAGGAAAGTGGCATCCGAATAAGTATTTATAGTTAATCATTCACTTATTGAGCAACTACAGTGTGTCACGCCCAGAGCTACATACTGGGGATAGAAAAATAAATCAGACAGAGGCCTCGTCCTCAGGAAACTCAACCTAGGGAAGAAGATGAAGATAGATGGGTGCTTTTCTTTCACAAAAAGATTCCAGTTCATGTCCACTCATTAATGAGTATTTTGGGGTAAATAGTTGTTATAGGTTGAATTATGTCCCCCCCCAAAAAAGATGTGTTGGAGGCCTAACCCCCAGTACCTCAGAATATGACCTTATTTGGAGATAGGGTATGTAATAAGATGTAACAAGTGAAAATGAGGTCACTGGGGTGAACCCTAATCCAATATGACTGGTGTCCTTATAAAAAAGGGAGAAATTTGGACACAGAGAAAGATACATAGGGAGAATGCCATATGAAGATAAGGGTAGAGGTTGGGGTGATGCTTCTGAAAGCCAAGGAATGCCAAAGATTGGCCGCAACCACTAGAAGCTGAGAGGCATGAAACAGATTCTCTCTCTTGGCCCCCAGAAGGAATGAGCCCTGTCGACACCTTGATCTCAGACTTAGAGCCTCCAGAACCGTAAGACAGGCATTTCTGTTAAGGCTTCAGTTTGTGGTACTTTGTTATTGCAGCCCGAGCAAGCAAATACAAGCCTCTGTGCTAAGTTCTCTGTTAGGCATTTGGGGTGATAAAAATAAGAGATGCAAAGAAAAGATACAATTGGTTATCATACAATGTCATGTTATAATAGGATGAACAAGGTGTTAGTAGGGCAGAATAGGAAGTGATTCATTCTTATTAGGGAGGGAAGAAAGCAAAAGAGGCTTTATAAAGGAAGTGGCATTTGAGCAAGCTCTTAAAGGATGAATACAATCTCATGAGGTAAAGAAATGGGGAAGAAACTTGAGGCCAGGGAAACAGCATGAGTGGAGGAAAGGGGAGTCCAGTGTGGCTAGACAGTGGGTAGGGTCATGGAAGGAGTAATTGAAGGTGAGATCATGCCAGTCTGCAGGGTGACATCAACCTCGTGGAGGAGTGTACTTTTATTCTGTCAACAATAGGGCATCGGGGCACCTGGGTGGCTCAGTTGGTTAAGCGACTGCCTTCAGCTCAGGTCATGATCCTGGGGTCCTGTGATCGAGTCCCACATCGGGCTCCCCCTTCTCTGTGGGGATCCTGCTTCTCCCTCTGCCTCTGCCTGCCACTACCCCTGCTTGTGCTCACTCTGTCTCTCTCTCTCTATGTCAAATAAATAAATAAAATATTTAAAAAAAAACAATAGGGCATCATCAACAGTTGAGGAGGCTGTGTTACAATTTTAGAAACTAGAATTTCTTTTTTCCAAAGTGCCTCCAAATCGACACTGGCCTAATGGTGAATTCAAACATCTTGTTCACACAGCGAACCCATTAGCTGGGAAGACAATGGATGGGTCTGGATCCCCAAATCCTTGGCCAAAGTTGAGAGAACAAACAAGATGCCTTCCTATTTCAATGCTGGATACACAATAGGAGCTTGTTAAACAGAAGCTGCTATTCACTCATCCATGTAATAACAATTTCATGAGCACCTACTCTACCCAGGTCTACTGTTCTAGGCACTGTGTGGTAAAGATGAGAAACAAAACTGTGCCCGTCATTATAGCAAAAGGAAACATAAAATAAGCACATAACAAATAGACACAATTTCAAATAGAGCAATGAGGAAACTAGGATAAGTTAAATGGGACAGAGAATACCAGGAGGTTGGAAGGGTGCTGGTCAAGGAAGGTCTCATTAAGGAGGTGACATTTTCGCTCACTCCAGAATGATGTGAGTGAGCTGGCCACGAAAAGACCTAGGGGAGACTTCCAAGCAGAGAGGACATCATTCCCAAGGTGGGAATGAGTTTGGAATTTTAAGAAGCAGAGAAAACAAGGGTATGGCTGGAGACAAGGGCCAGAGTATTTAGGGTCTCACAGGCCGCCTGAAGAAGTTTGGAGTTTTATTCTGACTGCAATTAAGCCAGTGGGAGTGAGACTTGTAATGAGAGGATATATTTGACGTGATTTATCCTTAATAGTGAAGGACTAGAAGCAAGAAACTGGGTGAGGAGGTATCATAATAGAGCAGGTGATGGGTGGAGGTGCCTTGTCCCATGGTGAGGCGTGGTAGAATTGGGGATATATTTTCAAGGGAGAATCACAGGCTTGATGAAGGGTCATTCATGGGCATGGTGTGTTCCAAAGATGATAACTGAGGCTGCATAAGCAGTAAATGATGTCCATCAAGGAGGGAGGTTGGGAAAGAGCAAGTTTGGTGGGAGGGGAGTAAGATCGGAAGTTCTATTTTGAATGTTTTCATTTGGGGGTACCTCGTAGACATCCAAGTGGAGATTTCTACTATATGCATCCAAGATTAGGAAGCATCTTATTGTGTCAATTCAGTTATAATCAGTCTTACGTGAGGGCCACAGAAAACTAATTTATTCTTGACTTTTGAGCATTCATTATCACAAGTCCTGATGTTCTCAGTGCAATAAACACAAGCCCCTGGGGTCCTTGCCCTGCCTGTACATTCCTGCCTCTCTCACACATAGCCTTGTTCTCATTCCTCCTTCAAGTCACTGGAGTTGGATGACTACCCAGAAAATCTCCCACTGCTGCAGAATCAGAAAAGCAGGCTCTCCACCTAACAACCGGGATTGACTTCTGGGTCAACAGCAGATAATTTCTTGCTTTCAGAATTCAGAGAAAAGGGCTATGGAGCAGGAGCCTGATCCAGGAATGGATGCAGAAGCTCCTCAAGGCAGGCAGAGGGAAGTGAATCATCACTAGCCATCAGAGATGAGGGACTCCCTGCAGCTGGACACTCCACAGCCTACCATGCCTCCTAGGGGAGCCAAGTGCCCTGGAAAGCAGAATGGAAAATTACACTCCTAGATTACCCCTTTTTTAAAAGTTTATGAAAATTGACCTGTATGTTGTGGAAAATTCTGCACACACAGGACAGAGAAAACATAAAATTGGCCTTTGTCAAGCTGGAAGCAAGGAAAAATCATTAAGGAAAAATGTTAAACCTGCACCATGCGCCCAGCTATTCCAATAAACTGAGTCACTAATTCAACTCCCCTCTTTCTGAGTCCTTGTTTTCTCTTGCTTTCCTCTTCCTTCTTTCCTGCTTACTTGCATTGGTTCAATTGTTTTCAGGAGAGCCTTGGCTTATGCACTTGATGAGTTACTGAAGTGTTTGCTGATGAGCCAATCGCATTCGCTCCTGTTGTGTCAGACTCTCTGCCACTCAGTGGCAGGAGGGATGAGCAGAGCTCCTTCAACTACAAGGAGCAGGCTCGTGCACACCTGTTGGCTTTTGAGGGGCTGATAAATAGCATCTCTGCTCCCCTCTGGAGTTCTGAAATGGCTCAGAGGTAAACAAAGGAATCTGGCAGATGAAGATGGAAATATCACCTTCAACACAAATGAGAAGCTCTATTGGAGGGCATGGCTTAGGTCAGCTGGCCCTGTCACCTACCAGCAACAAGTGCAGCTGGGAAATGAGAGACTTCTCCTTGGAGACCTACCCTTTACCACTTTCCTCATAACCAAGAACAAATGAGACACCATCCCTATTTAAAGTCTTATCAATCAAGTATGAGCTTCCTTCTCTTCTGGCAAAGAGTGACATAGGAGCAGAAGGAATAGGGTATCCCTGAACACAGAAGAAACCATCAAGAGCAGAGAATATGTGTTCCCTCTCACATTGCCCCTGCAAGAAGAGGCTCAGCAAGGTTGACTCCCAATCTTCTTCCCAAGAGAATGACAGTAAAGGCAGAATTGTAAGCATCAGCGGAGGAGACGTTTGTGGAAGTTTTTGGACAGTTGCCTCCTCCTGTGTTAAGACTAGCGCTCCTTTGATATCATCTCACTATTGTCATAAATCAAAAAAGATTATATCATCAATCTCAGAAACTGCTTGGGAGGCATTAGAAGGCATTTAGAACTGAGCCTGATCATTTCTTCCCCCGACTCTCACCAGGTCTCAATGTCCTATGAGATGAAGTCTAAACATTTTAGGCTGGTATGACATAATCTGCTTATTTTCTCCAATATTCATTTTCTCCTTCTTACTTTTTTTATACAACCCTCACCCCCCACTGAGTATTAACTGGGCACAAGACTGCTCAGCTAATGACTATATTTCCCAACTTCCCAGATGGCTACATTCTAGCCAGTGGGATATGAGAAAGTGCAATGTAGGCAACATCTGGATCACCTCCTTCAAAGAAAACTGGTTGCCCTTTACCTCTTCTTTCTCCTTTCTATGCACCAGAACAGAGACATGGTGGAGGTAAACCAGATTCAACCCAGCAGACAATATCTCAGGGGACAGCAGCATAAGAAGATGGAAGGAACATGGGTCCTTAGATGACTTTGTGGAGTAGAGCTGATCACTCCTCTGGGCCACCCACCAGCTTAGACATTTACATGATTTAGAACTAAATCTTCTACCTTGGTTTCTTAAAGTGACCAATATACCAATAATAGCACATAACAATCTATGAATTCTACTCATAGTCATCCTGTTTCCCCGTCTGGCCCTATATGAACCTACAGACACTCTCCTGAACCTGACACATGCATCCTTGCTCTGTGCCCTTGAGAAGTTTGTACTGGAAATGCCCTCTTCACCTCTTCTTCCTCTGTCCAGGCTTCCCCATACATCAAAGTCCAATTCACACTCACTTCATTTCACTCATTTAACAAATATTTATTAAATTCCTACTCTGTGTCAAGCACTGGGTGATTCTCACCTATAATTTAAGAGCAGTTATTGCCAAATGCCAATTATTACATGCAACTCACCAGTTTCTCAGATATCAAGTCCCCATTTGGACTTTCTGTTGTGGGCCCTGTTCACCATATTGAATTCCTTGGCACCACCTGCATCCCAATTAGGGCTGAAAGCATTTCTTGTGCAGCAAAGAATTTAACTGGCCTTTGTTCCCAGTTCCTGGAAGGTAGCCTCTAAATCCTTAAAGCTTCCCAAGTGATAGGGGTGTCTTTGTTATTCACGGTGAGCTGTAACAGTTTATGTTATCAAAGTGACTCATGGTGGGCCCCTAAATACCTTGTGCTAACAGAATGACTCTGGACTGGGGCCAGCCATGCCAGAGGACCAACAGTGTGATTGATGCTCTGAGCTGCATGATATCAGCCTGGCCTCTGGAGAAGGAAGGGAGCAGAAAGTTGAGTTCAATCGTGTAGCCAGTGATTCAATCAATTATGCCTACATGACAAAACCCTGATAAAAACTCCAGACACCAAATCTTGGATAAACTTGGTGGACAATGCTCTGTGCATTTCCTACATTGATGTACTTACTGGGAGGGTAACACATTCTGACTCCACGAGGAGAGGACATGGAAACTTTGCCTTTGAGACCCTCCCAGATCTCACCCTATGTGTTTCTTCTTTTGGCTTGTTCTAATTTGTATCCTTTTTGCTATAATAAAACCATAGTCATAAGTGTAACATTTCCTGAGTTCTCTAAGTAGTTCCAGCAAATTATCAAACCTGAAGGGATATCAAAACCTAAATTTGTAGCCAGTTGATCAGAAGTGAGTGTGGTGTATGGATCCCCAGACTTACACCTGGTAACTAAAGTGAGGACAGTCTTGTGGAAGACTATGCCTTTAACCTATAAACTTTAGATTTGGGAGTAGTTAGTATCAGAAGTCATGGTAGTATTCTTCCTACTTGGGCTGAAATCTGAATTACCTGACTGTGTGCTGCATTCATTCAACCAATTAGCAAAAATATCTTGAGCACCAACTACATGCCAGGCACTGAATTGGGGGCTGAGTAAAACATAGATGAATTAATTACAATCCCTGCCTTCAAGGAGGCTGAAATCTAGTACAAAAGGAAACTATAATTGTATGCTAACTATTCATAGAATCATGTACAATGTATACCATCAAAGGGAGGATCAATTATAACGTGGAGAGAAGGCAGTCCAAGAGAATTTCATAAAAGAGGGGACCTCTGAGCTGGCTTTTGAAAGATGGATAAGCATTTGCCTCAGGGACAAAGGGAAAAGGGTACACTATCTAATAAGAAGTATACGTGCAAAGGCTCAGTGGTGTGAAGAAGGGAGTAGAAGGTAGTATGTCTGGAGAGGTAGGAAGCAGCTTGGTGTTCCATGCCAAGCAGCGTGAACTCTATCCTGAAAGTTTCCCAAAGTGCAGCCAAGGGCCCAACTAGAAGTGAATAATTTTCAACAAGTAAGCTATTTTGAGAATCACCATAGTAAGTGATAAGAGAACTTGTATAGACTTGCATTTTGAAAGACCATCTTCCAGTATCTAGAAAAAGTAATCTAGTTTACTCAGATCAACTTGCGAGCTGAAATTAAAAAAAAAAAAAATGATGGGTAAAATGTAAAAATAAACAACTTAAAAGCACTGAAGACCTGAAAAGACATGAGGAACTTCCTGGTGAATTTTTGGATGAAATCCTGTAACCAGAAGTGTAGGCCAAAAAAGAGACCTACAAAACCACTTGTGATTTGAGGACCTTGCCAGTAAAATAAGTGTCTACACTGAGGTCACCAGCAGCAGACCCAGAGACAGGCCTCAAGCCTACTGATGGGGGCGGATCTTGGAAGACATTTCCCACACAGAGCTAAGGCCCAAAAGGTCCATATTCTCAATGGGAGAGCAATCAGATCTCATCCTGCACCTCTCCCCAGAACCTCTGGAAACATCACAAAGGGCTGTTTTGGTAATAAACAAAAGAGGAGAGAAAAAAAGAAGAAAAAGAGGAGAAACATCTATTCTTGGGTATTTGTGGCCGGAGCCAGACCTCTTACAAATGTACATCTCATCTTACAGAGTCTGGATTGTGAGCCACTGCCTCTCAAAATCTGAACTTGTTATGAGGTGTTTTGACTGGTAGCTCATCTCAGTAGGGGCCACATCCATCCTAGGCCTCAGGGAACCCTCAACAATAATTTTACAAGACCAGCGACCACCAAACCATCAAAGCTTATCAGGCACACAAGAGAACAAGACAACCTGAACATGAACAGGAACCATCCAAAATCACAGACCACAGAAACAGACCCCCACAGATTTTAGGTAATGGAATTATCAGACCCAAGTTTGTTTTTAAAAAAATGAGAAACCTGAAAATATATGAATGGTATAGGATACCATACAAAGTGATATAGCACATTTGGAAAAGAAATGAACTTCCAAAATAAAAGAAATACAAGAGTGAAAAATACAATAACTCAACAGTTGTATTTGACTACATATTGGACACATCTGAAAAGAAAATTAGTGAGCTGAAATAAATTTTGGACATCTTTTTGGGTCAAGTAGAATCTCATTTTCTAGGATTTTAGGGCAAAATTGTTTCCTGTTCTTTCAATTGCATTATGGCAAATTTCCAACAGTTGGGCTGTTCTTTACAAAGCCTATTGGATAATTATTACCTCCATTTCCTCATAGAAGCTGTGATTCTTAAAATGTTTAACATGGTGGTTGATTGCACCCATATCTTTGCTCAGCAGCTCAAAGAACGCCACAGTTCATTTTCCTATTAAGTAGACAAGCAGTCTTGACGTTCAACCCAGAACTCTGAAAGAGTGGAAATTTGCCATCTCTGGCAGTTGGAATTATCAGTAGGTTCTTGATGAATGCCTACTAGGTCAATTTGATCATTTTTCCCTTTTTGATTAAGAGCCAGCATTCTTTGGTTGCTCCATATCACCAACATCCTGTCTGGGGTGTTGCACGGTTACAGAAGTCAACGACCCTCCTCCTGGCTCCATATGGCACCTGGAAAGCTCAGGAGATTTAGCTGAAGTTTCCATAAGCAAAATCAGAGTAAAGACCTTTTTGTCCTTTGTAAATTAAAACTTGACTACTCTTTTTTTGGAGAGGGATTCAACCCTCTGAGAGCTGCCATGGAAACCTACTCACTAGAGACTTCAGCAACTGCTCAGACATTTCCTTTCCCCCACAGCAAAATAGAATGCAGGCAAAGCAGTATTCACAATATAAAAATGTTTATTAGCAGGGGACTGCATGTGCATCTTGCCAGGGACAGGCCCCACGTGTTTTCTCTTTGACGATGCCCAGCTGGCGTGTCCAGGGAGAAAGACATCTGAGGAACATCACCACAAACCAGCTGTGAAGACTGACCAAGGAGAACATAGGCCATGCCTTCAGGGAGTGAGAAAAAAAAACTAAATTGTTTGAGAAACCACCTGCTTCTGCCTTTCAGAGAAATGGGGAGGCTCAGGTCAGATAGGGCAACCAGAGGACTCCAGGAAAAAAACTCATTTCTGATTTGCCTTCTGTTCTGGTGGTAAAACCTGCCATCAGTGGCTGAGATTTTGGAGTTGTTTGCCCAAAACAAAAGAAAACAATGATATATCCATTTCAGAGGGAGAAGAAAGGATTGGATTAATAAAACTAGAGGGGGTGGGAAAATCTCTTTGAAGGGGAAGGCAGAGCTTGGGCATCTTTTATATTCTCCTGGTTGTCCAGAATCCAGACCTCCTGACGATATGGGTAGAATATCCAGAGCTGGAAGAAAAATGAACAGCTGCTGGTCCAATATTTTTACATTCCAGGAAAGGCACGGATATCTAGCCATGTGGATGAGTGATAGTTGGTGAAAAAACCAGACCCAGAACCCAGGCTTCTTGACTTTACCACCCACACTGACCACTCACTGACCCTGTCTCACCCCAACTTCCCAGCACCCATAAGTCAGCAAGTTCTCCTGAGTCTTCTTTTCTTGTTCTTTCTCTTGCCAGTGGTATGACAGGGGCAAAAGCCCTAATCACCTTGACCCAAAACAAAAGAAGAACAAGGTCAAGCTCTATGTTAAGTCCTTGGCAAGCATGCATTTAATCCTTATAACAAACTGTGACATGAATAATGCCTGTCTTATATATGAAGGATTAGAGGCTCAAAGATTGAGAGAGGTCACACAAGCGGGCAAGCAGCAGACTCAGGACTCAAACCCCACATTTGTCTCACTCTAGGTCTGCTGATCTTCTTATTATACTGCCTCTCAAGACTTTCTGGGGCTTCCTGCTTGGACCCTCTGTGTTTATTCTCTTTCTATTTTAAACCTCCTGTACTCTGAAGCCAGATTAATCTTAAAACTTGCTTTTAATCATGTCGCTCCCTTCCTGAAAAGCCCAGCCCCTTATCTTGTCATTTGATAGTGTCGACCATCTGGTCCAATCAACGTGTCCAGCCTTGTCTCCCAAGACTGCTACTTGCTGTTCTGCGGATGTGTTTGGGCATGCCTCATTTCCCTCTCCTACAGTGCCTGCCCCCACCTTTTCCTCTCCCTTAAAACACTTGCATTTATTCCTTTATTTCCTCAACACTAATTGAATACCTACTATTCCTCCACAAGATTTATTGCCAAGAGACAGTATAGCTCAGTGGGCAAAGCACAGACTGAAACAAGTTACCTGATTTGAATCCTGACTCCACCAATTATTAGCTACATGAACTTGGGCAAGTTTCTCAACCTGTCTGTGCTTCAATTTCCCAAAACATAGAATGAGGATCCTTATGGCTCCTATTTAGAAGATTGTTGAGAGAATTAAATTACTTAAACACTTGGAACAGTGTATGGAACAGAGTAATAACTCAATAAACAGAAGCCAGCCCTAGCAGTAGTAATAGGTACCAAGCCCTGGGCTTGTTGCTGGGTTACAGAAATGAATAAATCGCAGTCAGCCCCTTTCCCCTTAGTCCAGTAAGCAAAGTGGGTATGTCAGCCAGGAATCACAAGCCAGAGCTCTAAGTGCTAGAATAGAGGCATGTACAGAGGGCTGGGGGAAAGGTGTTAGGTATTGGAGGGAGGGCAGTGTTTTGGCAAAGAAATTATGCTTCATCTCAAAAGTAAAGAAGTATAGGTTCTTCCTTGTGGCATCGGAATAAATATGGTACAATCATCCAGGAACTGCAGGGAGATCCAGTGGCTGGAACATGATGCCTGTGGGCTGGAAATAAAGCTGGAAAAGTAAGCAGGAGCCAGATATCATAAGGCCTTATGCCATCCTGAGAAGTTTATTCTCAAGATTGTAAGCAGAGGCATGTCTACCCCAGACCATAATGGTCTCAGCCCCTTCTCACCTGGTCTAACACACTCATTGCATATTTTACCAATACAACAGTTATTTGCTGTCTTATAGTATTTCTAAGTACCAAGCAACCTGCACAAGCATTTCTGAGAAGCTTTACTATGCTGACCCACCCCTCTTTGATGCTTCTTATCCTAGGTTGATATGTTTTCTACCAGATAACTCTGCCACCTTGGCTACAGCTGTTTGGGCCAAGGATTAGCATCTGTCCTAAAGGCAATTACCTCTTGGTTGGCCAGTGCCATAGGAAGGGGCCCGGAACGAAAGCTGGGCTCAGTGGTTGCATTCCATCCAGGATGCCAACTGCCCAGAGTCCTTCTCTTAGCAAGTCTGAATGCCAAACACACAGAGAGGAAAACAGACAGAGGCAAAGGAAGCAGGAAAACTCACTTTGAAAAAAAAAAAAAAAGCAATGCAGCCATGAATAAACCAAACTTATGAGGTAGAGAGCAGAGTGAGTCAACAACACCAGACAGTGAAATCTTAGGCAGAAACAGATGAAACCAGCCAAGGTAGCCAATAATAAGATAAGCCATGTTCTGTCCCAAACCATGATCCATGTCCCAAATATCATTCTTGGTTTTTTGTGAGTTTGGCACTGCAAGTGATTAAGATAATTTTCTGCTTTTCTCCATTCCCTGAGCGTCCTCAAAATAAATCCCAAAACATTCTGAGCAAGTCTCCTCCTTGCAACCTGAATGAGTCCAATGTAACAGGGACATGTGCTTTCTGCTCAGCTAGATGGCATGGTCCATGACTGCATTCTCATGGAATAGCTCATGCATCAGCAAAAAAGCAAGAATGAGCACGATGTATTCAGACAGATTCCCAGGATTCTCATGGAAGGGGATGTAGGCAGCCTATAGGGGAGTGGTGAGACATGAGGCAGAAGAAGTAAGAAAGGACCAGATACTCAGGGCCACTATAGCAAGGAATCGGGGTTCTTATCCTGAGATTATGGGGCTTCCTTTAAAAGTTTAGAAAAAAGTGTATGATCAGGTTTGGGAATGCTGGATGATATGTATCTTCATCCAATAAACACTTATCTCCAATGAAGATAGATATAAAATATTTGAGACTCAAAGGAACTCTCTGTAGTAAAAATGACCTTACCCCTCCATGACCAGAAAGGAAATTCAACTTTCCAGAAATAGTCACCCAGCCAAAAATATAAAACAAAGGAATTGAGACAAATGACATATTCCAGTGCCCAAAGGAAGCCCCCCAAAAGAACAACCTCTCCAACAATTCTTTCCCTGAGATGGAACACAACACACACGAACACTCACACACATGTGAAGAAGACCCAGAGCTGATAGGGGCTTTTCTGAGTGTGTTTGTGAAATGGGACACTCATTTCTCTAGGAAAAACAATCTCTAAAGAGTGATTTAATGGAAAAGTCATCCTAGGAGTACCTGATTACTTTAGCCTGGTCTGTTTCACGATCACCTGCTTCTGTTTCACATAGCCAGGCACTGGAAGTGTCCAGAAAGACTCTGGCTACCAGAGATGCACCAGAGTCCCAGGACACACAGAGCTGCAATGAGAACTCAGGATAGAGTGACCTCCCGGGCCCCTTCCAGCTCCCGGGGCCCAGCATCCATCTGCCAATGCACTGTTGCTTCACCCTCACCTTCTCTTTCCCTTTCATGGATTCTTTCATTGTCCCTGTGTGTGCCCAGGAACAGTGCTGATGCTGCCAATTCGAATAACTCTGACTTCAGAAGAATGAGATCTCGGGCGCCCCCACCCTCCTCCAATGTCCCCCCCAGCTATTTACAGAAGTTCTTCACCAGGGGGAGAGGAAAGGCCTTCCTGCGTGGTGCCCCGCGCACACCACCGTGCGGTTCATCAAGGTTTTCCTGTGCAGCTCCCTCCACCATCTGTTCACACTGCCTTCTCGCTGAGACTTGGCAGGGAAACGCATGCTGTTTTTCATTCTAACTCAAAGACGGTGAGGTTTTTCATACCTGCGCAGGAGCCTGTGCAGGTTGTGATTCAAAGGAGCATCATGGGATGAAACTGAGAAAAACAGTGACAGAGCCAAGCTGCGCATTGTAACCAGCTTCCATGAGATTCCATCCCGCAAGTGGCCGTTAAGCCCTAGAGCTCTGTTTC
The DNA here is from genome assembly GCF_009762305.2 of Zalophus californianus. NCBI lineage: Eukaryota > Metazoa > Chordata > Mammalia > Carnivora > Otariidae > Zalophus > Zalophus californianus. Next base: position 152,452,977 of record NC_045598.1, read on the forward strand.
CTTCTGTTCTTTACAGGTTAGACCCTGCCAAAGTTGATCCAATTCCAACCCAAACTTCTCTGTAACAAAATGATTGTTTTCTAAGCTCCAGCCAATGGCAAACTCATTTGGACACATATTCAACACAACTGAACGGCACTATAACAAAAGCCCCAGAGCATGGGTGCCTTGGCCTGAATTTTCCTCTTGTTCTTTATTCCCTTCTTCTGTTCTTCCTTCTGTCTCAGCTCTTCCCAGTTTTTAGCCTTTGTCAAGGTCACTGTTCGGGCCTCATTTCTGTTTCCTTTTCTTCATGTCTTTTCACCCTTTCCTGCTACCTGGAGCATGATACAGAAGGTTCCTTACTTTGCTACCAACTAGTGGGTTATGGGGAAGAGGTAGGGAGCAATGGGGAAGGGTCATGAGATACCATATCTCTGAAGACTCATAGCGATGGTGAATTACTATCACATTAGCAATTCAGAAGTCTTTCAATCTTTTAAGAGTCAATATGGCTATACAAGAGTATACCAGCTCAAGAGCAAGAAAAGCAGCCCCGGACATGCAGGAACTGGCCTGGTTCGATCAGTGAGGCCTTGGTGCTGCTAGGAGCTCGCACTGGCACACACAGCAAGGCCTTGTTGAATATCAACAACTTCACAGAACACTGATATCAGACAAGGCCACGCTGCATGTGATGGATCAAAGCAAAAGCAAGACCAGCCCATAATCACGTCTGAGTCCACACAAAAATATGAACATTGCCCAAAGCACAAAAATGACCCAATACCCTTTCCCCTGCAAATGAGTGACCCCTTTTCTTTACCATTACAACTCCTCCTTTGATTCATTTAACCCACCTTTTAAAGAAGAGTGGTTAAAAGACCCAAGCATAGAATTACCCCCACTTCCTAGAAGTATCCAATCCCGGTTTCTTGAACCCACCTAAAAATCATCAGACACAAGCTAAAACCCTACAATAAGTTCTTCCTAACACCCTTTAACTGGGTCTCCCTATACTTCCTCATGGTGTGTGTCTCCTTCGGTATAAGCAACCAACCCAACTTGTTCAACCCCCAAGTGTATCAGAGAACAAGGTGCACAGTTTGGTATAGATGAGTCCCTTTGTCTGCTTGAGGGTGGATCACCAGCCACCCGGAAAGCTCTCTACATGTCCCAGAACAATCCTAGAGCATCCGTATGCCTGTGCTTCCTCCCCTACCACAGCCCACTTTCACTCCAGAACTTCCTCCCTGTGATTAAGTTTTCAAGTTTGGTTCAGGAACTCCAGCAGGCCATATTTTCCCTTTCACTATTACTTTCAACTAACAGAAGGGAAAAAGCTTAAAGCAAACAGAAAACTTAGCAACCCATCAATGCCAATGTCAAAAGACAGGACAAACACCTGCCTTTTATTTTTTTTTCTAATTTTTTTATTCAAACACCTGCCTTTTAGAACACACCTTGGCCTGAAGATAAGCACCAGGTTTCCAAGAACCCTGTATGGCTACACACCCAAGTTCAATGTGACAATGAGTCTCATTATAAAACAATTCTCTCCTGCTTTCAGACACGTGAGGGAAATAGCTGCTTCAGAAGGATGCATAATTGCTGGACACCAAATTAGCCACAAACCAAGGATTGCTCCTAAATTATTCAAGATGTTGGAAAAATATATACACAAAAAAAATCAGTCAAAGAAATCAGATACGTACCCTGCAGTTTTGAGACAATTACTTGAGAAACATTCGGCAATTGAACACTAACAATTATTTTTCTCACTGAGTGGTATCAGAAAACTTGGAAAAATTAAATATGGTATCATATCACCAACCACAGAGTAGAAGGCATCATCCTGAGCACTGGATCTCAGTAAACAGAATTACAAAGACTAATAGAATCACGGGACAAATGCAAACCTGAGGAAATCACCATCTTTCAGATACAATGATTATCTCCACGTGAGCTTATCGCTGACAGGGGTGCTGTACCTGATTCAAAGTTCCCACATTTGCCGGAGTAGCACATGGGAATGCACAAGCGGAGGGCTGGCTCTGCACCCCACCAACACCCCAGGTGCCCCACTTGTGGGACAGTTAAATCCAACAGAACAAAGCAACCAGGAGATGTTGGGAGAAAATCTTGGCATGCTAAGGAGGCATTCTCTCTGTGTTCATTAAAAAATACATTAACTGGGATAACTGAGCTGTTATAACAAATAAACCTCAAATTCCCAGAGACTTCATAGAATAAAGGTTGCTTTCTCTTTTAAGTAACATTCCAACGTGGGTGTTCCTGGCGAGTGGGTAGCTAGCTTTCTTCCCCATGACAATTTCCTTCTTATGGCTCCAAACCCTTCCAGAGCACCAGTTCTCAGCCTCCCTTAGCCTCTAGGACACCTTTTTAAAACTCCTGCTGCTCTTGCCACACCCCAGACCAATTTAATTAGCATCTCTGGGGGTGGGGTCTGGGCAGCAGGGGTTTTTAAAGCTTTCCAGATGATTCCACTGAACAGCAAGGTTGAAACCACGTCACGAGAGTTCCAGAGTCCTCCACAGGGAGCCAGTGCAAGGGGAAAGAGGTGGTGGTGAAGGCACACTCTCCAAAGCCCAGCTGAAATGACAGACAGGCCTCTGCCCACACTCCATCCCTGGGAACTTGCTACACAGGCACACACGTGTGCAAGGAGGACTAGAAAATGCAATCCCTGCCTGACTTGCCTCCTCCCAGCAACATCCCTACATCATGGAGGGGAAAGAACACATTTTTGGTGGTTAGCTAACCATCTTGATAGTGTGGTGAGTATATGAGAGGGGCTAAGCAGAAATAGAAGGGGAAAAGGAGAAACAAGGTAAAGGTTAGAAGGAGAGACGAAAGAAGAACCATGACAGTTCTAAAGTCAGACGTCATGCAGCCCTCCTGCTGCATTTGGCGCCATTGCTCACCCAGGAATTCAAGCTCCACCGTCTATCATCTTCTTCTCCATCCTGGACTCACCACCTCCCTCTTGGGACCAGAGTTTTGTTTTGGCTTTTGGCTTTGGTTTTGTGGTTTTCCAAAAGCAGAATCCCACTGATCAAATCACGATTTCTGAAGCCAATATTCAGAAGAAAACACAAACACTGGGAGGCATTCTCATGTCAAGATCATATTATAGGACCATATTTGACCATTTCCTCTTCCCACCAAGTAACCAGCGTTGTTTGGGGGTGGGGGGTAGTAGCTACCTCCAGTCCACTTGCCTAGCCCACACTGAGAGTGAAGATCTGAAAATGTGAAGTTTTCACATTTTCTCCACTAAAATGGAGAACTTTGGCAGCCAAGAAGAATGCTTGGTGGAGCCCCACCAGCTGGGAAATATGATGGCCTCTGTACCAAAGAAGATTCATCTTCTGCTTGCCTCCAGTGTGGAAGTTATTCTTTTTACCAAATTAAGCCAAGTGGGGAGCCCTTTCCCCAAGTCACAGTATAGCAGAAAACACAGGGGTAGAACAGAGATGAGAGCAAGTCCCAGAGTGTGGGAAAGAGAGACCCTCCACAGGTTTGGTCCACAGGAAGCTGATGTTTTCGTTGAGCATGTTGAGGGACATCAGCCTCCTTTAAATACCATTAATGTAGACCCAAGCCAAAAAGGAACTTGGAGCAAGGGCAGAAGGGAACAGAATTCTCTAACAAGGGCCAAACATAAGCAATCCAGCAGTCCCATGGAGTGGTTGAGGACAGGAACTGCGCAGGCCCCCTGAGAAAGCGTCAGCAAGATGGAAACGTGTAAGGAAAGGTGACTGCATCAGACCAGGACTGAGATGGCTCCTGGTCACACTTTGCTAAAGGTTTCAGCAGGAGGTTAGGAAGTAGAAATGAATCTCACAACACCACTGGGTGGTGTTCATGATCATGGTATAGGATGAAGCGTGGGTTACCCCTAGAGTTATCTACACGTGTTCTGATTCCATAGGGGGAGTTTAGTCATTGCCTGCCTGTCCCCTGTGTTAGCTTTAAATAGCATAGTACAGCATAATGCCCCTCCAGGGATCAGTATAAACAGATAGCTAGCCAGGACATGCCCCACCAATCTCATACAGTTGAGATTCCAGTGTCCAGAGTGAGGTATCCAGGTAAGCAGTTTCTTCTACAGGGAACATAGCTAGCTGTCAGCAACATCTAAAAACAAAAAGGGGGGGGGGGAGTGGGGCAGAGGAAGAAAGAAGAAAAGAGGGGGGAGGGGAGAAAAAAAACAAAAACCTCTCAGTTCTGAGAGAGAATATACAGCAGACTGAAAATGATAGACTTGGGCTCAAAGAAAGCATAGGATCCAGCGCAGGCTCTGGTAAAAACTAATTTTTGTGACCTTGGACAAGTACCTTATCATCTCCGGGCTTCAGTGTCCTCCTGTAAAATGAGGGAGTTGAACTAGCAAATTGTAAGGCCACTTTCCACTCTGCAATACTTCCATTCAGTGATGAAGATAATTATGGAAAAATGAATTTACCCAAAGAAAATTGCTGTCTCATAAGAGAAAAGTTCCTATCCATCTCTAGTCCTTTCTAAATGATTTTGCAAAAGAATCTCACTTAGAAACTACACAGGGCTCTGCTCTTCCCCCTTCCTTTCTGTTCCTGCTTCCCTTAGCCATTATGTTGCTCATTAAGGTTGCCATTAAATGAACAGCAGGAAAAAAAGAAAATGAGCTAAAATGCAATCATTTGGTTTTCCTTACTTAATAAAGAGCAAATTGCAAGCAACAACATGTTAGTTGGTACCAGTGGGGACTCAGTACATCCAAGAGGAAACGGAGAAGGAGAAAGGAAATGTAAGCGTTGCTCTACACATGATAATTTGCTTCTGTCCTTGACATGCAAGGAGAACTAGCCTATATTGACGGTCTTCCTTTGCTGTCTGCCGAGGAGACCCAGGAATGTGTATAAGCATCAGTTTGGATGGTTTCTCATGATAACTCAGATCCAATGTGTTTTCCATTAAAGCTCCAATCCTCTCGTTCTTACAAATGTGTACTCTCATTCTATCTGTGCTCTTGCTTCTACTGCACATAACAAGGCAGCAATAATTATGTGAATCTGACTATCTCCCAAGTAGCAAGCTCGGTCAGTCAACATAGTATTAAGCAAATAATCAAGCTCCTTGCCTTCATTTTTAGTTCAACAAACAATAACAAGAAAACAAACCAGATAACTATAGAATGGGAGAAGCATATTCTGGTAACCTCCGAGTGCATCCATTTCCTCACTAATAAGTATTATACAACCCATGCCTCGAAGATACCTAATGGTGCTTTGTAAGTATGTATACCTAGGTAAGGAATTACTTTACTTATTCCACGATTTGCTGAACTCTGATCCCCTGCAGAGGGATTGTGCTAGGAACAGGAGTTTAGTTATTAACAAATCAAACAACCTTGTTACAAAGCAGCCTCGGGTGGCGTTATGGTTTGAACTGTGTGCCCCAACAAAAGACACAATGGAGTTCTAATCCCCAGCACCTCAGAAGCTGACCTTATTTAGAAACAGAATCTTTGAAAATGAAATTAGTTAAGAGAAGGTCATCAGGGTGGGCCCCAGTCCAGTGTCACTACTGTCCTTATAAAAAAGGAATTTGGACACAGATCTGCACAGAGGGAGAACACCGTGTGAGGATGAAGGCAGAGATCAAGATGGTGCCAAGGATTGACAGCAAACCATGAGAAGCTGGCAAGAAGCCTGAAACAGATTCTCCCTCACAGCCCCCAGAAGGAAGCACCGCTGCCCACACCTTGGTCTTGAACTTCCAGCCTCCAGAGCTGTGAGACATTAAAGTTCTGTTGTGGAAGGCACCCAGTCTGTGGTCCTTTGTTAGGGCAGTCCTAGGAAACTGCTGTACCTGGGAGCCAAGACCAAGGACAGCGACACCAAGTGTCTAGACTATTCTGCAGCAGGACATCAGGTCATTCCTTGATGGGTGGATTCTAGGGTCCCCGAGGCTTTCTGCTGAGTGGACAAAGTCTGAAAATTAGGGCCATTTTCATTCAAATGCTCCTCATTTTCTTTCTCCTTTTAGCATTTGCTGGAGTAGAAAAGTCGTAAAATGGATACAATGTCATTATTAACATCATTATCAACAATTCACGTATACACATCTCAGTGAGAATTGGATTTTAATGTGTGCTGGTCCCAAGTACCCCAGCTCATTCACGGCGACAAAACTGGTTAAGCCTATGCGTGATTTATTTTTGCTCCTATGGAAAATTGACACTTTATTCATTAAACGACTCCCTTTAACACATTTCTAAATCATTGCTTTCCACTCTGATGGGGCCTAGTTTTCGTTTTTGAGTTTCAGCTGGAATGGCTTTCATAATGAATTCTTTTTTTACCTGACAGGAAAAGTTAAAACCTCCCCCTACTGAACATTTAAAAGGGAAATTCAGGCCCTTTTTTGTCAGGCTGTTTATCATACCTCGCAAATACTCAAATCCATTTCCTTTGGAAAAGGTTTGTCTTTCTATGACAGGCATATAAAAAGGCTTTATTACAGTTCTCTATTCATTGGAGCCGCTCTGCCTGAAGATAAAAAGGAATTCATTTTCTGGATTTTCCTTGAATGTCAGCTCCATAGTTCCTTTCCATTATCAGAGTTCTTAACCCGAGAAGAATGGACAGGAGGGAGAATTCAAGTTAATACACAATATCAAGCTCCATTATTGACTAACATGAATATCAAAAACCCCAAAATAAAATCTGAGTTCAAATGAAAGAGGTTCATAAAGACAGAAAAAAAGTCTCTATAGGTATTTAATAGCAAGCAATCATTGGATTTACTTGAAACATTCTATGCTGCAGGGCTCCCCAAATCTGGAAAAATCACATCAACAGCACTTCCTCAGAACGGTCTGATCTGTCAGTTATGATACACAGCGGGGCTTCTCAGGCTTTAATGTGCATGTAAATCACCTGAGGATCTGGTTAAGAGGCAGATCTGCTTCTATTAGACCTGGGCTGGGGCCTGGGACTCCACATTGCCAAAAAGCTCCCCAGAGTTGCAGGTGCCTTAGGTCGGGGACAGATAGAGCTTAAGTACAGAGCTAAAAGCAGTGTGTTTCAGGCCTGGATGTAAACATTACTTCACTTTAACCCTCGAGCTGGATCTGTCTGAAAACCATCTCGAAATTCCGTGGGAGGCCAGAGTCCCAATTTCGCACTAGTTTATACCCACTCCCAGAAGAATCCACGGAGGATACTGACCACAGCCAGCCCCAAGAAGCATCTGGAGAAGGCTGCAGATGAAGTCAAAGATGCTGTCTGCAGGAGGGACTCCAGGAGACTCAGAGACCCATGCAGGAGAGAAGGGGCTTGTGCCCTCACATTGAGCATAGTCTCACCTCTGCAGTGTCGGTGGTTTAGGTGCAGGAAAAAAATGCAGATGGTCCAGGTGCCACAGGCACTATAAGGTTTATGATTTGGGGGCATCGGAGATTAAACAATGGAAGCAATGAGGTGCTGCCCTCAAACCCCAGATGCTGGCAAGATGGTCCAAAGTGGAAACACTGCTCGTGAGCTCATATGAGGTGGCCACAGCGGCTCCTAGCAATAACTTGGTGGAAGTTTGAATGGAAATGAAAGTCATTCATTACATACCTGGTGGCATGAGCCAGGGCACTTGAGTTTCCCTATCTGTGTAAACTCAGCAGGCTTGAGGAAATTGGGATTACCTTTGCTTCTAAGGGATGGGGGCTCAGAGCAATGAATGAATGATGAATCATTGCAAGTCTATGTCTGTGACCAGGAAAATAACTCAAATACAAATAGTAAGGCTTCAAACAATAAGGCTTGTTTACACCTTTTGGTCAAAGCCATCTCTCATTTCATAAGCCACTGAGATGGCCAATCCCCATAAAAATTAAGTATTGTGTAGGGATAGAAGAAATTGGGGAAAGGAGCTATTAGTTTAATATCGGTAGCATCATTTGAGGAGCACTGTAAGTTCAAGTGAAGTCCAATAAAAGATAAATGACAGAAATCAGCCCTCGTTAATAAACAAATAAATAAACTTCTGTCCCTGAACCTAGGCACACAGGTCCAAGGTGTGAGCATCTCTGTTGTCTTGAAATGCTGCTTTTAGCAACTTTTATATTCCATCGGTGGCTCATTCCCCTTTACTTGTCTGAAAATGCTGGAGACTAATATTGTTAACTAGAACCAAGTGACACAGAAGCACCCGAAATCCCTTCCTTCTGTGTCTTGTTTATTTATTACCTCAATCAAACAAACCAAAGACACTGTCTGCCCACCCCCCTTTACCCACCGGCAGCACCCAAAGACTTCCCACGCCATAGCACCAGAGGGTTTGGGCTTCAGGCAGTGAGATGCTCAGAGCATCATGAGACAGGTATGGCTAGGGAATCAGTTGTGGTGGGAGGCAGATCAGCGACGTCAGTGCTATCCCAGGTGGCACATATGAGTGAGAGAAATCGCACATTTTTGCATGGTGTAAACATGCTCATAACCCATGATGCGAGACCCTATGTTAGCCTTTATGAAAACAGGTATGTGTCCCTTGCTAGTGCTTTTAGTCACTCTGATGGTCACCTGTAGCAGCCCAAGCACTTATCACCACCACCACCCCAGTTCCATTACCCTAGCTGTGACCTATGCCTCAATTTCCTCTTCTGTAAAATGGGAATAGAACGGAACCAACCTCATAGTGTTGTCAAGAAAGTGAGTGAATAAAGCATGGAAGAGACTTAGTGCAGTTCCTGGCATACAGTAGGTGCTCCGTAAATGTTGCTGTTGCAGTTTGTGCCCTGCCTTCCACTGCTAGGAGACAAGGTAGTGTTGTGGTTAGAAGCCCAGGCCAAAAAAAAAAAAAAAAAAAGAAGAAGCCCAGGCCAAGGCCTGGATATGTAATCCCATCTCTGCTACTAACCACTGGCAAGTTATTTAACTGCTCTGTTGCTCAGTGTTCTCACCTATAAAATGGGCAAGATTGTAACAGTGACTACCCCACAGGGTTGTTAAAAGACTAAGTGGGATAATGCTGGAAAACACTTAGCTCACAGGACCCAATGCACAGTGAGTACTCAATGCATTTGTGTGCAATTTTATTATCCCATTCTTATTGTTATCTGACACCTTTAAGGAGAAAGTAGCTTCCATTTGAGCTTTGTACAATATGTTACAAACCAGCACACTGACAGCACCTTGGTACTTGTCTCTCCTGCACTGGCACCATTCCGCTGGTCATAGGATTGCAAAAGATACTACTTATTAGTCTCAGTCCCAAGGGGGATAAGAAGTAAAGTCAGTTTCTCCAACTGTACTTTAGCCCATGCTCTTCCCCAGACACAGAGCTGTTGTCAAGGGAGGAGAGGCAATTTTCTGAAGTCTCGATGAAATCTTTATTTAAACCTTACACAATTGCAAAACATTTCCGAGGATTTGGATTTTCCCCACCTGCCAGCTCACTCACAGCTTGTCTAAGGAATAAAGACATACACGTATGTAAATGAGAGAATTGTCATAAAAAATTTCTGCCTCTTGCTTTTTGGTATAAACAAAATTATTTTCCAGAATCCTCTAACAGACTGCAAACAAGCCTTCTTTGAGATTCCCTTTCAGTTTGGACCTGCCTTCTCCCTGAAGCCTTGCGGAAGCAGGGAGTAGGAGGGGTCCTGGAAAGTAGCTCGTTCTCCAAGAAAGCTGAATCCAATAAACGTAGGCCATCAGCACAGAAGCTCAAATCTTGTCTGAGAAGCTTGCCTACTACAAGTTTTCGGCAATTACAAAACTAGTAAACATTAAGTAGAAAAAGACCAAACACAGATGGCAGTCAAGGCTGGCTCGAGGCCATGTTTGCCTCTGAGACCCTCTGCTCTTCTCCCACCCCTCCCCCAGCACCTTCCAGGGGCCTCCTCCCCCAGCACACTCCGGCCCCCAGGATATGCCTACACTCCATAGTTCTAGTACCTTCCTAATGCCCAGGATGCCTGGTAAGGAAGATCTCCCCTACCCTAGACTTGTACCTTTTCCCGCCCTTTATCAAAACCTACCCCTGCCAACTCCTACCTCATCAGGCCCTTGCTCTTTTGTCAAAAATCAGTGAGAACCTAGCTAATACTAAGGCAGTAAAAGCAATTACTTAATGTAGTATGATTTAAAGCATACCACCTAGAATCTTCTCTGTCCCCCACACTAAAACTTTCCCCCATACAGCTCCCACAGTACCTGATACACCATCATTGGGGTTTTTGCTTCTTTGGATTCAATCTTTACTGTTTCTATGAGTCTTCTGTTGAATAACAATATTACTATCACCTTGCTCAGAATAACATCTCAAGTCATAACCAGGAACAGCTGGGCTCATAGAGAAGGGGCTAAAGACAAGGAAGTTGTAACAGAAAAGTAGTGGGAGAGAAATAGGTCTAGAATAAGGGATTCTTTTCTTTAAAAAGAACAGAGCAGCGTTCCTGGGTGGCTCAATCCATTAAGCGTCTGACTCTTGATTTGGGCTCACGTCCTGATCTCAGGGTCATGATCTCGGGGTCGGGAGATAGAGCCCCATATCAAGCCCTGAGTCAGGCTTCCTCCCTGCTCAGGAGGGAGTCGGCTGGAGATTCTCTCCCTCTCCCTCTCCCCCAAATAAATAATCTGTTTTAAAAATAATATAAATAAATAAATACTTAAATAAATAAATAAGTACTTAAATAAATAAATAAATAAATAAATAAATAAAAGGGATGCTATGAATGCCCTGGCTCACAGAGAAAGGAAAGATAGAAAGGCTTAGGAATAAATCTCACCATTTCACAGTCCTGCTCAGCTCCAGCAGGGGTGAACCTTTAGTGGAATAACCTTTGGATAAATTAATCCTCAATTCAGTGTGTTTTCTGGCCAGTGTGTTTGCTCCCACCCACCGTCTCACTTCCTATCAGCTTCCCCTTCTCTTGCTCCACTCAGTGAACTTCTCCCTACAACCAATCAGAATGTACACTTTACTCTGAAAATACTATCAGTATGGGATCATGTACAGCAACAAAGCAGCAAGGGACACAGACTGGTGGAGAGATGGGGACCCTTCAACAGGCCTCTTAACTTACTACATCATTGCACCCGCTTGTTTTATTTTCTATGAGGCCCATTTGGTTGGTTTTATTCTATTTTGGGTCCCTTCATTCATTCATCAAATACATGTTGAGTACCCAGGCTCTGAAGATCCAAAAAAAAAAAAAAAAAGCCACAATCCTGACTTCAAGGACTCCATGTACTGGTAATCCACCACTCCAAAAATTCATCGCCCTGATTTTATAGCGTTTGCCAAATTCCAGGATACCTAAAAATATTGTCACTATAGTCAATAGCAATCTACCCACAGTAAACAACTGGCCCTCAACTCTATGGAACGTGCAAGGCAGCTCTCCCCGTTTGATACTAGTGGGTCTGGTACAACCACCAGACCTCAACGGTTGAGCAAGGGAGAGAAGTCAACCATCAGAACACACGAGAAGTCGCCGAGTGCAATGGAACCGCAAAGTAAGAGACAAATCCTACCTGCAGAGGGTCAAGGGAAACACAAAGGAAAAGCCATGAATGTCAGCCCCTCTGAAGGAGAGAGTTTAATATGTTCAGTGCCCCACGAGATTGTAAGCACAGACTGCTTTCTTTTTACTCCTTCTTGTAATGTCTTTCAGTGGACTTTTCGGTATGGGACATTCGTATACATTAGAGCTATTAACTGAGATTTTGAAGTAGCTTGCTTGCCCCTTTCTCCTGGTGGCTGGGCAAGTGGTGCCCAGATTTTACAAAAGGAAACCTTGGCATTGCTAAGTGCACCCTGAAAACTCGTTTTATTATTTTGACTTCAGTTTTCATTAACTGTACATATGGCTGCTTGCTCATTAGGGTCATATGGCCCAGCTGGGGATGGATCTACCTGGCATCTGGGCTGCGTTAGCATGTGCCTTTGGGATTTGGGTCTCTGACAAGAGGTTGTGAAGGAGAAATTCAGGAAAGGTTACAAACTCAGGTGCCAAAAGCAACTGCATTGGCTCCTCCAAAGTGAAAGCAAAAGAACAAAGAACCATAGAAAAATTGTCCAAGGTAACAAATCAGACTTGCTGTGAAGCAGAGTTTGATCAAGGATCCATCAAGCTCACTGGAATGCTGGGTGGGGGCTGAAGCATCTGCTGGCTTTAAGCCTTGGCAATTTCCAAAGTAAGAATTCAATGACATACCACTAAATCCAATAGCAGAGAATGCCCAGGGACCTGGAAATTACCACCCCACAGAGATGCAAGTTTTGTTTGTGTTACTGCTAACTCTCATTTTTTTTCCTGATTTATTTATTTATTTATTTTTAATTTTATTGTTATGTTAATCATCATACATTACATCATTAGTTTTGATGTAGTGTTCCATGATTCATTGTTTGTGCATAACACCCAGTGCTCCACGCAGAACGTGCCCTCTTTAATACCCATCACCAGGCTAACCCATCCCCCCACCCCCCTCCCCTCTAGAACCCTCAGTTTGTTTTTCAGAGTCCATCATCTCTCATGGTTCGTCTCCCCCTCCGACTTACTCCCCTTCATTCTTCCCCTCCTGCTATCTTCTTCTTCTTTTTTTTTTCTTAACATATATTGCATTATTTGTTTCAGAAGTACAGATCTGTGATTCAACAGTCTTGTACAACAGCGCTCACCATAGCACATACCCTCCCCAATGTCTATCATCCAGCCACCCCATCCCTCCCACCCCCTACCATTCCAGCAACCCTACTCTCATTTTTTTTAAAGCAAGGCCCAAAAAACATTCAATGGAAACCAGGTTTGCAACCCTGGTAGGCCACATAACTGGCTGCCTTCCAAAGAGCCTTCCTTTCTGGAAAATGTATGTTTCCATATATTTATTTAAAATTGTCTACTGAAGTTGTGTCTACCAATACTAAAAACAACTAGCCTGTTTGATTATGTTAGCTGAGAAAAAAATCCATCAATCCATTATTGATATTGTGTATATAAACAAACTGTTGATTCACTAAATTTTCAGCTAACTTGATCTGGAATGAAGGCACCACTCCAGAATATACATAAGAAATGGGAAAATATTTTAAAGCAATTCACAAAAGCCTCCAGCATCCTAAAACATCGATTATAAAAGACCAATCAAGTTCTCTTTGATTCCTTTATGGAAAATGAATAATTCTTTACCAGTGGCTACTAACCTCAGCCCTTCCTTTCAGTAAAAATCTTCATGTGAACTCTCTTAAATTCAAATTTTCTACAACATAAATACGATCATCATATTGCTCCAGGGGCCCCGCAAACATTTTCTTAGTAGCAAAAGCACAGTGGTAACGAACATCTCATTTACAATATGTTTGAGCATAAAAAGTCACTAGCGTGAAGACCTGCTAAAACACCAAAAATTTCCCTGAATTCATTAGCATGTACTCTACTAAGCAGTAACATTAATAATACATATTGAATCATATGTATTACTTGTATTGTAGTTACTTCCAAAAGTATTTAAAGTGGTTTAGACAACAGACATAATATATATTTTTCAATCATTAAAATAAGGATAAAATATCAAAAGCATGTACTTGAGAGGAGGAAGATTATTATACCAGAAACCAAGGCTAAAGCGAGTTACTATAGTTGAGTCCTAAATTTTGCTTGATTTTTCTAGTGACAAATAAGAAATTTGGTGAATTATATAGTTCTCACTCATTAAAACAAAAATAAAGGTTTTTTTTCCCTTGGCACTAAAATCTAAGAGAAAATTATTACATGAATGTTTATATAAAGCACATATAATAATAAGGGACTTTTCGAACAATTTTCAAGATGCAAATACATTCTTCATGTGTACATTTCTTATGTTTAACATCAAGGGTATAATATTAAACCATAATTTTATTCAGGCATGTCTCCAAGAGAAGTAAACTGATGTAGTCCAGGTATGTGATTTTTCTCATACTGTCATTTGATGCAGAGATAGAGCCTGGAAAAATCTAGAACCTTCGATGATGAGAAATTTTGTTAGGCCACCTTTATCAAATATAAAATATCATGGCTGTGCTTTTGAGAGGCAACTCAGGACTGAGCTCTCTTGAGTATATCTGCAGTTCCATTGGTATCAGAAATCCTACCCATATGCTTTCAGTAATAGAAGTACAGGGAGCAAAATGCCACTTGTTATGAAATTCAAAGAGCAGTACAGTAGATCTCAATCATGGTACCTGCCCTGCCCACAGCTGCTGTGGGCACCTTTCCTGAAGGGGTTATAGTTATACCACACATACCTGGCCAAAGCAAACTGGACTAGGGGCAGTCACTTGACTTAAGGGCCAAGAAGCCACAGACGGATTAGAAACTTATGACATGGCTTGGCTTGAACACATAAACTTGTCCATTCTGAGTCTCTCCCTTCATCATTTAGGCCAAGAAATTCTGACATTAGGGCAGTTAACTGTGGAAACAGTAATTTAAAGCATATAACATAAATAGAAGCAAGGATTCATGTGGCTCTGTGTGTAAAAGAAAGATAAAAAAGAGAAATCTCAAGGAAGCAGTAGATATGAGGAAGAGAAGGTAAGTATATGGAGAGAAAGATGAGAAAACTGAGCAGAGAGAGGTTCAAGGAGCAAATCTGCAGAGGGAGCCGAGGGGCATCAAGTTCAGAGCTCTCTAGTTCAGACCATCCCACCATTTCTGGTCAGTGGGCTCTGTCTTTTCCATCCAGGCCTTCAGCTTTTCTTGGTTTCCTGTGTGCATGTAGCCTTATAAAATAAATGGTGAATTACTGGAGGTAATATTCTAAGTCACTTTTTCTGCACCCAAGAGGATAAATTAAAGTATATTGCTTTATCTATGGAAAGAACCATAGACCTCTGCAGCAGATCGGGAGCAGTTCATTGGGCCAGAGGCAAATTGTCCTCAAGCAGCATCTTCCTAGTGGTCTGGACAAACTGAAAACAGCTGAAGCCCCCGAGTTCTTCCCATGAAGTACAAAATATAGAACTTTGACCTGAGAGAAATATTTAAGAGCAAGTATTACTAGGGTTCTTTCTTAGGAGGGAAGGAGGGACATGCCTGTACACTTCCGTTGAATACAAATCTGATTTTAAGCAGCATTGCTCCCTGGCCAGGCCCAGCTGGGATGGACAGCTGCAGATGGGTTAGTCCTAGACATTTTGTAGTATGGTCCATCTATTGGACTGTACTGAAAACTGTCAGCCCAAAACAGCAATTTTGATTTGGAAGAAATAACAGAAGATAAAAAGAAAAAGATAAAGGTGATTAAAGACATTTTCTGGAAACGGGCAGGCTGGGTGTGAATCCTGGCTCCCAAATCTGCTAGATGGTGGAACTTTCAAGTTACTCTGCCTTTGTTTCCTCGTTTGTAAAACGGGGTGATTAGAGTACCTTCCTCATGGAGTGGTTATGAATTTTAAATTAAATGATCCATGGAGATCACTTAGCACGGTGCCCAGCACATAGATACTCCATAGATGGGGGGCTTGTTACTGTCCCTCCTCTGGGAGCCTTGTTTCTGATATCCCAGTCACTTGACTCTCAGACACTATACTTAGGAGTCATCTTTGGGAAAGTGTCAAAGGAGCAGAATCAAAAGGCAAAGCATATTTACGGAAGGTGGATTCTATCCACATGGTGACATGAGGCTACTTGGGGATTAAAGGCAAGCCGTGAAAAACTAAAGTTCCAAGAGATTGGTTAAAGATGAAAAGCCAGTCTTCAGCTCAGGTCATGGTCCCAGGGTCCTGGAATCGAGCCCTGCATGGGGCTCCCTGCTCCGCGGGAAGCCTGCTTCTCCCTCTCCCGCTCCCCCTGCTTGTGTTCCCTCTCTCGCTGTGCCTCTGTCAAATAAATAAATAAAGTCTTAAAAAAAAAAAAAAGATGAAAAGCCATTTCATGATAGTAAAGATTCAAATGTCCATTCAAGTATCTTACATACTGTAGGAAAACACCTATTTTAAAAATACAAATGAAAACAATAACAAAACCATTTTAAAACCACCTTCTGTTCTTTTATTATTTTCATAGTCACTACTCTTGGGGTTAGTCTCTTGTGTGCTTGCTTCAGTGGAACTTCTTTCACTTCCCAAATAAAGTTCCCAGTCGGAGCACCCGGAGCCTGCACCTTCAGTGACCCACCCGAATCCCTTATCCAGGGACTTCTGGTCGCAGGTTCCTGCATCTCCGGGCCAGCACTCGTTCTGTAGAGCCAAAGGGCCACCCAGCCCCACGTGGCAGAGCGGAAGTGCCAGGACGGAGTACCCTTGGGAGCAGCCTTCAGCCAAAGCCCCTTGAGAGTCAGTGTATAAATAGCCCAGCGTCCTCGTTCCTCAGCTAGGATAACTCAGAGGCCAGTGTTCCCCCCCACTTCTCAGTTTCCCTGCAGAATGAAGTCCCAGTTGCCCACAGTGGTGGCTGAGTTCACAACACATCCTTATTGCTTATTGTCTATCTTGTCTGCTCGGCATCGCCTTTCCACCTCCCCTCCCCATTTGTACCCCTGCACCTCCCAAATCAAGTGCTTTGCCCTTGAATCCTTGTCTCGGGGTCTGTCTCTGGGGGAACCTAAATGAAGGCAGCATCTCTGCAGAAATCTCTTCCTTATGAAGCAATCTAAAGTGTCCGAGAGAGCAGTTAAACCGCTTTCCTCATTGATCTTTTTTCCCTTCTTCCACATTGGATTTGCCGACTGCAGAGATGTCTGTGAAGGACGCCCAGCCTAAGAACGGGGAAGCCTCCAGTGGGTCGGTGATGAGAAACAGCTACGCAGACCTGCAAGAGGCAGCCTCACTTTCTCGCAGGGACTGCCCCGGGGGGAGACAGATGCAGAACTCAGTGTTGCTGTTCATCTTCACTCTCCAGTACAAAGTGGCTAGATCGCCTCTGCCCGAGGAGCAGTGTTCCCATGATGAGGACTGCCAGGCAATTAGGTCCTTGCTCTCCCCAAATTTCAGCAGGAACACAGGAGTTTTATTTTTAACTGTGTGGGAAGGAGTTGCCATGGTAACATAACGAACTCCAGGAGCAATTTGATTGATTGATGATGTTGTGGTGAAGGAGGATTGACATGAAAGACAGTGGGAAAAAAATCATCCAGGTTTATCACCCCGGGCTGAGTTTATAGATCTCGGTTATTAGACACTAATACTATATGATTTCTGTTTATCCCTATGCAAAAGGAAGCACAGATATTTTTCTACTCTGGTCCCCAAAGCAAAATGATAAAGAAAGAAACTAGTGAATTGACCATCAGAGAAGTGAGCTGGTCTCATTAATTTAAGAGATAGGTGATAAATGTAGCTGAAAGAACATAGTATTTGCCAAGCAGGCTAGGCAGAGCAGCGCATCCGAGGGCCCCAGCCAGGAGGCACAGAGGGGAACAGTCTGTCACTCCCTGCCCCCCACAACACATTTCACTTTCCACCATCCTCTCCTTTCAATTCATCTTCCTCTTGGTGGTGGGGATAACACATTTGAAATAACCCGTAGATGTTTTCCCTCCTAAAAACTTCAGTGTCTTTCCTGACAGCCCAGACACCAACCCTGGCCCAGGGAAGGTCAAGGAGAATGCCAGCAGGGAAGAAGGAAGATGTGACCCAGGAGCAATTCCCATCAGACAGGAAAGGGACGTGGAAAACTTTTCTGGTAGTGCAGGGAGAAAGTTCTAGAGCAGCAATTCTCAAAATGATCTGATCTTCCTGTGGGTCCTCAAGATCCTTCCAGGGGGCCATGAGATCAAAGCTATTTTCATGGGGGTGCCCAGGTGGCTCAGTCGGTTAAGTGTCTGACTATTGGTTTCAGCTCAGGTCATGATCTCAGGGTCGTGAGATCGAGCCCCACATCGGGCTCCACGCTCAGCAAGAGTCGCCTTGACATTCTCTCTCTCTCCCTTTCTCCCTTTGTCCCTCCCCTCACTCACACTCACTCTCTCTCTCTCTAAAATAAATAATTTTTTTTAAAAAAAGCTATTTTGTGGACACCTAGGTGGTTCAGTCAGTTAAGTGTCTGCCTTCAGCTCAGGTCATGATCCCAGGGTCCTGGGATGGAGTCCTGCATCATATTCCCTGCTCAGGTGGGAGTCTGCTTCTCCCTCTACCCCTCCCCCCCGCTCATGATCTAGCTCTCTCTCTCACACTCTCTTTCTCAAATAAATAAATAAAATCTTTAAAAATTTTTTTAAAAAAAGCTATTTTCACGATCCTGCTAAGACACTGTTTGCCTTTTTCACTCTCACTCTGTCACAAAGATACAGTGAAGTTTTCCAGAGGCTACATAGCATACAAAATCACAATAGTTTGAATGCCAAAATATATACCTTCTGTTAGATATATGCTTTCATACACATGTCTTCCACCAAGCCAGATATTGAAGAAATTTGAAAAAAATGTAAAACTACATTTCTTACCAATTTTTTTGGAAAATACAGTTATCCTTCATTTTTAAAGGTTATTTGTATTAATCTGTAATTTGCTTAGCTTATTATTTTTAATGGATTAATAAAATTTTTTAATTTCTATTTTAATTTCTAATACAGTAAATATCCCTAGATACAGATCTTCCACGACTTACAATATGGTTATGTCTCATAAGCCCATTGAAAGTTGAAAATATTGTAGGTCAAAAACACATTTAATACACCTAACCTACTGACAATTACAGCCTGAGAAGAGCACAGAGGAGGGAAACATCTTGAGAAGCCGAAAGAAACCCTCTGGGAAGATTGTACTTTAAGTCAACCGCCTGTTTACGCACAAAGGACTATTTTATGCTGGAGAGTACCAAGTTACTAGATTTGGGCAGTTTTTTTTTTTTTTCAGATCAACTGAAATTGTTGTTCCTAGTAACATGAGATCAACTTGGGGGGTGGGGGGTGCTTTATATTTTGACCCCAGCTAAATGTGATTTTTCTTTTTCTCTATTCCTCGCCTATTAAAAACAAACGAACATAAAAAAACTTTCCCTTTATGGAGGTTTTCCTTCCACTCTCTCTTTCTCCATCACTCCCTGCTGCCCCCCTCCGCCCCCCTCGTCCCTCTCCCTCCCTTCTCCCTCTTCTATCATTCTTTTTTCCCTTGCTCTCCACTCTGCCTGGGTTGCTGGTAACCTAAACCCACTGACCCAGTGGTACTAAAGCTGTTTCCAAGAGTTGCCCCTTACTGTGGGCATACTAGAGTTCCCCAGGAACTTCGCACAGAATATTTCATTTCATCCTCACAATAATCCTACAAAATGGATTTATGCTTACCAGTTTACTGCTGCCCAGAGTAATTAGGAAATTTGCCCAAGGTCATACAACTGGGTATGTGTCAAGGCCAGGATTCTAATAGATGTGGTGCACTTTGGACTCATTTGTCCACAGCGTATTTGTGGGCCACCAGAGACCTCCCTGGTGACCTCTCACACAATCTCCTTAATTCATGCGATGCTCCCTCCAATCAGCCTCTTATTACCACTCTTCAGCAGGCTGCTTCAAAGATCCTGTCATCTAGGATCCTGAAACCCCTCCACGTTACCCTCTTAAGCAGAGTATCTCTAAAATCTCTCCAGGCTATGGTCTCCACTGGGTCTGTTGGAAAGACACATCCTTTGCCCCTATAGACTGATAGTGCAGGCCACTCCCTAGGCTGCCACTTTTCTTTGCTCTGTCATCAGATGAGCTGGCCACCAGACCAACTTCTGGCCTGTAGGGTTTTCTCTGTGGGTCCAGCACTGGCCGCTGAACCCCACAGTCTCCAGAGCTGTCATGCCCCCCACCAAGTCTTCCCTTCTCCAAAGGTAATATCATCAGTTGCTTTAACAATTCTTACAAGATGTGCTTTCAAGGCTGTATCAGTGAGCTATTGCTGTGTAACAAACTAAAACCTAATGGTTCAAGAAGCAGACATTTACTGTAGCTCACAAGTCTGCAGGTCAGCTGGGTCACTCTACTTATCTGCCCTAGGCTTAGCTGATGTCAGTTGAGCTCACATATGTTTCTACAGCTGAGTGTCAGGTTAGCTGGGGGCTGGCTGGTCTAAGACATTCTCCTCCCGGCTGTGGCAAGTTGGCTTCTTCTTACCTGGGATGACAGGCATGACTAGGCCATGGGTTTCTCAGCATTGAGCAGACTAGCCTGAGTTTGTTCACATGGCAGAGGCATGATTCTAAGAGAAAGTGTGAAAATGTCCAAGGGCTCATGAAGTCTAGGCTCAGAACAGTTTCACCAGCATTTCTGCAACATTCTATATAGGCCAAAGCCAATCACAAAGCTTGATTCAAAGCATGGAGAAATAGACTTCACTTCACGATGGGAGGAGCTACAGGGTCAAATTGCAAAATGTATGGAAACAGGGAAGAGGTTGAAAGAGTTGGGAACACTTTGTAATTAATCTATCACACAGGCAATTTTCTACCCCGGTCTTTACAATAAGCTCTAGTTCATATGGAACTCAGTACTATTTTGATTAGTCTATACTAAGATGGACATTAATATGTAAGTGAAGCCACAAAGAGAAGTTTTGACAAACACTGATATTACTATCGACTAGTTTCTTTGTCCCTTGCTTCTAGTGCTGCTAAATACCTAAACTCATGTAGCAGATTTCTTGACTCTTGTTTCAGACCCTTGCATGTATGAAAGGAAAAACAAACTTTTTTCCTCTACGTTTTTAGATTCAGTTGCTGGGGACTGCAAATTAACAAAAGGCAGATTAATGGGAGAAAAGGAATACATATTTTTAATGTTGATTTTTTAATTTTACATGCATGTGGGGAGTTCATAGAAATATGAGTGAAAATCCCCAAAAAGTAGACTCAGAAGCTTATATGCAAGTTTAACAAAGGGTGATAAATTACGGAAAAGTGACTAGACAAAGGGTCCCTAGGGGTGGTAAATTGTAGAGAAGTAAATAAATTTATGGGAAACTACTGATGAAGAAAAGTTTTTTTAGTAAGGTTTGTTATGCAGACTTGAGTTCGTACCCTCTCCGCTGAGAATTTTCTAGAGTGATTAAGAATAATTCTCCTTTTCCTAGTATAGGAGAGAGGGACTTTTTTCACAAATGGAACTTTATTTTACCTTTATAAAAGGGAACTATATGCCCTGCTTTTAGACAGAAATGGGGAGGGCAGAGAGTTCCTCCTGAGTCTGATGTTTCTTAATTGCTTTCAGCTCCAAATATTCTTTATGCTAAAGTGGCATATCCCAGGGTGGAATATTCTGATCCCCTTCACATATACCCCTGCTAAATTTCATCTTGTCAGTTTAAGCTCATTTCTTCGTCCACTGGAATCCTTCAGATTTCTTGGTCGAGAAGCCTGAGAATATAGTCCAGGCTATTTCCTGTCAGAAAACCCAGAAGATCTGGGTCTGATCAAACCCGAAAGTTCTGGATCAACTCAGCAGCTCCGTCCACACAAACTCTGACCCAATGCAGCTCAAAGAGGAAGTAGAATCTGGAGCTGTGGTCTCTGCAGTTGGTGATGAGAGAATTACAGTCCCCATTAGAAAGACCCTCCTTATCCAGCGTGAGCCTATAAGATCAAATACAGATGTGTGGGACAAGTCAATCCAGCAGGCCCTGTGGACATAAGCCGAAGACTATTCAGAAAGCAATGAAAGGGGAAAGAAAGGAAATCAAAGAGCAAGGACAGTGAAGAAATAAATCAAAAGGAAGAATTCAGAAAAAGAAAGAGAAATTAGCCCATGGTAAACTTGTTTTTGTGAGGCAGGGGTTGGGGAGGGGGGGAAGATGTTAGGATATGAGACCAGGGAAAGGAGTGAGACAAATCTCTAATGCATTGCCTACCCATTCTTTAGAGTACAAAAACTATTGCCTATTTAGCAGATCACTTTAAAAGGCCCTCCTAATTCCAGCCCCAGCAGGTAGGCATTTAAAGGATAAGGCTGTCTGATCAGCTGGGTGGATGGGCAGAATTGGGAGGCTTCTAGGGAGCCATTTCCATCTCTCTTCTACGGAAACCAGTTACTATTCTATCACCACAAAAATGCATCCTAAAGAGCAATGGTCCAGACCACACTAAACTGAAATGGCTCTTCACAGGGAGACTTTGTAGAGACCAAAGCTTGTTGGCATGGATCTTAGGGATCTCTCTGGTGGAAGAATATCAACATAGCTTGACATCCCATTAATTTTGCTAGAAACCACATCCACCACGAACTCTGAGAGAGCTCATGTTCTGAAATCCTAAGACATTTCTCCCTGTGCAGGCCACAGATCTCCCACATTGTAGATACACTGCTTTCCTTTAAAGCTTTTCTTTAAGAGCCCTTCTGACCAGAAAAAAATGTATGCTCATACATAGGCCGAACAATTATGGAAAAAAAAAAAAGACTATAAAAAAAGGATGAAGGAATAGCTCAGAAAACCTAAAGAGTTTTACACTTGCATCACCGAGGCTGAGGAGAATTACATGATGTAAAGAATCGGGTGTGTCTTCACCTCCTGGGATTGCCATAACAAACTACCACAAACTGGTGGCATAAAACAACAGAAATTTATTATCCCACAGTGCTGGAGGCCAGAAGTCTGAAATCAAGATGTCGGCAGGGCCACGCTCCCTCTGAGACACAAAGTAGAATTCTTACTCCACTCTTCCAGCTTCTTGTGGTTGCTGAAAATCCTTGGCATCCCTGGGCTTGTGGGAGCATCACTATAATCTCTGCCTTCCTCTTCACGTGGCCTTCCTCCCTGGGTGTCTGTGTGTCTGTGTCCACTTTCCTTTGTCCTATAAGGACATCAGTCATGTTGGATTTAGGGCTGACCCAAATCTCATATGACCTCATCTTAATCAATTATATCTGTAAAGACCCTATTTCCAAATAAGGTCACATTCACAGGTTCTGGCTGGACATGAATTTTTGAAGGACATTATTCAACCCAGTACAGGGGTGAGTCGTGCTTTCCCCAGCTTTGTTAATTAAAGCTAGAATAAGAGGCTCCTGGGTGGCTCAGTCGGTTAAGCATCTACCTTTGGCTCAGGTCATGATCTCAGTGTCCTGGGATTGAGCCCTGCATCCGGCTCCCTGCTCAGCGGGGAGTCTGCTTCTCCCTTCCCCTCTGCCCCTTCCCCTGGCTTGTGCTCTCTCTCCTTCAAATAAATAAATAAAATCTTAAAAAAAAAAAGATAGAATAAGAAATAGGTTTAAATTGGAATGTGGACAATTGGAACTTTTTAGCCAATAGCATAAGGAACCCACTGCGCTGAGCACTTCCGGAGAAATAAGAGAAGTCAAATTCTCCCTCAGTGGTCCTCGGCAGGCCTATGACACACGTAAATAGACAAGGAAGAAGTTCACAAGTTAATAAGCTAAGGGGAAAAAAACCTCTCTAACAATCAAGCATTCACATAAAATGCCTTAAACAGCAATGTGCACATGGGTGCCCCTCACACGTTTGGCCTGCGCCAAGGACGTAAAAAGCTGGACAGAGTATCCCTTTCACTCCAGCAACATGAAAAATCTGGATAAACTGAAAAAGCATAGTATTTTTTGAGCCCATCGGAGAGCTGAGGTCCTCGGAGCAGCCAAGTAGCATGAAATGTAAGGGAAGGAAGCCAGTCCAAGGAGACCGCTCATGAGCGCTGACTTGTCTGGATCACACCGCAAGGGAGATGCCCGGCGCCGTACTAACAGGTAAGAATTAGGCTAACATCGTTTTTGCTTTCTTTCAGTTTTATTGAGATATAATTGCCACACAGCACTGCATACATTTAAAGTATACATCAAAATGACTATATATTACAATATATGTAAATATTTGAAAGTTGCTAAGAGAATAGGTCCTAAAAGTTCTCATCACAAGGGGAAAAAAAAACAAGTGTGTGTGTGTGTGTGTGTGTGTGTGTGTGTGTGTGTTTAACTACATGAGATGATGGATGTTAACTTATTGTGGTAAAATCTTTAGTAAGTTGCTAACAGCCAAATTCGGGCTTCACTGCATGTATGGCCTCCAGGGAAGCTGCAATCAGGGAGTCCCTGCTCACGGGCAGGCTCCCGTCTGCAGGTCTCCACCAGGTGGCAGAAGAGAGATACGAGGAAGCAGGGACAGAACTGAAACTAGCGGGACAGTTCTCCATACTTTTTCTACAGCTCTGACTCTCAACAGGATAGTAAGGTTTCACCTACGTTTCATATATCTGCCCCCAAATTAAAGAAATAATTAAAACTAATGTGGGGGAAATCCAAGATAGAACACAAAGAGTGAAAGACGGCCCTCAGTTGTATTACAAATAAATAACCCCATGGCAAGGGGTGGGGAAGAAAAGAACTAACCTGAGTCACTTTGGAAAATAATATCTTGACTGGACACCATAAAGCAAGAGGGAAAAGGAATGACACCAAAATGCTGCGATCTGTCAAATACATTTGACAAATGTATTTCTCACAAAGGTATGTGTTAGTGGTACTGAACCACTTTATGGGTGTACTAGAAGTAAATAACTATACCAAAGGTCAAGAAAGCTAGATTTCTTCCTGCGACAGAAAGAAGTTACAAGGAGAAAGGCTAAAATGAACGCTCTGGTGTTGGATTAGGAATCAGAGGTATCAGGATAAACTCATTGTTGTTTTTTTTATTTTTTAAGATTTTATTTATTTATTTGACAGAGAGAGACACAGCGGGAGAGGGAACACAAGCAGGGAGAGTGGCAGAGGGAGAAGCAGGCTTCCCACGGAGCAGGGAGCCCGATGTGGGGCTCGATCCCAGGACCCTGGGATCATGACCTGAGCCCAAGGCAGACACTTAACGACTGAGCCACCCAGGCACCCCAAACTCATTGTTTTTAATGTCCATACCGATGGTTACAGAAAGCAAAATGTGTGGGGCTGTGTGCATTACAATACAGACCTGTGTTTTCTGGCTCTGTTTGCTGGGAGGGCTGAGAAACAGTGACACGCAGCAGCAAGGAGCTCACCTAGTATCCAGATGTTTATTTCGAATTACCATTCCCCAATCAAAGGAACCAGGGTTCCTTAGAAACGTAAGTGATTCTCGGACTTGGTCAGGAAAAGTACATAAGATCAATATCCTGTGGTGGCAGGATAATGGGAATTGCTCAAAATACCATGGGAACTTGTCAAAAGAACATAAGAGCTAGCCTAAAGGAGCACCTAATAGCTAAAGATGGAACAATTTGAGCAACAAAACAATGACAGGATTAGATTTTAATAGGTAGAATAAAATAAATACCCATGTGTCCAGACTGATCTAAATAAATAATCAAATAAATAAATAAATAAATAAATGGGAAGCAGGGACACCTCTTTCCCTATAAAATAGAATTCTATAAAAGTTGAGACAAAAGAAATGAAAAAAAATCCCTACTTGGTAAAAAAAAAAAAAAATACACACACACACACACACACACACAGTAAAATCTGCTGCATCCATGGTCCATTTACAAATGCTGGATGAAATTTGAAGGTAACAGGGTTATTTTCATAGTCTCAAAATATCTACCCAAGAGGTTTATGAACTGCAAAGGGAAAGACAGTTTTAGAGTGAAAAAGCTGATCAGACCCCACCTTAAAGTGGTCAAGGTTAACATCACCAGTAGTAGGATTTACTGACATCACAAACCTCTTAATAGGATGCACAGAAGACACAATATCATTTTTTGGAACTTCTGACTAGAATTCACAACCTCATTCTTCTTTTTTTCAAGATTTTATTTATTTATGTGAGAGAGAGAGAGGGAGAGAGAGAGCACAAGCAGGAGGAGGAGCAGAGGGAGATGGACAAGGAGATCCCACGCAGAACACAGAGCCTGACGCAGGGCTCAATCCCACAACCCCAAGATCATGATCTGAGCCGAAACCAAGAGTCAGACGCCCAACCACCCGAACCACCCAGGCGCCCCACAACCTAATTCTAATTGTGAGAAATCATCAGGCAAGCCAAACGAAGGAACAGCCTCCAGGGTAACTGACCAAGAGTCAGGGTTCTGAAATTAGAAAAAAAAAAAGTGAACTCATGAAAAGATGTTCAACATTATTCATCATTAAGGAAATGCAAATTAAAACCACAATGAGACACACACCTATTAGAGTAGCTAAACTCAAAAACCTAACAATACCAAGTGCTAGTGAGGGTGGAGGGGAACCGGACCTCTCATACATTGCTGGTGGGAATACACAGTGGTGATGAGGGGCGCCTGGGCGGCTCAGTCAGCTGAGCGTCCAACTCTTGGTCTCAGCTTAGGTCTTAATCTTAGGGTCGTGGGTTTGAGCCCCGCGTCAAGCCCCATGTTTGAGCCCCGCGTCAAGCCCCAGCATGGAGCCTACTTAAAAAATAAAAATAAAAAATAAAAAAGGCAATCATTTTGGAAAACTGTGGCAGTGTCTTATAAAGTTGAGTATACAATTACCGTAGGACCTAGGGACCCCTCTCCTAGGTATTTACCAAAGAAAAATGTATGTTTACACAAAAACCTATTTGCAAATGTTTATAATGATCTTATTTGTAATAGCCCCAAATTGAAAGCAAACAGTAATGTCCTTCAGCTAGTGTATGGATAAACAAACAGTGGCACATCCACATCCATGAGTTCCTGGGAAAACTGGTTCTCAGAGGATTTTTCAAAACTGACAGGAACCAATTACGTACGCACCTAGACCTTAGAGGATGAGAAAACACATACCTTGACTGTTCCCACTGAGTCACTTTTTTGGGCCCTATGGGGTCCTTTTTGAATGGGTTCCTAGAAGTCTTTCCCCTCTTAACCACCCTTCCTCTGCCCCATCTCTGCCTCCACGTCTAGACTCCTCTCTTCCAACACCTGCAAAGTCAAGGCCAGGGAGACCTTCTTCTGTGGCTTCACAGAGGATAGTCAAGGTGTCTTCATGGTCCCCTGTGGGACTGGGTGTGGACTTCTCAGTTCCCTCAGAATGGAACATCCAGAAGCTAAGCAAGCAATATTGTTCATAGCATAACTTCATGTATTCAATTAGACATTTATTGAGTATTGACTGTGTGCCAAGCATTGGGGAAACAAAAAAAAAGACTTAATAAAAAAAAAAGTATATCTGCTAAAACAGACAAGATTCCGGTCCTAATGAATAATGACAAATTGACAGGAATCATCATTCTCTGCCTTGAGCAATGTAAGGGCCTGAGGGGAAGGAGATAAACTGAGTGGTTGCTTGCTCTTTCTTCAAATACAATGCCTGCTTATCTCCTTAGGACTCTTTTAATTTTTATTTTTGAGATTTCCAAAGTTCTTTCCAATTTTTAATTTTCTTTAGATAACCTGTAGAGGACGCTCTCAAATTACAAACTATATCAAACATGTTTGAGTTAAGAATTTCTCTAATTTCTGGAAGGTTATGAATACCTTTTAATGGTGACACCTCCAAGTTGGTAGGACTGGAAGGTAGAAAGAAGATTCGTTTTTCACTAAACACCCAGATACGACTTGAATTTTTATCGTGTGTGTGTAGTATTTTCATTGTATGAATAATATTAAAAATTATTTTTAAGTTTTCTTCTTTCTGTGGCCCTAGGACAGAAAATGCTGTCACTAGCCCTTTCTCCTAAACTAACAATTCGTGAATCAAATCTCTCCAAAATGCCTGACTTTCTAAGAATTGGGGATCGAGCAGAAATTCCATTTCTAGAAAATTATCCTGCAAACGTAGTAGAGCATCTTAATTTGGAATGTGGACAGTGAAGTCGGACCTGGGTTTAAGACTGAGCTCTGTCACATTCTACTACCTACATGACCCGGAGCAAGTTATTTACCCTCAGTTTCTACTAATTCCTGCCTCAAAAACCTTCCTCATAGGCCTGTTAACAGGATTAATTGAGATAATGTACAAAATCCTGAGCTGAGCCTAGCACAAAGGAAGTACCTAATAAATTATGATAATCACTGTTATTAAAGAGTTAATCACAGGAATGGGTAAATCATTAGTGCAGTAGAGTTGTTAGTCCTTGGAAAAATGCAACTTTCTACCACTAAAACACTAGGCAAATAAAATGTAATTTTGGGGGTTGGGAGGGATGGGGTGGCTGGGTGATAGACATTGGGGAGGGTATGTGCTATGGTGAGTGCTGTGAATGGTGCAAGACTGTTGAATCACAGATCTGTACTTCTGAAACAAATAATGCAATATATGTTAAGAAAAAAAAGAAGAAGATAGTAGAAGGGGAAGAATGAAGGGGAGTAAATCGGAGGGGGAGACGAACCATGAGAGATGATGGACTCTGAAAACAAACTGAGGGTTCTAGAGGGGAGGGGGTTGGGGGGGATGGGTTAGCCTAGTGACGGGTATCAAAGAGGGCATGTTCTGCGTGGAGCACTGGGTGTTATGCACAAACAATGACTCATGGAACACTACATCAAAAACTAATGATGGGGGCGCCTGGGTGGCTCAGATGGTTAAGCGTCTGCCTTCAGCTCAGGTCATGATCCCAGGGTCCTGGGATCGAGCCCCACATCGGGCTCCTGGCTCAGCAAGGAGCCTGCTTCTCCCTCTCCCTCTGCCTCTCTCCCTGCTCAATGCTTTCTCTTCTCTCTCTCTGTATCTCTGTGTCTCAAATAAATAAATAAAATCCTTAAAAAAAATTAAAAAGAAAAAAACTAATGATGTAATGTATGGTGATTAACATAACAATAAAAAATTTAAAGAAAAAATGTCATTTATCTCTACAATGAAATATGCAGTTATTAAAATGATGTTACAGAAGACTGTTTAAAGAATGGAAACAGGATATTCATGAAATAATGTGAGAGCCAGTTGGAAAACAATACGTGCAACACAGTCTTGAGTTTTAAATAATACTATCTATATAAATACATGTGTTAAGAGAGAGAACAAAAAAATCAACAATAAGTGGTTCAGTCATTCATTCAATAGATCTAGCACCTACCCTGTGGCAGGTCTAGAAATATAACAGTGAACAAAACAAACAAAAGTCACTGCCCTCATGGAGCTTACCTTCTAGCGGGTGGAAATGGGCAATAAGTAAAATTTAAAAGTGAAATATATAATATATCTGATGGCAATAAGTCCCATTGTTGGAGGGAGACATTTGGTGTTTCAGTGACAGTGTTCAGGAAAGTTCTCACTAACAAAATGACAGCTGATTTGTGGTGCCAAGTTGGTGAAGGAGCGAGTCATAAAAACACCAGAGAGAAGATCAATTCAGGTTGAAGGAATAGCAAGTACCAAGGCTGGGAGCTTAGAGCAAGCTCGCCATGTTCAAGGACGAGCAATTAAGTTGTTATGAATAAAGTGGCGTGAGCAAAGGGCCAAGGGTAGGAGAAAGGGTGAGAGAGAAAGGAGTGGGAAAGAAGCAGAGGCCAGATCTTGTAGGGCCTTGGGAGCCACAGTGAGAAGTTTGGATTTAATGCTGGGTGAAATAATAAGCCACTGGATGGCTTTGAGCAAAAGAGTGGCATGATCTGACATAGTCTAACTAGTGCATGAGGGCTAATGTGTTCAAAATAGATTGGAGGTATAGAAGCATAGATATCAGAAAAACACCGTAATAATCCAGGAAAGAAATGATAGTGGTTTAGACCAGGGTGGGAATAGTAAAAGCAGTGAGGAGTAGTCAATTCTAGATAGATTTTGAAGGTAGAGCCGACAGGATTTGCTGACAGATGGGATATAGCATAAAAAGGAAAGAGAAGTCAAGGATGAACTGCAGGTTTTTGGACTGGGCCACTAGAAGGACAGAGTGACCATTTACTGAAGTGAGAAGACTACTAGAGGAACAGATTTAGGGGAGAAGATCAGAAACTGATGTTGAAGATGTTGAAAAGGCTGTTGAATAGATATGAGTCTGAAGTTCAGAGGAGTCCATTGTCATCAGGTATGAAAAACACGTAAAGCCGCAAGACTGTATCAGAACCATTACATTCAATTGTTCAGGTTTTGCAAAGCACAGTTTTGATCATGTTGTGGTTGTTGTGAATGGTGTCTCCTATAATTAGGCAGAGCACACACAATGAAGCCATACATGGTGGTCCTAGATACAATTACCCAGAAAGTGAGTACTGATAGAGAACAGATCTGAAGACTATACTCTGGGGGTCTCCAATACTTAGTAGCCAGAGAGATGAGGTAGAATGAGCCAAAAAGGCTGAGAAGAAGTGACTAGTAAAGTAGAAGGGGAGCCAGGAGATGTGGGGTCCCAGAGGTCAAGTGAAGACAATGTTTTGAGGAAGAAGAAATAATCAACTGTGACAAGTTCTTCTGAAAAGTCAAAGAAGAGGAGAGCTGAGAACTGATCACTGCAGTTCTGTCATTAGACCCAAGTAAGTAGAAGACCTACCGCAGGCTCTATACCTGCGGGGTCCCCATGCCTTGGAGTGCTTTCCTCAAATTGGTATAAGTCTCCTTCCTGTGCTTGGGTCCATCCAAGGCCATTAGTGCCATCTGGGCAAGGGGCCCCCAGGTCTGACCCTCCAATCCTAGTAATCACCAGAAGTGCCTTCCTTGACATTTTTTGTCTCCCTTCAATGCCTGGGCCATTGGCCGGGGCCAGCAGGGCCATCTGGATGGAAAGCCCCAAGCCTGAACAGGACCAGCATAGACTCCGGTCTCTGTGTTTTCCCTCCAGGGCATTCGCCATTATCCTACCCCACCTGTGGAATCAATCAGCTGCCCCAAAAAGCTCCAGGACCTATGCTTGTGGTGGAATTCTGGGGACTTATGGCTGGGCCTCCATTCCATGGATTGCTCCCACTCACCAGAGTGTATCCTTTTGCAGGATTGTGCAAGATTAGGCCACTAGGATGGTGCTGATTTTGGATGACTCACAGGATACAGGATGAGTTCAGGGGTCTGGACTACCAATGGTAAGGGTATGTATGGGCCTGTGTGAAGACTCTCTCCCGTCTGTGTTCCGACTGCAGTCCCACCTCTAGTTCACAGCAGGGAAGTGGTGACAGGCATCCTTTACCCTGTATGCCCCTGCCACTGGCACCCAGGACAGTCATCGTGTCCCTTTGCAGGCTCCATGTGTCAGGCAGTCCTTAGAGGGGACTTGCCTCTCTCTCCCAAGGGCTTTTTCAGGCAGCTGCTCTACAGCACCAGTGGGCATTTCCAAGAGATGTCCTTTCCCATCTCCAATCAATGCGGCAACGTCATGCACTCTCAAGTTGATCTTAAGTCTTGTCAGATCAGGGGCAGAGGTGTGGGTCTGGGATGAATGAGGCCACTCTTCTCATTCTGCTCATGGACCCCTCTCCTATTCTTCCTCCCAGGTGGCAGAGTGTACAAGGCAGGAGTGGGATCAACGTTGAAAGAGATCACACCCTAGGAATGCAGTAAGTACAACCTAAAGTGGTCAAGAGAAGACTGTGTTCTACATTCATTCAATAAACTTCTGAGTGGTAAATTTAACATGACCAGAAAACAAAGTATTGTTCATATTTTCCTGCATGTTCTGGGTGAGACTTGCATTTGCGGTGGTCAGGAGTGAAGCACAGAACAAACACCCTTCAAGAGAGCCCTTGGAAGTGAGCATTCATAGGCAGCATAATAGATGATGCAGCTCCATGAGTAATAAGATAACCAGCATTAAATAAATGGTATTCGGGAAATGCAGAGGCAAGAAGATCGATAACTATCTTCATGCAAGCAGGTTCTGAAGAGCCATAGCAAAGTAATTACAGCCTTTCTCCCTTGTCTTATGATGGGATGTGAAGTGAGCCAGAAGCACCACACTGACAATCAAAAACAAAAAGAGATGGTCCCTGGATCTGAATGGGAAGAGAAAGGGTATCTGGGCACTATGAAGTTTCTTCATTTCTGCTGATGGGACAATAAATAAATACATAAGAACTTCTCTACCCATTATCCTAAATCTCCATCAACAAATCATTATACCTCACACAGGCCTATGAGTTTTGTAATACCTCTTTTAATGAAAAGTTTTATGTAGACAGAGGGTCCCCCCCACCCCCCCCAGAAAAAAAATTTTTGTAACCTCCTGAGTAGGTGAGAGCATGGGAACTTGTGCTAAAGTGTTGGTGCTATTCATAGACAGAGCAGAGGTAGTTCATCCACAGAGGAGGCCAGGCAGAGCTTACAGAACACAGATGAAATTAGGTATGTAGATATGGCGATGGAAACATCTGGAAGTGTCCTCTTCTAATTGCGTCTATTTTCTTAGTGACAGGCAGCAAGCTGAGAGTAAGGATAGTGGAAAAGCCTTGAAAAGAGAGAAAAATCTGTGAAATAGCTCACTTGAGGAGCAGGAGCATAAATGAGCCTGGAAAATGTAATGAGATTCTTCAGCGACAGGAAAAGCCCACTTGAGGTTCATGGCCATGAACTGAAAGGGACTTCAGCCATCATGATCATGAGCTTTTCTCTAGCCATGGTCAGTTGAACAAACACGGAATCAGCAGAGAGTTGGATTTAAACAGGGTTTTGCCAAAAGAATACAATGAAAGGAGAAAAAGAAAGGAAATTAATAGTATATGCAAGGGAGGTGAATTTGGACCATAGCATCTAAGTATGGTAAGGAGGGAGGTGAGGACATGAGGGGGTTTCAAGAGACTTTGCGAAGAGGAAGGATCTGTGGACCGTGCATGCCAGTGGTGCTGGAGAAGTTTTGTCATTGGGATACTAGAGGGAGTCAAATGTAAAGAGAGAACATCAGAGTGGAATGCTTCAAACTGATCTGTAGATGTATCGTGGTTACTGGTAATGGTGAGGTCTAGGGCATGACCAGGAAGAGGAGGCTGAGCAAGGATAGAGGACAAAATCATTGGAGAAGAGGAAGTCAAGGAGGTGAGAGGGGAAGGTACTAGAATAGTTATTTATGTGAATACTGAAAGCCTCTAAGACTTACAGCAGGAGTGGTTATAGTCCTAATGGAAAGTGTGACATTGACCATGCTTTAAGGAACGAGGAATGGGGGGAGATAGGGTTGGAAGATGTCTGCAATAGGAAAAATACAAGTTACACTCTGACTGAGATTCAAAGCTAGGGTTTTCAGGGAGAAGACACAAGGAGAAGGATCTGGAAGTGGCAATGCAGAAAGAATAAGGAGGCCATCCAACCCCTCTCTGTGCCCCGTGGTATGAAGGGTGTGGAAAAGAACGCAGCCACTGGGTGAGAGGGATACGGAAGCGCCAGGGGCCAGTTGTTAGAGTAAGGTGAAGCGACATTTCAGAAAAGGCTGGAGAGTCAAGGTTGATGACTGGGTGTATAAGAGACTTGACAATTTGGGGTTTAGGGGCAGGGACATTGAGTCAGAGAATGGGATGCAAAGAGCCTTAAGGGCGTTTGAGTCCTAGGGTGAGAGGGAGGATGAGGCAGACAGAGAGAAGTAGCTCCAGAAGGCTTCACCCTGCCATCTCAAGGCAGGGAAGAGGAGAGGAGGCCATGAGAGCTGCAGGGGAGGGAGAGGAAGGGGTATTTGGAGAGTCCCAGGGACCCCTCCTGCCTCCTGCCAGTGGAGGTGAAGACCACAGGGAGGGGAGGTCTTACCTGCCACCTATGGATTCCTAGAGCTCTTCATTACTCGTGGCCAGGGAGATCATAGACTGAATTTTTTTCTTTTTGGTCACCTGATTCTAAAATTTCTATCATAAAAGCATATCCCATTTGTGATAAGAACTTTTTTTCTAACCACGGGACTCTCCAATTCTTTCACCTACTATGTGACTTTGAATTAGTCATTTTTAAGATGTTGAGATTGTCTCCATTTGTTTACTAAAAATAAGAAGGGAAGATTCGAGTATTTCCTATATGTACAAATATAAGGGAGTATTCTATCACCCACACAGAAAAGGCTTTCACACATTTGTAAATCTACATTCCCAAAACATTACCAGTTTGGCCTAGCATCGATTGGTCTTACCCTGCTGTTACTAAAATATTTAACCCCTAGGAATGACAATTCTCTATTCACTTTTTAAGTTTCTAGTCTTTGTATTAACCCATAAAAGTCCAGATAATTGATGCAGAATAAGATCGCAGAAAACAGCCAGGAGAAATCAATGGTTTTAATTCAATCAATCTTAGGAAGAAGGCCGTGGCAAGTCTCCCAGGTATCTATTTCCAGAAGCTGAAAGGAATTAATTTGTTTGAAACCAACAAAAGCCAATCCAAATTATGTTTAAAGTAGTATGAGGTAGATTATTACTAATACCAGGAAAAGCTATTCACACAGCCCCCGCCCCTGTTAAAACCAAAGACAGAACATTTCCTTCCCAGCTAATGGCAAGAAGGTACATTGTGTTGCCTGGTCCCCTTGTGAATTCCTTCGCATCAAGAGAACCCCAACAACACTCCCATAAAACCCATTCCTGTATAACCAACAGACTATTCGACTCCCCAAATTGCAAGAAAGAGTTTGAAATGAGTCTTTAAGAATAAAATGTGTTTCCTGAAGAAGAAATTGGAATGGCCATTTAGAGCATTGAAAACCTGTATTTATCCAAGGGAACAGAAACTTCTCTTGGAATTACTTTCCCCTAGAATGTTCAGTCTTGCTGTTACACTAAAAAAGAGAAAAAAAGACATATTCTCAGCGCAGTATTTACTAGCCTACCCAAGCATTTAGCAATGACTGCAGCGAGGCCCCAGCCTAGACTGGCCATCAGCGATCTGACAGCAGTCTCAGGCTGGGTGCCATCTTTAAAAAGACCAACCCGCCTTTACTACAATTCCTCTCTGACCCAAAGCTCATTAGTCCAGACTCTTTATCAGGTCTGTGTGTGCCTTATGTCTAATTTTAAAGGAGAGTTTTTCTGGGTCAAGAGATTATTTCCAATATTTCCTCTTTTAAGTTGTCTAAAATTCACAAACAGATGTAGACAGCAGGAAGATCACCAGGGCCAGGATAGAGGCCCATCTGTCTAATGAGATTTGGATGCTCAGTTTTGCTGTGTTGTTGATTTTATCCCCCATCCAGTTGGCCAGAGGTTATTTCCACAGTATGTTTCTATTCCCTTACTCAGTTAAATTTAAAAGTATCAGAGCAAGGGGACCCCTAATGTTTCCTCGGAAGCAGAGTGATGCAGATCTTCTCAGGAAGACTTTTTCTTGCCCTAACTTAAAAAGTTTTTGTTGGGTCAGCATTGATGAGGGTTTGGTTTTTTGTTTTTGGTTTTTGGTTTTTTTGCCCTAGATGTTTCCTCTTAGAGCTCAATCAACTATTTACCCCACCTCTGATACTTATACTTCAAATACTTGCGGACAGTTTATACATTCCCTCCTCATTCCTGTTTGGCTGCATTGTACACATACCTATCCATTTCATTTCTTACTCTCCTTGCCACCTACCCTGTCCATGTATGAACATGATAAATCAGTATGGAAGTAGTTGTGGTTCCCTCTGAAATTTCCTGTTGTTTTTCAATAGTTTTTTACCATTTGGTAGGTGTCGTTGTGTTGGCTTGCTATTGCTTTGCAACAAATAACCATAATATCTTAGAGTTTAACATCAACCATTATTTAACTGACACACCTCTGGATTGTCTGGGAGTCAGCTAACCAAGGCTGGGCCCCAAACCATCCTGGTTTGACTAGGATGGCTCAGCTGGATTGGCTCTGCTCCACACGTCTTTTGTCCTCCTCCTGGGACCAGAGGGCTAACTCAGAAGTGTTCGCCTCATAGCAATGGCAGAATACGAAAAGGAAAGTGGAAACATACAAGGCCTCTTAATAATGGGTAACTAACATACTATCATTTCCACCTCTTTCTATTGACCAAAGCAAATCGCATGGCCCAACCGAAAGTCAAGGGACAGGGATATATACTCCATCCTTTCAGTAGGGGAAACTACAAAGTCACACGGCAAATGGCATGGATCCAGGAAAGGGTAAAGAATCGGGACTAAATGCAATCTATCACAGTGGCCAATGCATCTGAGCCAACACACGAGCTTCAGCCTAAGATCTGGCATTTCTCATTATTCCCTTAAGTACCGCAAAATATCTACACAACTGATATTTTTAGCAGCACTGCTAATGTTCATCAGAGATTGTAAGGGCTTCACGTTCAATAGAACTTGATTTACAAAGTGCTAGCAGGGCGCCTGGGTGGCTCAGTTGGTTAAGCGACTGCCTTCGGCTCAGGTCATGATCCTGGAATCCCAGGATCGAGTCCCACATCGGGCTCCCTGCTCAGCAGGGAGTCTGCTTCTCCCTCTGACCCTCTCCCCTCTCATGCTCTCTCTCTATCTCATTCTCTCTCTCAAATAAATAAATAAAAAATCTTTAAAAAAAAAATAAAGTGCTAGCAGAACGGAGATGGAGATTATTTAGGAGGAAAGCCTTAGGCCCTTCCAGAACCAAATCAGGGTGATTGTTGGAGCACGGAAGAGCAATCAGTGTCATTCCAAACTCAGATGAGGAAATAATAATGATAGGCATTTTTTGTGAAGCATCTTCTAAGTTCTAGGTCATTTATATGCAGTCTTTTATTGATGGCCTTACTATAAACTTTCAAGGTGTTGTTATCACCAAAATTGGCTCTCAAAGATTATGGAAATTGCCCAATATTATATGGTTTTCACATGGAAAAGATGAGTTTCAAACTCATATTGGTTCTAATCCCACTACCTATATTATATCCAATCCCTCCCATGAGATGAGGTTTAAGAATTCTCTTACTGCCTGTAATACATACATACATACATACACATATACATACACATACACATACACATACATACATACATACAAACTCACCATATAATGAAGTTAGGGGGAAAAAATCTCCAAGAAATGTAGTTAAGTGAACAAAACAAGTTGCAAAACATGTTACACAATCCACTATCTTTGGGGTTTAAAAAAAGGCAAGGGGTGAAGATAGGAAGGAAGACAATAAAAATCTGTGTTGGTATTTTCTTATTTATGCGTGCACAAACTCTAGAACAATGCACAGGAAACTAAGGATGGTGGTTACCTATGAGGAAGTGGAAGGGAGACAAAGATGGGAGAAAGAATTTCATGGCACATTTATGAAGATAAATAAATAAATATTAGGCCAGACTCATACTGCTGGAGATGAGACAGAAGGGTGAGATAAAGCTTTGAGGAGTATTGTGTAACATCTACAAAACCCCACTAAAAGGGCAGCAATTTGGAGGGGCATATAGAGATCCCAATGGCCCTCTGTCCACTATCAGACAATTATTTGAATAAGAAAAGGTATTACATAGACAACCTTATCTAGAACAGTGCTCCGGTGACAGTGACCTAGAGTTATTAAAGGGAAAATTGATGTCCTCCCTCTGTACTAGCAGATGTTGACCGTTCCTGGCTATATTTAGCTCCAAATTGTATAGCCATTGATTTGCTGCCTTGAATCCCTCTGTATTGCACTGTGGTAGATTCTCAGTTCTCTTTCTTCCTCCTATGGAATTCTTTTTGCTAGATGCTCCTGCGTGACTTTTCTTCATTGAACTATGATCATTTATCAGTTACTCCTATTTATAGCTCCTTGTTACCAATTAATTTGAAATATATCTCTTGAACCGGTGACTGTTTTTGCCATTTACAGATCATTGTTAAACACTGATTTAGTGTGGAGTTTGGCTGTAAAATTAAGTCGGGGCATCTGGGTGGCTCAGTCAGTTAAGCATCTGCCTTCGGCTCAGGTCATGATCCCGGGGTCCTGGGATCGAGCCCCTCATCGAGCTCCCTGCTCAGCAGGGAACTTGCTTCTCCCTCTCCCCCTGCTCACTATCTCAATCTCTCTCTCTCTCTTTCTCTCAAATAAAATCTTTTTCTTCTTCATAATCATTCTTTATTTTTTTAATTTTATTTTATTATGTTATGTTAATCACCATACATTAAATCATTAGTTTTTGATGTAGTGTTCCATGATTCATTGTTTGCTTATAAAATCTTTTTTAAAAAAATTAAGTGAACATTTCTAACACAGTATTTACATATATATGAGTGTTTTCATTTCAAAGTAGTAACTTCAGGAGGTTATACCCATAACCATTTAGGAGATTGTACTTAGAACTCTGTTTCCTTTGCCATGAAGTCAGGAACATGATGACACTCTTGCCATGTTCATCTTTAAGACACAGATCAGGGATGATCTCCCTCTGACAGCCTTTCTGGAATCTTCAGGGGTTTGTTCCCCATAGTTCCATAGCTTCTGATCAGAGTGGATTATATTGTATTTTCTAAAGATGGTTGCAACAGCATCTCTCATCCACATCCTCATCCCATTCAACAACTTTGACATTTCTTCCATTAGAAGAGTCTCTATATTCCCTCTCCCTGCTAAGCAGGCTTGTGACTAAGAACAGAAGAGATGTTATTGACTCTAGAGCTAAACCTTAAAAATGTTGCAGTTTCTTCCTGATTCTCTTTAGAATTCACTCTTGGAACCTGGCCATGAAGACCAAGCAGCCACAGGGAAAGGCCATGGGTAGGTGGTCTGGCTGACAATCCCAGCTATGGTCCCAGACATCGGCCAGCATCAACTACCAGACATATAAGTGAGCAAGCCTTCAGATGGTTCTAGCCCTCAACTATCAATTCAGTCTCCATCTTCAAGTCTTCCCAAAGGACACTCATTGTTCAGTGTCAGATGTGATGGAACTGAAACAGGACACCTCTGCCTGTCCAGAATTCCCAGCCCACATAACAAAATGTTTGCTGTTTCATTCCACTACCTTCAGGGTGGTTTGTAGTGCAGCTGTAGTATCTGAAATAGATTTTGATACCTGGAAGTGAGTTGTTGCCATAATAAGACCCCAAAATTGTAACATTGACTTTGGGACTGGTTGGTTGATGAAAACCTATAAGACTTTGAGGAGGCTATTGGTGAGAGGTTAAAAGAACCTTATTAAAAATGCCAGTGGAGGCGTGCCTGGGTGGTTCAGTTGGTTAAGTGTCTGCCTTCAGCTCATGTCATGATCCCAGGGTCCTGGGATCAAGTTCCGCATCGGGCTCCTTGTTCAGTGGGGAACCTGCTTCTCCCTCTGTCTGCCACTCCCCCTGCTTGTGTGCACTCTCTCACTCTCTAACAAATAAACAAATAAAATCTTTTTTAAAAATGTCACTGGAAGCTGGAAGCAAGGAGATCCTTGTTATGTAGAGGCAGAGAGTTTAGCAACCCTGTCACAGTCACATGGAAAATAGGGAATATACCTAATGAGCTCAGTGAGCTGGGTTAGTAGATTTCTAGTCACAATATTGAAAATGGCCCCTGGATTCCTTTTGCTTCCAATAATAAAATGTAAGAAAAGAAATTAATGAATGAAATGTTAAATATAAAGGAGCCAGGACTTCCTGGTTCAAATACAAAACTGCTTCTTATTTCCAGTGTCTCCAGCCGGGAAACAATCCTTAAATTAAGAAGGACCTCAGACCAAAGATCAAATCTGGGGTGGGACTCTGAGATCCTGTTAAAATCTCATAGAATCTTTCAAATAGACAACAGGCCTTTTAAGGATCTTAAAGGCATGTTTCACATATTCTATTAAAGAATGTATATTCTAAGAACTATAAGGGCATTGTCCCATAGTCTCAAAGGAAGCCCAAGAGGGAGAGCTCATCTCAAAGGGTTTCATGGGATGGCTTTTGTCCAGTGGGTAGACACACAGGAAACCTGCAAAGAGTTTTAAAGAATTAGATCAGATATGACTTAAAAAGACAGAGCAAGGAGGCTTTTGGCCTTTAAACTTCCATGAACAGGAAATCAGCTGAGAAAACCATTCAGTGGCAAACACTCAGTGGTTTCTCAGAGAAAAGGAGGATAGCTCAGAAGTTGGAAGATCCAGAAGAACAACTTCCAAGCAGTAGGACTGAGCCTTAATTAAGGAACAGGTAACATGTGCCCAGATCAATTTAAAAATTGTTATGGACAAGTAACTGCTGGATGCTACTCTTTTTTTTTTCTTTTCAAATAAAGTTCTAAAGCAGTTATTTAATGTTTGTCCCACAAATGTATCTTGGATGAGAAAGGGGGGGGGTGTGTCTAATTTGTCTCTTTAATTCATTGGTTTTCAGAGGAACCACACAAAAGGAGCTGCATCCACACTGGATCAGATTTAATGATGAGACTGGGACTTCAAGCTGATGCCCTATGGGGATGAGACTTGGAGAGGATGAGTGTATTTCATGTGGGAGGAATATGAATTGTTGTGGACTGTGGCAGATTGGATTTTCCAATCCAATGTGTTCTTACAACATGACTTTGACACTCCTCCCATTGAGAATGGTGTTTATGTTCCCTCTCCTTGAATCTGGAGTGGAGTGGGGCTTGTAAATGACACTGTGTGACTTCCAAAGCTAGGTTGCAGCTGCAGGCCGGTTCTCTTTGGGTTGCTTGCTCTTGAAACCCAGACACCATGCTGTGAGGGAATTCAAGCAGATACATGCAGGGGCCACACATAGGTGTGTTTGGCCAACAGCCCTAGTTGAGGTCCCAGCCAACAGCCAGCATCAACCACAGGGTGTGGGATTAATTTACCCTTCTAGACCCAGCTGTTGAGTCACCTAGCCTTTCAGTCTGCCCAGCTGAGTCCCAGACACCACAGAGCAGAGATAAGCTATTGCTGCTGTGCCCATTTATGGACTCACAACCCACAAAAATCTGTGAGCATAGCAAAATGGTTGTTGTTTCATGTCACTAAGACTGAGGTGGTATGTTATGCCACAATAAAGCTGGGACACCTATGAAGTCACTGCCAAGTGCAGTGATCAAGTCTTAGCCTCTGGAGATATACTTAG
Organism: Zalophus californianus; assembly: GCF_009762305.2. Lineage (NCBI taxonomy): Eukaryota > Metazoa > Chordata > Mammalia > Carnivora > Otariidae > Zalophus > Zalophus californianus. Next base: position 152,493,650 of record NC_045598.1, read on the forward strand.
ATTTCAGTCCCAGGTTCATCCTTTACCTGTTGTGTGATTGTGGGCAAGTCCCCTGATAATTAGTAGGGCCTCACTGGTTGGTCATGAGGGATTTATGGGATAACATATATAAAGTACAGTGCAAAGTATGTACACTGCACTTACTACTGAAATTATCTGGCTTTTGTCTGTCTCTTCCGTTAGACCATAAGTTCCTTGCCACTATATCTTGTTCCTCTATGTAGCTTAGCGCCTAGCCCAGTTCACTCAATAGATAATTTTAAATCTCAAATAATAGAATGCATCCCAAAGCATTTTGTTAAGTGGTTAAGTGTTACCATAACATATCTAAATAACTCCATTCTAGATTTATATCCATAGCACTTAATATGTGGTCAAGCATGTTCATACATATTGTCAAAAGTCATTTGCTTGGGGCGGCTGGGTGGTTCAGTTGGTTAAGCATCTGCCTTCGGCTCAGGTCATAGTCCCGGGGTCCTGGAATTGAGCCCCACCTCGTCAGGCTCCCTGCTTAGCAGGGAGTCTGCTTCTCCCTCTGACCCTTTCTCTCTGCCCCTCTCCCAGCTCATGCTCTTGTTCTCTCTCTTTTCTCTCTCTCTCGCTCACTTTCCCTGTCTCTCAAATAAATAAATAAAATCTTTTTTTTTAAAAAGCCATCTTCTTTGTAACATTACACATATTATTTTTATTTTACAAATGAAGAAACAGACTCAAGAAAGTTAAGGACTAGCTCAACATCACCAACGGGAGCTCAAATTCAGTTCTGCCCATCCCACACCCATGGCAATTACCTCAGCAGCGCGGCTGACACGGCTGGTGTCAGCCCTCTCTCGGGCCCACCTTTCAAATTTCTCCCTCATGGACACATGGTCGAAAATCATATGGAGGTCATACAAGTAAATAAAGATTTTCTCTCTTTCCCTCCAAAACCAGACATGACAACACAGTAATAAGACTGGTCTTCTTGCAAACTTTAGAAACTCTTCCAAAATAAAAGTTAGAATGATGTTTTTAACAATTTGGGGATTAAATACCCAAAGGTGAAGAGACACTTATTTCCATGTATTACTTTAGAGTCGAGCCTCATATTTTCATTCTTCTAAAGTGCTCCCTGTAACTATCATACATGACCAAAAGGGAATGCGAAGCTTTGGAAAGATACTTTACAACCTATGCCAGCAGCTTCAAAGAGAGGTAGAGAAGGCATTGAGCAAAAGGCAAGGAAAACACTTTGAACAACTTGTTGACTAATTTCATATTCATTGAACGGTACTGCTACTGCCTTAAGTGGTGAATCCATCAAGGAAAGGATATTCAAAATATATTCTAAATTGCAGTTTATGGAGGAGGGAGGAAAGGGAGACTTCAAACAATTTAAGCAGGGTTTCTTCACGCTGTTTTCATCTTGAAAACTGTTTATATAAAAGAAAGCCTAAATATTTTTTTCAGTATTTTGAAGAAAAATACTGTGACTAAATATAAAAAGCCTGGATTTCCAGCTCCCAAAAACAATCCCTTCTCTCAGATAAAGTGAGTTTTGACGAGCAAATTTCCGTTCATAAAGTGCTAACCTCCAGATGATTCTGCAAAGCTAGAAATATTTTTTAATTGAATTTCCTCATTTTTCATTCAGTCAACAAACACTTAAAGAGTGGACGCTAATGGCAGGTACAACCATGGTTCCTGGGAATGGAGTGATGAGTCCTGGAAACATCATCTCTGCCCTCAGAGACTTTACAGTCTAATTGGACAGACAAACTGAGTGGTAATTGCTCAACATGATGAGTTTCCTGAAGGATAAGTAGAGGTGGTAGGGGGCTGTATAGCAGGAAGATGTACTCTAAGCAGAAGGATCTGAAAGACTTCCCCGAAAGGGGATATTTAAACTCAGATCAGAAGGAGGGTGTATTCGTTTCCAGGGGCCACCATAACAAAACTCCACATGTGGGCTGGGTGGCTTGAAACAATAGCAATTAATTCTGTCACCGTTCTGGAGGCCAGAAGTCCAAAATTAGTCAACAGAGCCGTGTTCCCTCTGAGACTCTGAATAGAATCTTTCCTTGCCTCTTCCTAGCTTCTAGGCAGCTATTGGTCCCTGTACCACTTGACTTGCAGCTGCATCACCCCAACAGCTGCCTCAGTTGTCACCTGGTATCCTCCCGTGTGTCTCTCATGGCCATCTTATTTGGACAGCAATCATACCGGATTAAGGGCTCACTCTACTCCAATATGTCCTCATCTCAAATAATTCCATCTGCCATGACCTTGTTTCCAAATGAGGTCACTTTCTGAGGTACTGGAGGTCAGGACTTCAACATACTATTTTGGGGAACACAATCCACCTATAACAGATGGTGAGGAGTGAACTAGGGGAAGACAAGCGAGGCAAGAGAGGGTAGGAAGGAGAGTAGCACACTGGAAGAACAGAAAGAAGGCAGGGTGATTGATTATCCCCTAGTCTTGCTTCTTCTCGGTTTATCCTCATGTGCTGATCTTTTCTGATGACAGCTTGTCAAAACTGTGATGATTGTTACCTTGATCAGAATCCAGAGAGCAAGATATGAACCTGATGTTTCTCTATGTTTCTGAGTACCTCGGGGGGGAGAGAAAAAAATCCTTAGAGATGGAACAGGGAAAGTTTACTGGATAAGATTTCTCTCCATAGCTATTACTGAAACATGATTAAAAATAGCTTTCCCTTCACTCCTTCAGGTCCTGGGGGGTTTCACATGTAGTGTGAAGTCTCAGAATAAATTACTAACCCAAGCCTCATTTAAAAAAAAAAGAAGAAGAAGAAAGAAGGAAAGAAAAACACCTTGATAGTCTCTTTCATGGTACAGAACTAGCTAGTTCCCAAACATCTGTATCTGCATGAGCAACCACCCTTGTTTTTAAGACCAACCCACATCCTGATGCTGTGGTCATTTGCTTCTTTGAATCCAGATCAACTCCATAACCAACTGTGAGACCACAAATCAAGATGCAATGCTGGTTAGGCAGTTCCTGTAAACCCATCAGCTGCTTACAGCATTTAAAGTTGCAGCAGATCCCCAGAGGCAGGGAAACCAGATAGTTTATGCTGACCACGGAACAGTGCCAGAGTGTCAAAGAAATCGTGGGCCACAGAGTACCTAAGAGCGGGATCCAATCATTGGTCCTTGTCCTGGGGACAGTGGGTGGGCGCATATGTGTATAAGCATTTTATTGTTACCCAGACCACAGTTTACTTTGGAACAGGTTCTTCTAAGAAGTGACACGGGACACTGAGGACATCATGCATTCTCTGGTTAGCTTTTCCTGGAATATTCAACACAAGTAGCTTGAAATCCATCATGTTCACAAACTTGCTCCGACTTCCGGGAGCTCCGGCCCAAAACCGGCGCTGAGGCTTGTTGTTGACACAAAGTTGAGAAGTGAGTTCTTCCTGCTGTGCCAGTTTGCCTCTACTTCAAAGCTTGGAGAGGGATACTCACTAACGCGAAACCGAGAGGCACATTACAAAGTTTATTTCCACTAGAACCTTCTCCTACCCTGTCCACATCATCTGTGGGAGAAGCAAAAAGACACCCCCAGGTCGGTGCATTGCAAACTAGGAGGTTCTCGGGAACTTCCCCTCACTGGTTGAGAGGGGTACGGAACAGCCACCAGGCAGGGGAGCCAAGCAAGAGACACAGACGGTATCCCGGAAAGACACGTGGACTCAGCAGATGTGGGTTTTGTCATGACCCCGCCCAACCTGGTACTGTTTGACCGGAAGCAGATGACCTGGCGTGTTTGTGACTCAGTTCCCCTTTTCTTTGCTTGGGCGTTACACAGGCCTGCTGTAGGTCACAGGGTTATGGAGAAGGGCGAACTGGTTCGGGATGGGAAAACGCTTTGGAAATGGTAAAGGGCGGTGTGCACTCAAGCTCCGGTTACCGGTCGCATTGTGTCCAGGCATCCCTCTGACGTCGGTCCCCTCTCCCCTTGCTGTCACCATCAGTCTTTGCGCCTCCGCTGGCCAGGCAGCGGGCTGGCGGGGGGGGGGGGGGGGGGGAGGGCGGGCAGTCAGGGGAGGCAAGCATGTGTGTCCCAGACAAGCTGCAAGACAAGGGTCTACCTGCTGCACCCCTCCCTCCCACTGTGACACCTTCTCACCCCCAGCTGCGTATTCAGTCCCATGGCCACCAGAACTACTGAGGTAGTTTTTTAAATTACCAGCACCTGGGCCCCAGCCCAAAAGCCTTGCTTTAATTGGTCTGTGCTATCAGTTATTCATAGTTTTTAAAAGCAGTCCTGGTGGTTGTAATTGGTAGCCATGATTTAAAAAAAAAAAAAATCACAGTTTTAGAGGCTCACAAACTAAACTCATAATAAAAATAAATAGATACTGGGCATGTACAATGTCAGCGGCACTGTGCTAGGTATTTAAGGGCATCGTCTCAGTCAAGCCTCAGAAGGACCTTTAGTATCTGCCTTTGCAGAGAGGAACTGACACGCATAGAGCTTCCCAGCCACGGCCACAAAATGATGGAGCAGGATTCAGACTTGCCTCTGTCCAGCCCCAGAACCAAGCAATGAGTCCACCAGGACCCTATCCTGCCTCCCCCTGAAGCCACCAAGTACTTGGTAAATGAGCTGGGAGGGGGGCTGAAAAATCTGATTTTAATTGGGAAAAAGAGACGGTGAAGGCAATTTTCATGCCAGATGAACCTGATAATGCAAAAGCTTTCTAACGCGGCATTGTTAGAGCATTTTTGTCCCTCCTATTGCAAAAGTACGGTTGACCCTGTAATATATTAAAATTGGGGTGGGGTAATTTAATTTTGTACTGTATTCCATAAAGCAGCATTATCTTACTCTCAGATTTCACAGTCCAAAGGGAAGTATCAGTGATGAAGTTTCCAGAAGGGAGAGGGCCTGAGGATCTCCAAATCTGTCTCGCTTTTAAGGGAGACATCCCTTTTCTCTCTCTTCCCCCTCCCCATAAGCCATAGCAAGGGGTGACGTGCAGTGTGTTCAGACCATCCATTCGCTGTAGAAGCTCTTTTTTCTGTGTTTGGTCAGAACTTGTTCTCATGAAAATGTTGAGGTTCGGCAGTTTTCTATCTGTGCTCACAGAGCTCTGGTTGGGGGGGTGGTCTGAGAGTTCTCCTGGGGGTGAGGGGAAGCTAACCTGGAGGAAAAGAAGTAGGGCTGAGCTGGGTCCAGGAGGCTCTCCACCACCACTCACCAGAGCAAATCAACTTCTATTTTCATGACCTATGAAACTTCATACACGCTGGGGTTTGAAGAATGGGTTGTCACTCTGTTGAAAAGAAAGTTTAAAAACCACTATTCTAGTTAATAAGTTGTGACTCAGACCTTATCCGAATTACCAATTTTCAAAGAATTGAATTACAACAAAATGTACTTCAACCTAAACCTGTACTGAGCCAATCTAGATGATTCAGAAAGTACTGTGAGATCTTATTATGGAAGTGGTGGTCAGTAAAACGTTCTGCTTAATGGAATGATGATAACAGCAATTACCATTCTTGGCTCTCCCAATACTTGATACGTACTCATAACAAACCCTCAAAATTGCTCTTAATGGAGATGAAGGTGTTGCTTAGAGACCAGTGGAAGCCTTACGATTTCTCCAGGGCTCCGAAGCCTTGGCCAGCCTTGCCTTCCTGTCCTCTGCAAACATAGTAGAGGACCCAGGACCCTCGGTGGCAGCAGCAGACGTTGGTACTTTGGAGTAGGCTGCACTGTCTTGCCAAATGGCATTGCCAAATCTTTTCCCCATGATGTTTAAAGTGGGAATTTTAATAGCATTTTTTAAATGGCATTTTGGGCATTTTCTGATTATCAGAGTAATATTTCGAAAGGTAACTGACTTGGGACTACCTCTGCTCACTGCTCAGATTGCTGAGACAGAGAGTGACGAAAACCTGCCTTCTGATTAAAAATGGGGAGAAAAATCACTAGAGGGAGAAAAACGTAAATTACTATTCCAACAAATTAACGTGTGGCAAGAAAATTGTTGTTGTTTACAGGGATGAGATGAAGCTGTATGCAGGGCACAGGTATTTTTACTTGAGCAAAAACTCCTGAGGACCATTACTTTTCGGGCTGCATACGATCGTGTATGACACAGGCATGCTGCACTTTGCTTAATCATTCTTCTACCGCTAACCTTTAAGATGGTTTACACTTTTGAGGGATCATAAATAACATTGTGATGAACATCTCTGAGCATAAATCATCACCTACACAAGCGGATTATTTCCTCTGGATAAGTAACAAGAAGCAGCAATAGTATAGCCTTTCCCACTAAATTTTAATGAGATACCCCATCATGGTCTCCCCCTTCTTTTAGCCATTCCATGTTCTTTTATTCTTGGTGACCTTTCTTTACTTGGTGCCTTTAGCAATTTCTGGATATGTCTCTGGGCTTCTGTCCTATTTTATTTTCAAAGATTCTTCTGGGGATTCTATTTTCATTCAGCTGTTTCAGGTGTCCTGGCCATTAGATTTGAGCTCTTAATCAGGAACGGTGCTCTCGGGTAGCTGATGTAATCTCTGGACATCTTACATCCTATTATACCTTGCGAGCTATTCCCCAGGATCTTTCAGTACATAACTTGGATCTTACATTCTCCTCTTCTTCTAATACCCCTGCATTTTCAAAGCATATATTAAAATAGGTAGAAAACAGCCTTTATAACACAAACCTGTACTTTCTGAACTTTATCTCTTTCCATGGGAAATCCCTTATGCTTAGAGAGGAAGTATGGCTTTGTATAATTCCTTCAAATCAGAATTTCACTGGGGAACGTGGCAGACTTGCTGAAATTTGCACTCATTAGCATCCCAGTTGTAGTTAAACACCTTTCTGTATTCAGTGCTTGAGCAAAATAGGCCCACAGATCTATACCAGCCATCTCCCTATGGCTAAATTAAATGAAGCCAAATTTTAAAGTCTTTGGAAACACAAAGAGGTTTCAAATATATCCAAGGTTTCGAATATATCCAAGTGTCTTCATTTCTTAATGATTTCACACTTTATTTTGGCACTCTCGGGCTCTGCAACCATTGGTGTGGGGTTGTTTATCTGCTACAAAACTCTTGATTCAAGGGTCAGCATCTTTTAGGAAGCTCCCAGGGGCATAGCACCCCCCAGGATGGCCTGGCTGCCATCATCCTATCCCGACTTCTTCCAAAGGATGGGCTGACTAAATGCAACATCAGAGACAGCGGCCCAGGGTGGGCCCCAGTGAACCCCCTCAGCCTGGCTTTCGATGGAGGGAGTTCTAGATAAAATCAATATTTCTCTACACTGTGATGGAAACTGCATAAAGAGTCTTCCCCGTGCATAAATATATCTGATAAGATTACACAGGTCATCCCACCAGGGGAATCTGGGGCAATTTAAAATGCAGGCTTTCTCTTCCTGCTACAAATCCTACAGCATCCATTTTAATGAGAAGATGAATCTGACCAGGGCTGAAATGTGGCCCGAATGCACATGGATGACCACAGCAGTTGTTAAAATATTGAAATACTGTAGTATCAATCGGTCAATAATCAGGTTTCCATCATGCCCCACCCCTGACATCAGGCTCCTCCTGAGAGATCCCCCACAATCCCAGGGGTCAGCAACTAAAGGGGTAACATCTGGCACAACGTTAGGAGCCTCTAGCACTTTAATCCAGCACCACTGGATCGGATCTATTCCCACTGATGATCTAGTTCAAGAGTAATAAATATTTTGAATATCATATTCCTGAACCAAACTAACATGTCAACTGACCGCCCAAATCATGAAATCTATGTTTACTTTAGTTTTCGTGAAATGTTATTTTATTCTCGTTTTCAATCATTCAATAAACATTTATTAAGCAACTGCTCTGTGCTGAGCGGGACCCAGTCCTTCCTCCAGCAAGTTCACAATCTAGTGACGAAGACACCTAACTAAATAAATAATTTCAATTTGCTGCTCTGATCTCACAGTGGTCTTTAGGCTGGGGATGAACTGTTGTTGGCTATTTTCATTCCTGGGTATCTCAGACTACTTGTGGTCTCAAGCTATATTCAAATTTGCCGAGGTTCTGCTGGCTATTGGATCCCAAAGGCTGCTCTGGAAGTCTACTAAGATGTCCTGCCCAGTCAAGCCCTCACCTATGACCAAGAAGCTGTTCAGGAAGGAGTTGATCTACAGCCCCGGAGGGGACACAGGGTCCTCGCCAGGGCTCCTCCCAGTGGACGGCACCCACGTGGTGCCTGGCTCTTGGTGAATATTTGTTGAATGGGGAATAAGTTGCCAGGACAGTTTTCAAGATCGAGCTCTCAACAAGTGCTTCCAAGGTGCCTAAGTGATCATGACAATTCAATAGTCATTGCTTCCATTTAACAGTGATACTTTTTTAAAATTTATTTATTTTTATTTAAATTCAATTAACCTATAATGTATTATTGGTTTCAGAGGCAGAAGTCAGTGATTCATCCGTCTTATATAACACCCAGTGCTCATGACATCACATGCCCTCCTTACTGTCCATCCCCCAGTTACCCCATCCCCCCACCCCACACTCCCCTCCAGCAACCCTCGGTTTGTTTCCTATGCTTAAGAGTCCCTTACGGTTTGGTGATACTTTTCATGTACACATTTTAAAGGGAAAAGACCAACCTTAAAGGGAAAAGACCAAAAGTTCATTGTCTCCATTCTCCTTTGTTTTTCAAAGCCTGGACTGTGTGATGAGCTTTAAAGTTTGAGAGGGAGGGATTTCATGAGAGCTCTTCCACCATTTCCCCCCTTTTCCCTCACCTCCTGCTTCTTGCCTCCCAACCCTTGTTGGCTCTCTTTCCTCCTTATTTTTTTTTTTTTTTAGAGAGAGAGAGCTGGAGGGGGGACAGTTGGTGGGGAGGGGCAGAGGAAGAGGGAGAGAGAATCTTAAGCAGGCTCCATGCCCAGCATGGAGCCCGATGCGAGGCTCAATCTCATGACCCTGAGATCATGACTCGAGCCAAAATCAAGAGTCAGACGCTTCATCGACTGAGTCACTCAGGTACCCCTCCTCCTTATTCTTAAGTGGCTGGTGTCCTGAGATTACCAACTCAACCCCAATTTTCCCTTGACTTCTGTGGTTTTAGCATTGAAAATCCCACATCCTTTGACACCCTTTTCCTACAACCCAGTCCCAGGCAAACCGGGACAATGTGTCATCCTTCTAATAAGAACTCCCCATTAGGCTGGGAACATTCTGAGGACCATGAAACACTTCACTCACTTTCGTGGTAGTTATTAGTGGAGTTATTAGTTGGGGGAGAATTTCCAAAGCCTTGATTTGAGTCTAGAAAGAAGAGTACAGATCTGCCAGGTGAAGAAGGAACAGCATGTACAAAGGCATGGAGTTCACTCCCTCTGATGAAATAGAAGGGCCAAAGACCAGCAGGAGGACAGAAGTGGAGAAATAGAGAGGTTTCTAATTCTGGAGACAGATTTTTTCAGTAACAAAATAGCAGATCACAGTCATATTCATATGCAAGTCACAGTTGCTGAGAAAGAAACCCTTTTGACTGCCAATTTAGATTAGCTGTGCTCTTGCTCCCATCCATTGCTGCAAATAATCAAGAGTTTGCAGAACTTCCCACTATTCCCAATGGAGAATATGGTCTGGATCCAGTCCTACCTATTATATTCATCCCGTTGGTTCCTACTGTTAATACGGATACATAAGAAATCTGATGTGACTGAACCCCACCACGGGCTGCATGATGTAGCAAAAGGCTAATTTATTTTTGACCTACTACTTGCATGTAAACATCTGACTCAGAGCATCTTGCCTTCTCTCCAGGGACTCAAACAGCTAAGTTGATGAAACACCTGAATATTATGCAGCAGAACTTGGATCCATTTCTTCTCTCTTCCAACTCTTTGCTCTAAACAGCTGTTTTCCCTGCGGAAGCCTGACTTCATCAGCAGAACAACAACAGAGCAATCCTATATATAACTGTGCTTGACTACAAAACTTCAGCATGTATATAGCATGCTCTTACTCACCGTCGCTTCCTTAACTATCCTGATAATCAAGTAACAAACACGGGTGTTTTTTTGTGTTACCACAGTTCACCAAAATAACTACGTACCATCTGTACCATATTGAATTGTGCCAGTTTTGTGTAGTGGGCACCGTTGTTTGCCTACCAAACACCCATCCTCCCCTCTTTTTTCTACTAGAACCATAATTTTGCTCAGGTGTAACACAGCCAAGTGCCTCAGGGAAGGTGACAACCCCACACACACACCCCACCCCCCCCACCAACGGCAATCCCCCTGAGGGTACTGCCTCTCCTTTGCGGTGATTGGCCATTGATAGCTAAGGAGCTGCGAGTCAGCTAGGGACCATCTCTATTCTTTTGTTTTTAAGTTTTTATTTTAATTCCAGTTAGTTAACTGGAATTCTTAAAGAGCCACTGAAAGACTCTGTAGGTTGTCCCTTTTATTTTTTTTTAAAGATTTTATTTATTTATTTGACAGAGAGAGAGAGACAGAGTGAGAGGGAACACAAGCAGGGGGAGTGGGAGAGGGAGAAGAAGGCTTCCCATGGAGCAGGGAGCCCGATGTGGGGCTCGATCCCAGGACCCTGGGATCACGGCCTGAACTGAAGGCAGATGCTTAATGACTGAGCCACCCAGGTGCCCCTAGGTTGTCCTTTTTAGAAGGTTGTGTTGCAGCAATTTTGCTGACAGTGTGAAGCTGTGGATGACAAGACAAAGATGAAGGGAACTAGACACCAGATCACGAGTTTCTGGCCAGTGCTCTTATTCCAAAATATGCTACTCCTAGACGCTTTCGTGATGGATGATTTTTGGGGGGTGTTGATAGTAGGAGGTAAAGGTCTTAGACTTTTTTTCTTGGAATGAATTTTTCCCAGATATATTCACAGGATTCACTCCCTCACTCACTTAGGTTTCTGCTGAAATGTTATCTCTTCAGAGAAGCCACATTACCTGAAAGAGAGACCCCTGCCTCCCCAACATTCTCCATCTCCTTATTCTGCTGTTCTGATTCATGGCATGGTCAATGCCTTACACTGTTTTACACTTTTATTTGTTTAATATCACTCTTTCCGCCCTGGGATTTCAGCTCCATGGAGGCATTTTGTTCACTAAAAAAATCTTCAATAAAAGAAACTGGCACATACTAGGTACCCCCCAAAATATTTGTCTAATAAATCAGTTAGGCTTGAGTCCTATAAGGTCAAGAAATACTCAAATGGCAATATTATTTTTAGCCAAATAGGAACTTAACCCAAGGGCTTAGCAGAAACTGAAAGCAGGAACGTCACGGTCATTGCTACATTCTACTGAGTTGCCTTTGGTTTTGAAGACAACGCATCGCAAATCCCTGAAACCTTTGACTAGGATCCAGTCCCAGGCCAATGATAACACTCAGAAGCCAGTGACCCTGAAAAGACAGGAAGTGATGTAGAAAAACCAAAACTCACTACTACTCGAAATGAGTGGCTTTGGCCATGTGTTGTCAGTTTGAAGAGCTTCCCTCACTCCTGGCCATCCTGCAGGGAAATTACAGAAACAAACTCAGTTACAAAGCAATAAAGGGCACTGCTATGAGGGGTCCAATTCCACAAAGTCATTCATTCGCTTATTCATGTATTCCGTTCACTCAGAAAACTTTCATAGAGGGGATACCATATGCCAGACACTCCTAAGCTAAAATCCTTTCCGGAATAAATAGTGTTTGCCTGGGAACTGAAAGAAAGTCATCCCCATGTCTGCTGACTTATTTTTCCTACCTCGGGGAGAGAGACAATGACATTTATCAAGCAGTCTCACCTCTACCTCCCAGCAAGTTGTTTTATTTTAAGAATTGATCTTTCTATCTTGAGGCCAGAGTAACTAAATTACCTGAGTCTTGGAGGGTGAGGGTGGGGGACATTTAGGCTTATTTCAGAGACTCCATTCCCCTGGCAACATTTTCCCAGTTACAATTTAATCCTCAGAATCCTGTAAGAACCTTCTAAGTGGTTTCTGTCATATCGTGATATATTTGGGAAGACAATATGACAAGCTAAGAACTAGTGGCCACCCAGAGCACGCTCTTAGAAAAAATATGAGGATTTAATGCCCTGCAGCCATTCACTTAGGAGCTAACAAATTGCCAACCATGGTCCCATGTATTTAGGAAGAGTCCACTGATGATACCAGACAAATTAGATGGTTAACTTCCGCAATATTTTCCAAAGACCTTCAAGAAGGCCTAATACCTTGAAAGATAAATGAGGGAAAAAGAAGGATTTGCCTGTGCTAAAATGTTGGGGAAGAAACAACTGGAAGCTATCCCTGAACCCATACAACAAGCCCCTTCTGTCTGATCCTCACCAAGGACTCTCTATATCTCCCTGGCATCTTGACCTCCTTCCAAGTATCTGTAGGACTTCCCTTCATTCCCCAAGTGGGCCTCTTGTTACTAGGAAGTTGTCAACATGATGCATTAATTTCCTTGGGCTGTTGTAACAAATTACGGCAAACCGGGTGGCTTAAAACAGCAGAAATGTATTCTCTCAAGTCTTAAAGACCAGAGTATGAAATGAAGGTGTCAGTAGGGCCATGCTCTCTCTGGAGCCTTAAGGAGAGAATCCTTCCTTGCTTTTCTAGCTTCTGGTGGTGGCCCCAATCCTGGGCCTTCCTTGGCTCAGAGCCGCATCTCTCCCGTTTCTGCCTGGTCTTCACATGGCCGTCCTCCTTCTGTGTATCTCTGCGTCCAAACCTCCTTCTCCTTGTAAGGACTGGTCATTAGACTTAGGGCCCATTCCAATTTAGTGTGTGACCTCATCTTAACTTGACTACATCTGTAAAGACCCTATTTCCAAATAAGGTCACGTTCACAGGTACCAGGGGTCAGGACTTCAATATATCATTTTGGAGAACACAGATCAACCCACAAAAATACCCAAAATCTGAATCTTCTAATCTGAGAAAATTCCACCAAATGGCATTATAAACATGAGCCAGCACTTAGACTCTCTGGGCCTCCCCTGTGAAACTAGAAGACTTCCTGTTTTCCTCAAAAAACTTGTTGCAAGTTATAATGAAAAAATTTTCTTCCTTCTTTCCCCCTTATTTCCTTCACTCCTTCCTTCCTTTTCTTCCCCTTCCCTCCCTCCTTCCTCTTTCTTTCCTTCCTTGCTCTTTACAAATACTTATGAGTACTTACTATGTGATAACCCAATATTGGTACTATGGAATATAGAAAGATAAAATGAGATCCCCACATTCAAAAAATCTGGACCTTGTAGGAAGATTCATATAGGAATCATAGGAAGTTGAATCTTCCAACTGTACATAAAAATTGTAATGTAAAGCAGAAGGGTGTAATCACCATAACAAACTCATAGACACAGTGACACAAAAATATGGAGAAAATAGATCAACTCCTGCTGGGGAGAGTCAAGACGTAAGAGTTTGACCTTGAAAAACACCTAGGATTTGGATTTTCAGAGATTAGAAAAAGAACTTCCAGTTGAGCTGGGCGAGCAAAGATAGGGAGGCAAGAAAACACAGATGTATATACATTTCTCAGTGTGTCATTGCTACCAATACATTTCAGAAGTTCTCATGGAACAGAGATTGGAAGGAAAAGCACCAAAGAGCTAATTACCAGTGATCATCTCTGGGAGGCAAAAATTTCTTTGTCTTTTTACATCTCTTCCTAATTTCTTTCAAGCTCATGCATTATTTTTAATTAGGAAGAAAAAATATTTTTTTCAAGAAAGATTTTCAAATCACTTAAAATAGTCATCAACACGAAAAAACAACAACAACATATCCTTCCAGACACAAAATTATAATTGATTCAGACGACTTCAATGACAGCAGCTATGACAGGGAGGAAGGGAATGACCAGAGAGGTAGTTGAGTTAGTGGATTCCTGCAGATTCTGGCATTTCAGTCTGTACTTGAACGGTAGGTCGAACTAGGGTTTTTCCTTTAGGTAAGCAATGTCTGCCCTCTGCTGGTGATCCAAAAGTTATCAAAGGCAAGCGTGTTCCTTTGCCACCTTTGTAAGACAAAGTGATAAAGAGAGGAGATATGTAAAAATCATCATTCGGATCTCTTGCACCTTTGGCCAGGTTTTCAAGTGATTTAAGCATGCTTCCTCATCAGAGAGAAAAATCTATTTGTTCACTTACCCTTTGGGGCCAGTGGCAAAGCCTGACCTCAGGCTGACTCCAAAGCCCCTTGTCCCCAAGTCAGAGGAATCAACTGGTGGGAAGGGAAGGCAGGTTTGATCCAGTCTGCAGGGTAGAAGGGAGCAGGGGGTGGGAGCAGTCCCTGTGCAGTGTCTGGGGGTGGGGTTTGCACAAAGTTCATGCCATGGAGGCATCAGAGGTGTCTCCTAATTCAAGAGGGCTATTGATGTTTTTTCCTGTTTGTTTGTTTTTTTAAGATTTTACTTAACTTATTTGAGAGAGAGAGAGAGAATGAGTGGGAGGAGGGGTAGAGGGAGAAGCAGATCCCCTGCGAAACAGGGAGCCCAACGTGGGGCTCGATCCCAGGACCATGGGACCATGACCTGAGCTGAAGGCAGAGGCTTAACCAACTGAGCCACCCAGGTGCCCGATTATTTTTCCTGAATTAAGCTGAATTGAGTGATAACTTTAAACTACAGTTTCTCAATTTCAGCACTATAAACTTTCCAGACTGTCTAATTCTTGGTCATGGGACTGTCCTGTGTGTTATAGGATGCTTAGCACCATCCCTGCCCACTAGATGCCACTAGAATCCCCAGGCAAGTTGTGACAATCAAAATTAACCCCAGACATTGAGAAGTCCCCCAGGCACCCTGCAGTGAGAGGGCGCAAAATCGCCCCCTGCTGAGAACCACAACCACTACTTTAGATTAGACCCAGCTTCTTTTCAAAACCTGGGTGTTGTTACCATCACTCATACTGTGTGCAAACAGCAAGGATGGTGAGGACGGAACACCAGGAGTTCAAGACTCTGCATCACCCTCGGCCAAGCCCCTGAACCATCTAGGACTTGGTTTTATCAGTGTAATATACTGTTATCATAACTTCTAATTTGCAAGACTGTTATTCGTTTTAACAAAAACTCACAAAGTTAGGCTAGCTGGCCTGTAGTGAGGACGGCAGGATGGACAAGTCAGAACATGACGTTACTGTGCCGAACATAAAGCACTAGACAGATGTGCTTCTGTGACCAAATGAATGACGACTCTTCGGAAGATGGCACTTTAAGAAAGACCAAATAGAGGCTGACAACCTGATTCACATTTCTGAGATTCAAAAAACTCTGAAAACTTTTTTCTTTTCTTTTCTTTTTTCTTTCTTCTTTTTTTTCCTTCTTTCCTTCTTTCTTTCTTTCTCTTTCTTTTTTTCTTTCTTTCTTTCTTTCTTTGTAATGCATTTGGCATCAAAATCTATTTGGTGGCCAAATCTGCCCTGACGTGAATGAGATTACTTATAATCTTCATCGGCCCTACTGAGTGTGAATATTCACATTTTTCTGCACAAATTTTAATGTGTTTGGTCAAGGGGTGCTTCCCCAGACTGTGCTGGGGACATTAAATTATATATAACACCATTTTACCGTTCTATCCCCCAGAACAATCTGAAAGTCAAAACACATACGGCCCCAAGGGTTTTGGATAAGGGACTGTGGACCTTGTATATGCAAATTAGCAGGGAAATAAGCAACACAGGAACTGACACTTTGCCACCAGAAGCATTAATTCTCATTTGTATCTTGTACTGTGCCAGGCAAACCGTGAGCTTCTCCTGTGAGATTAATGGGGAAGGATGGCTGTGTGAGGTTGCGTGTAGGGTGTGTGAGTTTTGTCCCTGGATCAGCAGAAGTCACCCTTGTCCAGAGACATTACGCACTATTTTCATTCATCACTTGGGGAGGAAAGGGACAAAATCTTTCCTCCAATGGGCTCCTGGTCACAGAGGTGGTCCAGTCTCCCTCCGTGGCCACCAGCCACTCGAAGCAGCCCCCTGCTGAAAACGGTGTGTGCCTCAGGCTAAGTGTAGCAGGGACTCCCTTCAGCTCACCAGAGTGGCCTGCCCCGGTCCATACTGTCTTCATGTCCTTCCAGCCCAGCAACTTGGACCAAGATAAACATCTCCTCCATCCTTGGGACCTAAGCTCTCCTCCAAGTGTGTGTGGGAATTGAAGGGGATGCTTTCATCTGTTGTTCAATGTGCGAAAGATTTTATGGGAGACACAGATTAATCTGCTCAGGAAATAAGAAGAGAAATTTATGGTAAATTCAGGTTTTCACAACCCCTAAAGGGGTTTTACTTTTAAAAATTTTAGTTGAGGGGCACCTGGGTGGCTCGGTCAGTTAAGTGTCTGCTTTTGGCTCAGGTCATGATCCCAGAGTGCTGGGATCGAGCCCCATGTCAGACTCCCTGATCGGGGGGGGGAGTGAGCTTCTGCATCTGCCCCTCCCCCTGGTCGTGCTCTCTCTCTGGCTCTCTCTCTCTCTCTCTCAAATAAATAAATAAAATCTTGAAAAAAAATTTTTTAGTTGAAACCAGAGCTCACTGTCTCACTACCACCCACTTCAATCTCTCAGCCTTCAAAGGACTCATTGCCTCCTTGACTCGGTGCTTTACTTGCATTTATTTGTTTGAAAATATATGCTGAATCCATATTGTGTGCTAAATGCTGTGCCAGGTGATGAGAATATACACGTGACTAAAGCACGACCCCTGCCTTGGAAAAGTCAAGGACCAAGAGGGGAGACATCCTTGGACAACGGGCTAACCCCAAACACTTTGTGAACAAAAGTTATTTTTCATTTCCCCTAAGTCTGTGGACCAAAAGTTTGTGGTCATGCATGCAGACCAGCTGCACAGGCTTATAAATAAAGTTTTACTGGAACACCCCCACACACCTTTGCTTACACAGGGCCTGTCGTTGCTTTCTCACTGCAGAGACGAGAGTTGAGTTTGCTCTCAGCATGCAACAGACACCGGATGATTCGCACAGCCTAAAACATTTACCATATGGCCCTTAAAGAAAATAGCTTCTCAACGCCTGGCGTTAGGGATAGGTGGAGGGGTTGTAGCGAGGAAAGCTGTGAGGGGAGATAAAAGGCAATGGCTGGCTCAAGCCCCTGAGAAAAACAGCAAAATGGCAGTGTTTAAGTAGGCATTTGGTTCAGCTGCGTATCACAGAAAATCCAATTTTAGGCTTAAACAGAAAAAAGGTTTCATTTCTCCCACATAAAAGAAGTCAAGACCTTGACAGTTCAAGGTTGGCTTCGTGGCTCCAGGATCATCCGGGACCTGGTTTCCTTTTCCTTCTGCTCCTCATCATCCTTAGCAGATCTTCTTCCTCCACGTTGTCTCATGGTTCAGCATGGCTACTGGAGCTCCAATAAGTACATCTATGTTTCAGATACACAAAGAAAGGGTAGGACAAAAGAATCTACCTTCTGTCCAATTCAACTCTCTATGCTTCCATTTCCAACTCACTGGCCACCTGTAGCTACAAGGAGGATGGAAATGTAGTCTCCCACAGCACCCTTTGTATGAACCCTTCACAGTTTTCCCACTGAATCATACATAGAGAGGTACACAGATGTTAACATGTTCATAACTAGGATGAAACAGCCTCGTACTGAATTCCAAAATGGACATTCCGAACAGTGCTCACATAAGAAATAGAAAAACCCCTTCCCTCTGCTTGCCATTAATGTATTTGTTCATTTCTCAAATACTGTTGAGCCTCTACTGTGTGTCAGACACTGTGCATGCCACAAAGTCTTCTGGTTTTCTTTTCTTTCGTTTTTTTATATTTGTCAGTGTTCTTTCTTATTTCAGAAAACACTGGGATAGAAGGAAACTTTTAAGGTATCCTCTAAAACAGTGAATTCTTCCATGATTAATAGAGGTGAGTTTATTTTATATAATATAAATGCGTAACTGCTACCAAATGATATATGTCTTTAGATAGTATGTCCAAATCATATGGATTAAAGTGGCTTTGTGTTATTGTGACTAGAAAAGGAATTTAAGGGGCATAAAAGCACTCATACACTGTAACTGCTTGTTTATGTTTTTCTCTCCCCCTCTCTTCCATCTACTCCTTAAGAACTTCTTTGTATTTGCTGACTGCAGGTGCTTAATAAATGTTTGACGAGGGAATGAAAGATTGATCTTCCAACCCTCTGGTTGAGGATTCTCTGCCTTTATAGCTGAACTTAGTGACTGTTTCCTGTTCTCCTGAGATAGACGACAGAGAAGCAGATAATACTTAGATATGTGCAGGCTTTTATAATTTTTTAAGTCTCTCACATACATTAAAAAATAATTTTAAAGTTAGATTAATCCAAAAAATACACCTTGGTGTGGTAGGGAGTTCCCCTTTTACACTGAAGGAAATTAGGAGACGTTGTCTCCTTCCTTCTAACTGGTCCACTAAAGATTAGTCTTTAAACGCAGGGTTTGAAAGTATACATTTCAGGTGGTGGAATAAGCATTACTACCTGCTTCAACTAAAGAAAAATCAAGAGTCTAAACAGCGTCAGAGGCAATGCAAATTGGGATTTAGTAAAATTTTGTTGAACATAAAATATTTGAAGCATAAGAATGCTTTCCTAAAAGAGGTAAAAATCACCACAAAAACAGTGATTCCAAAGTTATTCCACTCGGGAGTGTGGGTTCCATATTCCTGCAGAGAAACCTGCAGGAAAAAGTTTGGGCCACCAGAGGGTGCTCCACCAAAATCTGAGGAACTGCCTCAATGAGCTCCCTACAGAGCCCTCAGATTTCGAAGACTGCTATGGGCCAGTCTCAAAGCTCTCATGGTTGTTTTCCCAACCAATTCTCCATAAACTGTGCTCCATGGGAAAGCACCGTATCTTCAGCTCTAGATTTCCAGGTCAGGACACCATTTCTTACAGACAGAGTCACGTGGGATCAGTGTTGCCTCAGACCGGAGTTCTATGTCAGCTATAACCCTTTTGCGGGAGTAGACCCGTCCTATTCTTGCAT
This sequence comes from Zalophus californianus, assembly GCF_009762305.2. Classification (NCBI taxonomy): domain Eukaryota; kingdom Metazoa; phylum Chordata; class Mammalia; order Carnivora; family Otariidae; genus Zalophus; species Zalophus californianus. Next base: position 152,512,666 of record NC_045598.1, read on the forward strand.
CTGCTCATGAATATGGAAATTTACATATCGTTAATTTATGTTTTCCACTTCTCTTAAGTACACTGATGATGAATAAATCAGAACAATATGAGAATATATGAGGCTGTAACGTTTAATTTAGCAGTTAATAATTAAGATTAAGAGAACTGTTTGTCATTTAGAAACACCAGGATTAATCCTTTTAATTACCATCTGGATTTCTTTTAACTTATCTGATTTGTTTAATCCTTGTTTACTTTCATTTAAAAGACCAAATTTCCCTGATTTAGCACACCAGATATTCAGCTAATCGCCTTAGTAGAAAGCAACGCACAAGATGAAGGAATTTAGCTCAGAAGCACTCTAGTGGTAGAAAAACATGGAGGGTGGGAGAGACCCTACCTTTCAAACCACATTAGCCACCCATTATTACCTGCAGGGCCCTGGGCAAGTCACTTCCTGTCCGTCAATTTCATTCCCTTCCTTTGTAACGTGAGAGAGTGCTGGAATGCAGCAGCGGATTTTACTTTTTATTTTTAAGTGAACCCATTCTTCTGTAATGAAGGAAAATATTCTATCAATGTCCTGGCTCTAGAGAGATGGCAAATGGATTCCATTTGGTTTCACCCAAGCGCTGGAGGCTTTCCCTTCCTCACTGCACCCCCTCCGCAGGTCTCCAGAAACATGTCTGCCATCAGCTGTGGGGATGGGACTCATGCATGTGGGACGAGTGTTCTGATTCAAGTTGTCCACACGGAGTAAGAGTCATGGGACCTGTTCCAAGTGTGCTCAGCCACATGTTTCAGAAGCTAAACAGTGGATTAAGTGAGGGATTTATTTCTTTCATTTGAGAGGGAAACTGAGTAGCAGGTAAGCCAGCCCAAGTGTGGCTGCCTAATGACTGGGCTTCTTCTATATCCCTGCTCTGCCATCCTTAGAAAGTAGTCACAGAGTGTCTGGGGCATCTCCAAGCATCATTTCTCCATTTTAGGCAGAAAAGGGAGGGAAAGGAGAGGGCAAAAGGTTCATGCCAGCCAATTTTCTCCATTTTTATGAGTAAAGCAATGGCTATCCTGGAAGCCTCATCCAGTGGAACATGGAAGACTTTCATTCACATCTCATTGACCAGAAACTGCCCACATGACCCTGAAGGAAACCTAGGAATTTTTTGATGAACACGTCACCACCCTGAACCAAACTGGAGATATAAAAGCAAGGGAAAGAGGTGATGGAAACTGAGGAGGCTACTAGCTGTATGTGCCATACATACAGTGAGAAGGTATTAGAACAGAGATGGAGGTCGTCATGCTAGTCATTAGATGATACGCAGATGGCTGGCTAAGAGGGAGTCTCCACCACATGCCAAGAAATCCATTGCCAAACTCCTCCTTGTAGGGGACACAGTACTCACTCCAATGAAGACTTGGCTTCCTTTGACATCCAACATATGTGAGCCATTCGTCGATGACTTAGATGCCAGGGAGCCTGGCAGGCTCTAGATGCTGACTCTGCACCAATCGGAATCTGGTCCCTCACCCCCACCCCAATGACCTCCCTTCCTATTCACTTCCCCCCTATCTTTCCCTCTCTCCCATCTCTGAGAGTCTTTCCCAAGGCAGCAGTCTTCGCCTTTCCTCACTTCCCAAATCTCTATCCTACACACAGAAATTTGCCCTCTCGGAAACCCAGGTTTTTGACATTTACAACCCAAGAATGCCTTCCCTTTTTTTGTCCCTCTGACTTCTCTGAGTCATCTTTCTCCTAAGGCAATGGACACAGAAAACCATGCTCACTGAATTGGTCAAGGACCCAGGGTGCAAGGAAATACCCGAAACAAAAACAATTTAAATTTTAAAATATCATTCCTCTGCTCTTTATGTGAAATCTTACCCCAAACCCAAAATGTAGAAGAGATAAAAACTGGAGCCAATATAATTAAGGGGTGAATGGGACATGGGAGGGCCCCAAGGCCCTCCTCATGAGGCCTGTAAGAAGTCGGTCAAGGAAAGTTTGAAAATTCACCAAATTGCAACATCTGTTCAATCTTGAATGTTCTACAATTCCATTTTAAGGAGCCAACTTTCAGTCTATTTTCCCCAAACTTGAGAATAGCCCCACATAATAAGTGTGACAGATGAAGTAAATGATGATTAAGGTGGACATGGTCCCAGCCTTTCCTTGACCCTGACCCTACTCCTTGGCCCGTTTCTTTCTGGCTTTCTGACTTCCCCACACTCCAAGCAGGGATTTGTGATGAGGAATCAACATGGAAGAATGAGAAACAAGAGACACCAGGTCAAAAAGTTAAACATAGAAATGATATATCATCCCCCAAAAAACAAGAAAGAAAGAAGAAATAATATATGAGACAGCAATTCCATATCCCCAAAAGAATTGAAAAAAGATACTCAGATGCACACTTGTACATTCATGTTCACAGCAGCACTATTCACATTAGCCAAAGGTTAAAAAAAAAAAATGCCCATCAACAGACAAATGGATAAACAAATTGTGGTATATACATACAACGGAATATTATTCAGCCATCAAAAGGAATACAGTACTGATACACACTGGATGAAAACAGCATGATCATTGGGAGAAACCAAACATAAAAGGCCACATATTGCATGATGCCATTGATGTGAAATGTCAGAGTCGGTGAATCCAATGGTACAGAATGCAGGTGGATCGGTGGGTGCCAGGGGCTGGGGGAGAGGAGAATGCGGAGTGACTGTGTCTCTATGAAATAGACAGGGGCTTTTATTTGGAGAGGATGAAATGTTTTGGAACTAGAAGTAGCGACTGCATAATATTATGAAGTTATTAAATGCCACTGAGCTGTTCACTTTAAAGTGGTTAATTTTGGGCACCTGGGTGGCTCAGATGGTTAAGCATCTGCCTTCGGCTCAGGTCATGATCCCAGGATCCTGGGATCGAGTCCCACATCGGGCTCCCTGCTTCTTGGGAGCCTGCTTCTCCCTCTGCTTCTCTCTCTCTCTCTCTCCCTCTGTCTCTCATGAATAAATAAATAAGATCTTTAAAAATAAATAAATAAAATTATTAAAAAAATAAATAAAGTGGTTAATTTTATGAATTTCACCTCGATTTTTTTTTAATCAGTTTTTTAAAAAAGGAAAGAGGAGGTAGTACTAGGGAACATTTGCAGGGAGAGTGTTTGCGGGAAGTAGTTGAGGAAGAGCACATGAGGACAGCAGACAGGAGGGGACACTGCTGGGGATTTATGTCCCTTCCCTCCTCTGAGGTCCTCCCCTGTTGCAGTGAAGAATAGAAGCTCTGGAACCAGGCTGCCTGCTTTTAAATCCCAGTCCTGTGATGTACTCACCGTGACCCTGGGCCATATCTCAGTTTCTTCATCTGTAACATGGAGACGGTCACACCTAACTCCCAGGAGGTGTTAAAGGGGTGAGTGAATTAATCCATATAGAGCACTTAGAAGGGCGTGGGCCACCGCAAGCCTTCAGTGAATGTGACCCCATGTTCTTCCTCATTTTGGACTGACAGACCTGCTCCTTTAGCCAGACCATTTCAGAAATGAGCCTTGTCAGTTGTGCTTTAAAAGTCATAGACCAATGTTTCCCTATTCGGTGATTTTTTTAAACGCAAACTGTAAATAACCTCACCTCCCAAAAAAGCTGTTTAGATTCCTAGGGCTGATATATCAAAGTAGCACAATCTGCTTGGCTTAGAACAACAGAAATTTATTCTCTCATGGTTCTGGAGGCTAGAAGTTAGAAATCAAGGTGTTGGCAGGGCCATGTTCCCTCCAAAGCCTCTAGGGGATGATCTCTCCTCACTTCTTGCAGCTTCTGGTAGCCCCAGGCATTTCTTGGCCTGTGACAGCATAACTCCGATCTCAGCCTGCGTCTTCACATGGCCAACTTCCTGTGTGTCTTCCCATCAACTGCCCCCTCTATGAGTGTCTGTGTCCAAATTCCCTCTTCTTATAAGGACACGAGTCATTCCGGTATGACCTCATCCTAACTAATTATGTCTGCAATGACCCTATTTCCGAATAAGGTTAGAACTTCAATATGTATCATGGGGTACACAACGCAACCCCTAATTAATCACTATTGCTCTCCTAATGTGTTCATAAGGCCCACTGCCACCCTTCTGAGGTCCGTCCCAGGCCAGGGAGCTGCCGGAACAGTCTTGAGGAAGCAAAAAGCCTTCTTTCTTGCAGGCATATCTCTCATTTGATACACTGCCCTTTGTCCACACTCTATAATGATGGGTCACATTTGTTCCTCTGCTGGTCTATGAACTCCCTAAGTGTTGGGACTAGATCATACTCAACTCTGAAGAGTAGAAAAGTACTAGAAGAGTACCTAGTACCTGCACGGAGACTTCAACAGTTGAGAAAAGGAAGGAAGAAAGGAAAGAAGATTCAAATGTCTAGGGCTTCACAGCCCCCACCCACCCGTGGGTGACACCTGGCCCTCAGCTCTCCCCTCTCTGTTTTACCTCTTGTTTCTTCCACATGGGCCCCCTTCTTTGCCTCCATCTAGGCTCTGCTCTGGACTGCCAGTAGCTACTCGGACTGCAGGCTGGAGGTAAGAGCTCTTTGGGGTTCCTAAATGATGTGAACTCCCTCTGACCACTACAACCAAATCTGTGATGGCCTTAGGGTCTCAGCACCCTCCCTGACAAGGCCAGGACATGGAGGACATCAGCCTTTCCCCTGATCACCTACAGTTCAGCCTAATGCCCACGTAAATCATAGTTGCCAAGCTTCATGGAGCACTTACTATATGCCGGGCGATCATATTCCATTCTACTCTCCTCACACGGGTCAGCTCATTGACAGCTCACAATAATCCAATGTGGTAGAAACTACTGCTAACTCTGCTTTACAGATGAGGAAACTGAGGCTTAGGGAAGTTAAATATCTTGGCCGCAGTCACCGCTACTGAGTGTGGGGACCAGAATCTGACTCCAGGCAACCTGATGGCAGTTAAGACAAAAATATCCCAAACTTGGAAGTGGACAAAAAGGTGGCTGGCTGCCTTTTCAGGGTCGTACTGGAACATGCGACAGACCCACGCCAGAATTATCCTGCCCTCCACGGGGTTTACCCTAATGGCTCACGCTTTACTTTTGATTAGGGTCTTCCGCAACTTCGTGAGGGTGGATGTTAACTTGTACCAAGCTGAGAGCGACTCAAATTATCGCTGGCCCGCAGCAATGAGAAGGGGTTTCCCTCCAGTGGAAAAGCTCACTCCAAAGGTGACAGTTCTATTGTCCCCCGGGAGATTCGCCGGTTCCCAGCTACTGCGGCAATCTTCTTCCAGCATTCTTGCTTTCAGTGACTATAAATCCTCCCATCTCTACTGTAAGCCTTTGAACCAGGTTTACCATCCTGCTAGTTCCCTCATTAACGAGTTAATGAAATCTGTGACACATGTTCATTCTATATTTATATGAGAGTTACGTTTTTAAGGTATTGAAATTTTTACCTGGCATACCAAAGTCCAGAAGCTTAACCACTCTGCTAGAATGAATGAATGAATGATGAATGAATGAGTTAAACCAGAAGATATATGTTGAAACTAAAAAAATTAAAAACAAATAATAAAAATAAATTTTTTTAAAAAGAGGATATATGTTGATGATATTTAAGAAGGGAGTACAAACCGCAATGAGAACCCACCGGTCCCTGAAAGAGTAATGAGTAAACTGGCACAAAAGAGTATTGTTACGCTACATGGTAATTCCCCGCAAAAACTGAGTCTAGCATATTTAATGGCAGAAACTGCTCTGGGATTCCTAGCTGTTGGTTGCTTTGGGAATTTGGTGAAAGTGAGACAGAGACGGACCTATGAGACCAAGATTGGAACTTACCAAAGAGCCAGCCACTCCCCCAGGAGACTGAACTGCGTGTCTCTCAAAGGGTGTAAACTCCTGGGGATTCTGAAAAGGGAAAACAGTTAATGTTTTTACCAATAGCCTGGCTCAACAAAAACCCAAAAAGCCCAATTCAAGACTGCTAATAGAAGTTAATAAATGAAATAACTACAACACAGTGCATCATATTGTTGCTTGGAATATAGAAGGTGTTTAATAAATATTTAAAAAGTCAAAAACTTGTTCCCCAATGCAGAGAAATCACTTCTGCGAAAAATAAAACCAAGTTGAACCAATTCCATTAAAGATATATTTCAGAGCTATTAAAGTTATTTTCTTTATTCGGGGAAAGATTATGACACACGTACTTAGTTCCAAATCACTGCTAATAACTTGCTAATAGTGCTAATGGAGTTCTCAATTATATGGGAAAGACCATGAATGACCTATTTTCCAAGTGTTCAAAAATGGAAACATACATTAAAAACCCATTGCATCTTTCTGGGTTTCTTTTCTGGGGTGGTTATGGGTATTTATGGTTTCTACTTGTGGAAGGATTCCACCAGCACACCGTTGGATAAGGGAGACTTGGGGCAGTTTTAAGGGATGACGTCATAAAATATTGATAGGCTTCCTGAAATGAACCACAAGTTAGGAACATACTTTATTAACATTATTCTAAGTGGTAGGGATACAGCAATAAACAAAATGCACAACACGTCTTGTCATCTTGGAGTTCAGTTGCCAGTAAGGAAAAACAAGACATGAAAAAATAAAACAGAAATGTACACAGTAAGACAGAGGGTGATGCATGCTATGGAGAAAAGTAGCACAGGAACAGGGAAGAGGGAATTCCAGGTGGGGACTGGGGAAGGACCTTCCGATTTAAAATAGGATGGTCAAGGATGGCCTCACCAAAAACAGTTGTTAAGGACGTGAGAGAGAACATGATAAGGTATTTGGGGAAAGAGCATTCTAGGAAAATAGCCAGGACAACAAGCATCCTGAAGCAGGAGCACACCTGGTGGGTCCGAGGGACAGTAAGGAAGTCCTTGGGGCAAATGGCATGAGTGAAGGCAAAGTAACAGGAGCTGGGGACAGAGTGGGAGGGTAGATCGGGTAGGGTTTGGGGTAGAGGACTGATCTGACCCCTGAGGTCTTCCCAGGAGCACCTGGCCACTGGATCGAGAACAGATGGAGAAGGGTCAGGGCAAAACAGGAAGACGAATTAAGAGCTGCTGCCTTGTGGATGGAAGCCGCTCTTCCTAACCGCCTTCACCTCCAAAGCTCAGGCCACTTAAAAATGTGTCCAGCCTGCCTTGCAGTGTCATCTTGCAGTGATCAGTCTTAATCCCCACTCTGTGAGAGAATCAAAGAGGAGAGAATAGAAAATGGAGCTGGACATGAGGGTTATAGTTTCCCAGGAAATAAGAAAAAAAATAAAATTGCAATCTGCGTTTTTGACAGGGAAATTGAGTGGACTCAAGTCTTCTTAGGAAGAAAGAAAGCTAATGTTAATAAGTTAAAAATAACAATGCAAGACAGAGTGTGCTGGAATAATTAGCCTTGAAAAGGGGTTGCCCCAGTGATCTCATTACATTTCCTCAGATGACTTTCCCAAGCAGTGACAGGTGAGTGATAGGACACTGCAGAATGGTCTCGTTTTTAAAAACTTATAATTTAACGTGGAAATAAATGGCAGAGCCCCAGAAACATCAGGATCAATTAGGCGATAGTTAAAGAAAATGACATGCACTAGTGTCCTATAAATAGCTCTCTCGGGATGGACCATCACTCTGTCCTTTGCTGTAAGTCAAGACCACGAGCTGTTGGTATCTGTGGACACCTGCCAAACGCACATGGGTGGAGTTTTCTGTACATTAAAATTGTACAACACCATTGAGTGTATTTATTTTTTCACCATTCAATGTAGATGCAGAAGGTTTGTAGAGTCGTTTTCCGAACTGCACTTGTGGAAGCCAAGGCCCACTGCTGGGAAGGCTAATGCTTTGTTGCAGGTCAGTGCTTTTTTCACCCTGCCTGCTGACTTGCATGAACTGAAACAAAAACCAATTATTCTCCAAGATCAAAATCTTCAGATGCCTCAAGAGCAGTTTTAATTTAGTTTTAGAATTATGGGCTGGCTTTCTCCCTCGCTTGTTAGTGTCAGATATAGCCAAATTAAAAACACTGCCAAGTAATGGAAAGTTACTTAAATCTTTCTCTGATGACTGTTGCCTGCTTCCAGCCATTATGATCATTTTCTGGCTGCCCACAAACACATTTCTTTTTAAGTGGAATGCCCCATGGCTCATTTTGAACTATTTTTCTCACCCCCTTTATTGACCTCTATCCCTTTCTCTCATTCTCTTGGAAGCCTGAACCTCAACTCCATAAATACATTAAAAATAAAAACTGATCCCATTTGGAATGAGGTCATATCATTGAATTTATTCTTGGATCGCATCATGACTTAAACAATTTTTGTTTGCTCTATACTATGATTAGAATTCAGGTGCGGTCAAGCTTTAACTTCTTGGCATTCATAGTGTCAGAGGGAAGCACTCAAGTTCAACTATTCCTTCCTCATCCCAGCTGATTCGAGCTTTGGCCCTGCCTGTGCCTCAGGATAAACCATCCTGCAATCTCTTAGCAGGTGAGCTGAACACTACCTATTTAGTGGCTACAAGCGGTCACCAAATAGGATACTCCTCCCTGCCCATAACATCATCTAACTCAACATCTCAACCTCAGCTGACCTCAGTGTTACCCAAGAATCTAATGTGTCCATTCATTAATTCAGTTGGTTTTACTGAGTGCCTACTATGTGCAAAGCCCTGGGCCAGACACAAGAGAGTCCATGTCTACAGACAGCTCCATCCTCTGTTCCTCCTACAGCTATTTCTAACCTACGCTGTTCTCCTGGAGCCTCCAGCCCCAACACCTCTCTCGTTCCTTTTAGCAGTGACCTAGGCAATTTTAGAGAAGGACTCCCTCAACTGCCATGCCATCCTGACATCTAAACAAATATCAGCCCCTTATCTATCCTTCCTTCCCTTCTTCCCTCCTCAGTGGAAAAGATATGACATGGTTCCATCAGTTTCTATTTCCTTAGGGGTCTTGCTTCATCAACTTTCCCCTCTCTCTTCTTCATCTTTATTCTCATCCTTGCTAGTGGTTCTTTGTCTCTGTCTCTCCTTAGCCATGCTTCTAGAAAGAGGAATCTACACATTCTATTACCACTTCATCATCTCAGCAACAGCATTAACATAATTGGTAACCAAATATGAATCTATGCCCTAGGTTCCTCCATATATGATCAAAGACCTACTGGATATATCACCAGTTGGATGGCCCAAGACACCTCAAACCTCATATGCTTGAAATTGAACTCATTGACTCGCCTCTTTCCATTTACTTGCTCGCGAGCATCAAGAACTGTGAAAAGTCTGAGATGTTACCTACTAACTTGCAAACAAGCAAGTTCATCTGCCATTGTTCCATGGAGGCTGGCAGAAGATATGAAACCCCTGGGTCAGAGATGAAGGACAGTTTATTACTGACAACAACTGCGGTAGCCAGAGTATCAGCATATATTGCTCTGATTCCTGGAACCCCGTTTCCCACAAGGAGATGCAGAAAGGGCCAGATGGCATCTGCACATGCAGCCTGGTTATAGGCAAGCAACTCTGAGTTTAGGTAAACTGCTTTTTGCTCCAAAGCGAGACACTACATTTCCCAAGGTTGTTTGCTTATGTGTTCAATAAAATGCAGGGAATGTTATAGTAGATAACTCACCAGGTTGTCATGAATATTGTGTTTAAAAAAAAATAAAGACTTTAGGATAATGCCAGGCACAGAGTAAGCCCTAATATTATTTCATAGCCCTACCTCTCAATAGTCAAGTGGTTGAGGGTGTGCTATTCACCTCTGTAAGCCCATGCCAAGCACATTATGTCACACACAGTAGTTGCAAGATGTCTACTAATATTGGCTGTCAGATAGCTAAAGATCTTGAAATGTCACGTGTACTATTTTACTGTTCAGGCTAGACTAAATGCTATGATGGTAGAAATCTTAAATACTGACTCCCCTTAGGCTTAACAAGTAAATAATGATGATAATGATAACTGTGGAAGCTGTCAAGTTAACATGAGTTGTGTAGGAAAAAAAATCACCCAATATCTTGCTCTTTAGAGAAGATTTAATAACGTCTAAAGGCCTGTTTTATGTTCCATGGAAAGTACTGTGATTCCTTTAAATAAGGAGTAGGTTAACAGGGGCAACTTCAACAACAACAAAAATGCCTTTGCTCTAATAATTAGTTTGACCTACAGCACAGTGAATCTCTGACAAATCCCCTCAAAGTTCACTGGCTATTGTATTTTAACATGAAATTTGTCCAGTAAATAAAGATTTACTGAGTACATTCTTTGTGCCAAGCCCTGCCCTAGGTGGTAGGGATATCGTATGCAGAGGAAAAGGCCATCAGCTTTCCAGTCCTGGAAGATTCACTTTCAGAAGGGAAGAGAAGCACCAAAAACTCAAATACAGAGATATTGAAGGAGTTGAGGGGATACCAATAAATAGCCTTCTGAGCCCATTAAGAAAGAAAATAAAAGCATCTGCATGTGGAAACCAAAATATCACTTTTAATACTGACACAGCTGACACAGAAAACCTGGCATTAGATGTAGGAGCCAAATGAGCTTTCAATGCCCAGTGCCCCTGACAACTTATCCACGCAAGTCACAGAAGTGCTGGGTCACCACAGGCAGAAGTCCCCACACCACAGGCCCTTACCATTTCTACAGGGCTGAAAATGGTAACAAGTACTCTCTGCGGTCAGGCAGATCCCAAAGAGAGAAGGCAGTAGAAGGGTCTCTGTTACTCATGTCCCGTTCCTCCTCAGATTCATTCCTCAGACAACCCGCTTCCCATTTGTAGGGAGGAGAAAGGAGTGAAGCAAAAGGCCAGGAGTGTTGGGAGAAATGCCTTCCTCCTGAAAATCAGAAGAGCAGAGAAAAAATGTTCCCCTTTAACAATGAATCAGATACTTTTGGAAACAAGTAAAATTATGGAGAACATAACATAGGGCAATATAAGAAAGGGAAGTAGGGGAAGAACCTTCTCTATCTGGATGTTCTCTCCAAGGAATGGCATTTGAGTTGGACTCAGCCAACTGGGAGGAAAGTCTAAGCAGAAGGAATGGCAAGGGCAAAGGCTCTGATGGGAATAAATTGGGTGGACCCAGGGACAGAAAGAAGGCCAGGGAGGGGCCCCTGGCTGGTTCAGTCAGTTGAATGTCCGACTTTTGGTTTCAGCTCAGGTCATGATCTTGTGGTCCTGGGATCAAGCCCCGAGTTGGGCTCTGCACTCAACTCAAAGTCTGCTTGAGATTCTCTCTCTCCTCTTCTGCCCTTCCCCCTACTCACATGCACCCTCTCTCGCACTCTCTCAATAAATAACAAGAAGAGAAGAGAAACAAGAAGAAAGGAAGGAAGGAAGGAAGGAAGGAAGGAAGGAAGGAAGGAAGGAAGGAAGGGAAGAAGGAAGGAAGGGAGGGAGGGAGGAAGAAAGGCCAATGAGACTAGAGCAGTAAGGTAAGCTGAATAATGAATAATGCCCTCCATCAGAGATACCCATAACCTAATCCGTTGGACCTGTGAATACATTACCTTAATGGCAAAAGGGACTTTGCAGGTGTGATTAATTGAAGGCTCTTGAAATAGGGAGAGTATCCTGAATGATCCAGCTGGGCCCAATGTAATCACAAGCATTCTTAGGGAGGCAGAAGGGTAAGAGAGACAGGGAATGGAAGATGTTATACTGCTGGCTTCTGGCTTTGAAGATGGAATCATGGGCCAAGGAATACAAATGGCCTCTGGAAGCTAGAAAAGGCACAAAAAACAGATTCTTACTTGGAGTTTCCAGCAAGAACACGGCCCTGCCAACACCTTGACTTTAGGACTTCTGACCTCCAAAACTGTAAGAGAACAGATGTGTATTGTTTGGGCCACGAAAGCTTGTGGTAATTTGTTCCAGCAGCAATAGAAAACTAATACAGGCCATGTGAACAAGAGGGGGTGAGGAGGTGAGGCCCAAGAGTGTGTTAAGGGCCCAATTATGTAGGCCCTGGTAGGTTAGAAGAGAGCATGAGTTTTATTCTGGTTGCTATGGGAAGTCATGGGAGTGTTAAGTAGAGGAGTGATATTTTCTAGCCAATGTTCTGGCTGCTGTGTAGACCAGAAGACTAGTCGAGAGGTTGTTGCGATAGTGTAGAGGTCTTGAACCAGGGCTGCAACACTGGAGAGCAGGAAAGGTGGATTGACAGAATTGTGAGGAAAAAAAAGAGAATCAAGCTGGCCTGCCTTCGTGCATGCGCATCCACCTTAACTCACTCAGGCTCTGACGCCCCACCTTGGGTCACTGACACCTCCTCCCGCAGCAAGATCACTGACCTGCTCAACCCCGCCTCATGGCTTTTGTTCTGCTTCCGAAAATGCTCAATATTGTTTCAAAGTTGTTTTTAAAAATATTCTGTGAAAAGATAGGTGTCCCTTTTAAGAAGTGCTATTTATAAAAAGTTATAGATTCGTGGAGACAGCTCAAACAATGAGGGAAATGCTCTCCTATTAAAATTTGGCAATATGTGAGAGGCTCGAGATGCAGTAGTGGCTGAGAACAGAAATTTTTCCCTCTTTCTAGATAAAGTGAAAATTGGATTCTTGTTGCTCAGGAGAACGAGCTTTTGTCGTTGTCATAGTGAGCATGAGGTTCAGTGTCTGCTGTCTCTTTTTCTGCTTTGAAGAGATGTAGGGTAATCAGGGGCCCCAACAACCTTCCAAGGCAATAGGGAAGCTAGAAGGATAAACTTGCTCACCTTTAATTACCTGGGTAACGTCACATCCAGATGAGAACACAGGGGACTGGGAGAAGCGGAGAAGCCCCAAACTGGCCTGAGTCCCAGAAGTATAAACCTTTCTCAGGAGACTTCTGACTCCAAGACAAGCCTTCAGAGTGAATAATAAAGATGAAGGGCGCCTGGGTGGCTCAGTCGTTAAGCGTCTGCCTTTGGCTCAGGTCATGATCCCAGGGTCCTGGGATCGAGTCCCACATCGGGCTCCCTGCTCGGCGGGGAGCCTGCTTCTCCCTCTCCCACTCCCCCTGCTTGTGTTCCTGCTCTCACTGTCTCTCTCTGTCAAATAAATAAATAAAATCTTTAAAAAATAATAATAATAAAGATGAAGACTGGCTATGTTACCAGAGTTACTTTTCTCGGGGCGGGGCGGGGGGCTGCCCCTCCAAGGGGATATTGCATTTTTTTATTTTTTATTTTTATTCAAATTCAATTAATTAACATATATTGTATTATTAGTTTCAGGGTTACTTTATTTTTTTTAAAGATTTTATTTATTTATTTGAGAGAGAGAGAGAGAGAGAGAGATAGTGAGAGCAGGAACACAAGCAGGGGGACTGGGAGGGGGAGAAGCAGGCCTCCTGCCGATCAGGGAGCCCGATGTGGGGCTCTATCCCAGGACCCTGGGATCATGACCTGAGCCAAAGGCAGATGCTTAATGACTGAGCCACCCAGGTGCCCTTCAGGGTTACTTTATTTTTTTTTATTTTTTTTAAAAGACTTTATTTATTTATTTAAGAGAAAGAGAATGAGATAGAGAGCACGAGAGGGAAGAGGGTCAGAGGGAGAAGCAGACTCCCTGCCGAGCAGGGAGCCCAATGCGGGACTCAATCCCAGGACCCCAGGATCATGACCTGAGCCGAAGGCAGTCGCTTAACCAACTGAGCCACCCAGGCGCCCTCAGGGTTACTTTAAACTGGAACTCCTAGATGTTAAAGACTGAATTCAACTATTAGGAAAATTATTGAATTGTACATAGGCATTTTTTTTATAATAGATATATGATATGTAAATAGAAGATCAGTAAACATTCCTGCTTTCAGCCATGATGGACTAGGCTATACTCAACCAACTCTTTTACCAAGAACAACTAGAAAAGTTGGATAGAATTCACCACGCATTTGTTTGAAGGCATTCCAAAGCTACCAAAACTGTCAGGAATTGAGAGCCCACAGTCCTTAGTTTATGTTCCTTCCAGAGGCAGAATTGAAGAGAATGATGAGTCTAAGGAGGTGATTAGAGGAAACATTAGTAGGTTAGTGGGGAAGTGAGACAAGGAACGGAAGGCAGACAAAAAAGAGCTCGTTATCACACAATTTGCCACTCTGATTATCCAAAGCCTGAGTCCACGGGGGAAATCTGGAATACCTCATGTCTCTGAGTTCTCTCACCCAAACAGCAAGAGAACTGGAGTATGTATACTCCAACTGTACTTTATCACTCCTTCATGACCATAATACCAAAAACAGACAACAATATTACAAGAAAGAAAAATTATAGACCAACCTCTCTTAAGAACATAGATACCAAAATCCAAAACAAAATATTAGCAACCACATCTAGCTATAAGAGGATGATATATCACATCCAAGTTGGATTTATTCCAAGAATACAAGACTGGTTTATATTTGAAAATCAATCAGTGTAATTCATTCCATGAACAGAATAAAGGAGAAAATTATATAACCATTTACATAAAATGTTATTTAATGTTCAGCATGGATATTTATTAAACATATTTTTATTTTTTAAAAGCACAAAGACTGAACAGTACACACTAATTGTCACTCAGCTAATTACCTGGCTTATTTTAAACCTTATAGTGAGACAAAATGACCATGGTAGAAGAGAGGCTTACAGTAATTATAGGATCAGGTTTTATTTTATTTTATTTTTTTTACTGAGTTACTGAATATTTATTGAGTACCTGCTGTATACCAGGCAAAGGAACAGAAACAAACTGTCCAGAGTTACTTTTAACTGCTTCAGCAATGCCTGAGTCCTCAGCATAAAAAAAAAAAAAAACCATTCTGCTGATTTAGTATCCATTCACTCTTTGATTAATCTTCATGTACAGTTTTCTCAAGTGTACTTCCAAATCTTGCATAATGCTGTAGACCATTAAATATTCCAAATACCGTCTGAAGGACTAGAGGAATCATCAGAGCTTTTATCTCTGTTTGACAAAGCAGCAGCCAGTAAAGTAAAACCCTTCCTTTTGGTGGCAGTGGAACAGTATGATACTTGACTGCCAGGCATCCATTTTTAGAAAAAGCCAAACCACAGGGATATAAAATGCCACATACTATGCCAATCAGTGAACTTCTCAGAACACAATTTTCCTGGCTTATATTGCCCAAATACAAAGCGTCTGTTACAAGGAGCTTATAAGTGACTACAGTAGACAAAAATGGAAGTGTAGTCAGTGATGCTTAGGTATTCAAAGCATCATGTTTAACCTTGAAGCAGTGTCTGAAAATAAAGTTGGCCATTATTCCAGAGAAACTAGCTGCTGTTCCAAAGAACACTGTGCCATGTATATTTAACGTCTTTTCTTTTCTAAGATACTCAAATTTTTTTTCTATGATTTCGATGACCATTGGTCTTCTGAATTCTGTATCTCCTAGAGAAAGACTGGGCTGACCATGTGTGTATGTTGCCATTCTGATGTCCTTGGGCACTTCCCCAGCTCTCACCGGCACCACACCTGCATCCTTCAAGTCAGCCCTAGCCTCACGCCAGAGCGCCGCCATTTTGGTGGCTCACATGACTCAGGATCAGGTTTTAAAGGACCTGGAGGAATCTCTTGAATGGGCGTATCTATATCAAGAGTAATGACGATGATCATAAAAAAAATGTGTAGATCTTATAAACCAGTGAGGCAAAACCAATTCTTCAGAGGTGGCAGGTTGGAAAAGGTTGAGAGAAGGCAAGACTCAGGCCAAATGTAGGTATACTTTTGATATTGGTTAAAATAGTGCTAGATGTACATGAAGTCAGAGGATATAACTGTAAAGGCCAGCATATAGAAGCATGAACCAGAAGAAAAACCAACATATCAGTCCAGAGATGGAGAGATGGCTACCTTAAGTAATGGTCTGAGTGAAGCCTTAGATGCTAATCTAGGTAGAGGTAAGGAAGTGGAGAGTGAGTTGCTATTCCAGAAAAGCCAACTACATTGGTAGACATTCAACAGGAATGAAGTGAGTCTAGAAGAACTTTAGTTGGTGGCCAGCAGGTCAAGGGCCATTCAGGCAGCTGAGCCTACAGGGAGAGCTCTAAGGGGCAGACACTGGTGTTGGAAAGATCCAGCACTCTTCACACATTCAGTGGTGTTTATTGAGGGTCTGCCACATTGCAAGCACATTCCTTTCCCTCAATAAGGGCACCATCAGGTGGGGAGAAGCAGGCAAAGGAAAACAACAAACGTGACATAATAAGGTAAATGCAAAGTTAGAGCAACACAAAATGTATTTCATGAACACAAAAAGAGGCACCCACAACAATATAGAGCTGCACTACCCAATATGGTGGCCATTAACCACCTGTGGCTACTTAAATTTATATTAATTAAAATTACCTAAAGTTTAAAAATCAGTTCCTTAGTCCTACTAGCCACATTTCCAGTGCTCAAGAGCCATATGTGGCTAATGGCTACCACATGAGACAGTGTAAATATAGAATACTTCCACTGCAGAATGTTCTAAATGGCACTAAATTCTAAGAATTCAGAGAAGGCCTTTTGATGTCTAAGGCAAGTCTTTAAAAATGCATAGAAGTTAGGCAGGTAAAAAAAATGCACATAGTAAAAAATAAGAAATGAATCTGTGGCTAAAATTAACCACATCAGAAACAACAGGTGTTGGCGAGGATGCGGAGAAAGGGGAACAGTTTTTGCACTGTTGGTGGGAATGCCAACTGGTGCAGCCACTCTGGAGAGCAGTAAGGAAGTTCCTCAAAAAGTTCAAAATAGATCCAGCAATTGCACTACTAGATATTTACCCAAGGGATGCAGAAATACAGATTCAAAGGGGCACATGCACCCCGAAGTTTGTAGCAGCATTATCAACAATAGCCAAATTATGGAGACAGCCCAAATGCCCGTCAATTGATGAATGGATAAAGAAGATGTGGTGTATATATACAATGGAATATTACTCAGCCATCAAAAAAATGATATCTTGCAATTTGCAACAGCATGGATGGAGCTAGAGTGAAATAAGTGACTTATTCGGAGAAAGACAAACACCGTATCATCTCACTCATAGGTGGAATTTAAGAAAGAAAACAGATGAACATATGGGAAGGTGGTGGGGGGAGAAGGAGAGAGGGAAATAAACCATAAGAGACTCTTAACGATAGAGAACAAGCTGAGGGTTGATGGAGGGAGGTGGGTGGGGGATGGGCTAGATGGGGGATGGGCATTAAGGAGGGTACTTGCTGTGTGAGCACTGGGTGTTGTATGTAAGTGATGAATCACTGAATTTTACTCCAGAAACTAATATTGCACTGTACATTCACTAACTTAAATTTAAATTTAAAGAAAAGAAATGAATCTGGAAATAGGCAGGAGCAGATCATTTAGTCCCAAATGCCACATAAATCAGCTTAGATTCTATCCCATTAGTAGGTTGGCCCCAAATCTACTCTTAGTTCAACTCAGTCAGACATGCAGAGAAAATGTAGGCTTTTGAGCTATGGATAATGTAACTTCACAGGCAGGGAAAGAGGGTGCAAGAACAGCATCTGGATCCTTTTGTTGCTTCTGAGTTCTTGCTGGCCTCTGTGGCAATCGGTCGCTTGTCCCTCTGGTCACTGCCTGCACTAATGATAATGGCGTGCTGGAGCCAGCTCATAGTGGCCATCAAGAACTGATCACACACCTCTTTTCTCCACTCTGTGTTCAGTAACATCATGTAGATAGCTTGCAATCGTCAGTCATAGTAGGAGAATTCACACCACAGAAATCAGCAAATACTATGAATTGGGCTTTGGGCTTTTTTTTTTTTTTTCCCCTCCTGAGAACAAGCTTACCAGCCTGTCACTGTTTCCTACTTTTGCAAGTAGACTCCTTGGGCTGGCCTCGCCGTTTTGTCCAAGACAGGTGAGACTCCCGGGCTGCTTTAGCCTCACCTCTGCCTGCACCTGTTGTTGGGGGAGGTCCTGGAGAGGATGTGACGACCAGTTTACCCGGGATCTAGACCCTGGCAATCAGAGCTCCTCACCCCTTGCCCTGTCCTTGGAATGTGCATTCTGTGTGCCCTCCCACTCCCAGAAGCTGCCTTAAGAACATAGCCTTGAGATCATGTTTTGTTTAAACCATCTGGACAGCATATGTGACTGAACCCAGTTAAAGCCTCTATATAAATCTTTAAGATTCTGGCAGGCAGAGGCAGAGATCCACTCATCTTAGGGTTCCTAAGACCAGGCTTGCAGGTAAGTTCCCTTGCTTATTAGATCTGCCACCTACCAACCTGGCGTGGCTGGCCTCACTCTTCAGTCTCTCCCTGCCCTCCACATACAGGGGCTGGTTCCACATTACACCTGAGAAGCTCCTGAGTTTGCAAGCTAATACCTACAGGTACCCCTGAGTTTCTGCCACAGCTTCCAAATGATTCTTCACCCAGGACTCAGGATCCCCTTGCCTTTTGCTGTGGTGGGCCCCAGGGCAACTCTCCTGGCTCTCAGTTCAGCAGACAGTATGAAGGTGGGGCTACCCCCCCGAGGGAAGTGGGAGACTTACACCAGGCCCTCGGCTTAAGGGACACCAGTCTGTCAGTAGTTATTTCAAACGTGGCCTGGTTTTCCTTTGGATGATAGTATTGTGGTGGTAATTCACTCCTTAATGATGCCTAATGTTCCCTTTAGCCTAAAATGTGTTCTAGTCTCCTTTTTAAGTGGCATATACTTAGGTATATTTCCAGCTGAGAGGTTTAATATTTATGATATTTTTGGTTTATTGGACTTAAAGATGTATAAGGCTCAAAGTGATGCTTTGGTCCCAAGATCTAAGTGAGGAATTCTGTAGATGCTAAATACCACAAAATATAGAGAACCCAGAAGAAAAGAAGGTCACCACTAGGACCACTGAGGATGAGGCCTGGCAAATGGTGGCAAAGGTACAATTTACAAACCCTCTGAGTCTACTTAGATGCTCCTCCCTCCACCCCTGCAACTGGGGGGCCATGATTACACTATGTGGAGGGGGTCCCAGCAGAGGAGCAAGCTAATGCTGGAGCAAGAGGCTGCACTGCTTTATGTCTTTCTCCAACAGTGTCCAACCATAAGTCTATAGGAAGAGAGGAGACAAATCGGTTTAGGGTTTGAATTATGTGGGTGAATGATGGAGGGGTCAATGGGCAGGAATTGATAGAGCAGTTCAGGTGAAGATGCATGAAATGGCCAGTAGTGGATGAAGCGTAAAGGGTTGAAAGGCTGAAAGAAGGTGACCAGGGTCAGAAAAGTTAAGGAGGAGGTGGAGAAGTAGGCCAAGCAGGAGGGAGGCCACGGGAGAGAGAAAATGACAGATGTTTGGGGGGGAAGGGGGAAGGTAGAAAAAAAATTTTTTTTAAAGATTTTATTTATTTATTTGACAGAGAGAGACAAAGTGAGAGAAGGAACACAGCAGGGGGAGTGGGAGAGGGAGAAGCAGGCTTCCCGCGGAGCAGGGAGCCCGATGCAGGGCTCGATCCCAGGACCCCGGGATCACGACCTGAGCCGAAGGCAGATGCTTAATGACTGAGCCACCCAGGCGCCCCTGGAAGGTAGAAAATTAAGGCTAAATGTGGGAGTTGTTTCCAGTGACAAACAACTGAAGATGTGACCCAGGAAGCAGGTGGCTATAAAGGACTAGAAGGGGAAGTTCAGGAACAAGGCCAAGTTTGGGACAGGAAAGCTACAAGACCTCAAAATATCCCTGATTGGGGTAGGCTGCTTCTTCAGCGGGATGAGTAAGCTCCATTTCAGTCTTTAGTGAGTAAGGCAGGTGGGCTCCAGCTTCCCAGTGGGTCACTCTGAGGAGAGACCCTGAGCCTCAAAGGAAAATGTCCTTTTACGTGACAACAGGGAACCAGCAACCGAGGACTGGCCCAGGGCAGTCAGGAGGAAGCCAGCAGTGCTCCTGCCACTCCCCCACCAGTGGTCCTCAGGTGGGAGACTGTGAGCATTGCAGAAGTAGCATCTTTGGGCACTGAGCCAGATTTTTGTGAGGACCAGGACTCAGAAAAACAAGTCTGAAAACACGTAAGATGTTGAGGAGGTTGCAAACGATGGACCAAACCCTGCGAAGTGTGTGCCGGGAAGGAGTACCAATCTGGGAGGACCCAGGGCTGAGCAGGCACAGAACTAGGAGATAGGGCAGGGATGTCAAGAGAGCAGAGGAGCGCAGTGAGGGGAGGAGGTGGGTTTGGCTTTTATGGCGATAAAGGACCACAGAGAAGAGAGGCCCGGCCGCAAGTGAAGGACAGGGCTGGGGATAGGACAAAGCAACTTACCTGAAGCACAAAATTTAAGGGGGTGCCAAAAAACCCTCATTAACCAAAATAAGTAAAATTTTAATGCAAATTTTAAAAAATCAAAATTAATGTCAAAAAACCTATGGTGGGCAAAACAAATTTGTAAATGAAGACAGGTTCTTTTATGGCTCTGCATTGTGCAGTAATGATTGTCATTTCCAATCAGCCTGCTATTCCCAGGCCCTGCCTGTGGAGTCCACCACTGGGCAGGTTTATGAAGGTTGACAACGGCATGCTGGAGCATGCCAACACATGGAGTAATGCAGGACTTTATCTATAGTCGTGTTTGGGGACTATTCAAAATCTGGGAGGATATTCGATAAGTGTCTATAGGGGCCCGCAGTTCTCCTTATGTGGCTCAGCAGGGCACTGGTGACAGACCTCGGATGCCCCAACTCCAGCCCAAGTTGCTCCGTGCCCGGAGAGATCGAGGGGCCAGGCAGAACCGGCCTGCTCTGGGACAGGCAGGCAGGATTTCCCAAGACCATGGGAGCCCTTTGCTAGAAACAGTGCTGAGGCATGAAGTCCAGAGCAGTGGCGGAGCGATGGTTAGTGCCAGGAGCCCTTCGCCTTTCAGAGTGGATGTGAGACGTCCACAGACCCTGGAGAAGGGATTCTGACCAGCTGCACTCAAGGCAAAGACCCGAGAAACATAGAAACCCCCAAAATCCAGACAGACCGATCTATCAGGAACACAGGCCAGCCATGAAGAAGGTGGGCAGCTAACAAGAGATAAACCCAATTGCTCAAAATCAGTGTCCCCAGACTGGTCTACCTAGGACAGAAACCTGCCCTCAAGATGGGGCCACCAGGGTCGGGACTGTGCCAACAGCAAGGTGACTTGATGCTGAGGCCAGGAGCTCAGGGTCTGGGAGTCTTCCCAGACTTCCCAGAGTGGCATCTGGGCTCAGGTGACGCAGAGAGGCTGAGGCTCTGGGCATGGAGTGAGAGGGGCCAGAAGCTTCTGGCGGGAAGAGAAGATTTGGGCCCCACCTAACCTCGTATGGGAGGCCACCACGTGCGCTGTAAGACTGTCTCAATTGGGTTGGAATCTCAGAATCTGAGTATTGGTGTCCTGATTTCATACAGCTGCTCTGTGATGGTGGCAGCGCATCCCATGAGGACTTGGGGACTCCCCACTTTCTCAGAGTTTGACCTTGGGCAGGTGATTGGGTTTCAGTTACCTTTTCTGTAAAATGGAGTTGAGGATATACCCATCTGGCCACCTGTTGAACCGGTGTCAGGATGGCAGGGTGTAATGTCCATGAAAGAACTTGGCAGGGCGCCTGGGTGGCTCAGTCGGTTAAGCGACTGCCTTCGGCTCAGGTCATGATCCTGGAGTCCCGGGATCGAGTCCCGCATCGGGCTCCCTGCTCCGCGGGGAGTCTGCTTCTCCCTCTGACGCTCTTCCCTCTCGTGCTCTCTGGCTCTCATTCTCTCTCAAATAATGAATAAAATCTTAAAAAAAAAAAAAAAAGAAAGAAAGAAAGAACTTGGCAAAAAGCAACCTGCTCTGAAAATCCCGAAGGTCCTTATTTTTCCATAAAGTGTATTCATATCTATCCCTGCCTAACTCAGCCCTCAAACTCACTCTGTCATTCATCCAGGAAGTAATTAAGAGTAGACCATGTGCAAACAAACTCTACTGGGTGCTATACTTGTTGGCTGATCTTTGGCTTTTATAGAAGAAATGAGGAACTTTGCAGCTTTGGGCCTCTGGTTGAAAATTCTTCCTCCTTTCCCTCCCTTATTTCCTTGGTAGCCCCGTGAAGAGTAGCCAGGCTGTGGGCAGATCCTATCTGGAGGTACACAGCTATGGTTTTCACAGATGGTAATAGCTTATGAGGGACATTCGATTGTTCTATATTTATCTAAACTAATACTTATAAAATCCAACTCCTCTTTGCCAAAGAGATCAACAGATAAATTACTCAACTATCAAATCCAGAAGTTTGAACCCTCTGAAATAATATCACCAAAAAGCCCCAAGCAGAATAGACAGAAAGGAATACTGTGTGGCACAAATTCATTTTAACTGATCGTGTAAATTGCCTGTTTTTTCCACTGCCCAACAAATTATCATTAAGAAATGTGGTTGCCCCTTCGGCACCAACTAAAATGTACACCAGAGATTGCTAATGTGTGGTGGTGATGAATATTAACATTTACCGAGCATTTACTATGTCCCAAGCACTGTGCTAAGTGCTTTGCACGCTTTATTTTGTTTATTCAATGTAGAAACCCAGTATAAGTGCTATTATGACCTACATGGTACAGATGAGGACAAAGGTTGTAGGGACATCCACTAACTTGTTGAGACGGTACGGGGTGTCCCTCCCAGACTTCCGATGGTGTCCGAGGGCTACCTGTGTTTCTGCCTTCCCCCCTGTCACCCCATCCCCTGGACTCGAAGCTGCTTAAAGGCAGGGACTGTGTTCCATTCACTGTTGTCCCCCTGAGGTTTAACTCTGGCCTGCCATAAAGTAGACACCCACCAAATAACTCCCTCCTTCCTTCACGTTGCTCAAGTCAAAAACCTTGGAATCATCTTTTGTTCCTCTCTTCCTATCACACCCCACATCCCAACTATTATTAGCAAATCCCATCAGCTTGACCTTTAAACATACGCAGAATCTGACTACTTCTTGCCCTTTCCATCATCACCATCCTGATCCGAGCCACCACCGCCTCCCCTGAATTATTGCCAACAGCCTTCTACTGGTCTCTGCACTTTCAGGCCTTGTCCTCCCACTGGTCCTGTAAAAACTTAAAGCAGATATTTTTATTAGCTACTCAAAACCATCCAATAGCTTCCTATGTTTCTCAAAGGAAAAGCCTGATGCCCTGAAGGACCCTCCAGGGTCCTATAAATAGTGTGTCATCTGCACTGCACACCTCTGCTCCCGCCACACTGGCCTCCTTGGTGTTTCCTAAACATGCCATGTGTGCTCCTGCCTCGGGACCTTTGCACTGCTCCCTTCGCCTGGCATATCTGGCCTCAAATGTCTGCACCACTGACTCTCTCAACCTCATTCAAGTCTTTAACTAAATGTCACCTTCTCAGTAATGCCCTCCCTAGACACGGTAACAATTATTACAACCAGCCCACTCCTCCAGAGCACTCTCTCTATTGTTTCCCAAAATTTGTTGTCACTATATGCTATATAACGTACTTTTAAATTTTGGTTATTGTCTGTGCCTTCCTTCCTCTAGAAGGTAAGCTCCATTAGGGCAAAAACTTTTGTGTGTTTTTTTCATTGCAGTAATCCTGGTGCAGAAGTAGGCACTCAGTAAAAATGTATTACATGGCTAAGCAAATGAATAAATTGAATGAATGGATACTTTCCCAACTATACCAAATGTCTGATACCACTTGGTGGGTGAGTCCCGCTCTCCAGCTAACAGGGTCCGGAGAAGCAGGCCGCCTATTGGTCTCTGGTTCCCTGGCCTGATTCCGAGCCCCAGAAGTGATGCGATGTCCCCTTGCTGACAGTGGCGCCTTACAGGAGGCTCTCAGAGAGAGGGCCCCAGCCCGTCCCCCGTGATCTCAGGCCCTGGGTCTCCAGAGAGTCTTCGACATGCCAAAATCTTGCCAAGAACATTCATGCTGTGCTGAAGGAAACGCTCAGCGCCTGCCTGCCCACCCTCATTGTTCCAGAACACTTCAAGGAAGCTCATTAAGTGGCCATCCCCAAGGTTAGATGTCTAGCAGGGAAATATTATAATCCCCATTTATTAATAGAAAGTTTGATTGGCTTAGACTCATATAATCACAGAATATTAAAAGTGGAAAGACCTTATAAATCGAGGCTTCTTAATCTTTATGTGTCCCGGAGCCCTTTAGAAGTCTGATGAAGCGTAGAACCCCTTCTGAGACTAATGTTTTTAAATGTATACTCAAAACAAGCAGAATCACAGGGAAACCTATGACATTAATGTAGAGCTATCAAGATATTTTTAAAACTCGGTGATGGTTGTACAACGGTGTAAATGTAATTAACGCCACTAAATTGTACGCTTAAAAATGGCAACTTCTGTGTATATATTTTTACCATGATGACAAAATACTGAGAATTTTGTGATCTAGTAATATGCATTAAATAACAAGATCCAGCCATGAATCTCAACTACTATAATTTCAAAGCAGCGAAGGGAGTAAGTGATATTTGGAAATATCTATAACTCCCATAATATGAAATGAAAATATCTGCGATTTCTATTGATGAGAAAGTCGCAGAAACTGCAAACAAGACTGTGGTTCATTGCCTATGTTTGTAATTGAAGGAAATAGTAAATTTCAGTTAGAGGTTAGTGAAAAGAAAGATCGAATGAAAAAGTCCTGTTGGGTAGACCATGTTGCTCTGCCTGTTCCCTTTCGAGCTGAGGAGTCTGAGAAGTCTAAGTCTCAGGCCCCCAACTCCAGACAGGACGTTTGGTGTCGGGGGAAGCTCTGGACAGAGGGGGCCCTTGAAGACTCAAGTCAATTTTTTATGTCTAGGAAGGAGTCAAGTAAATGGGAGGTTAGCAGTCTCTATATGCCCTTAAGGACCACCTTCACCACCCTCTAAAACCTCTCTGCATATTGATTCCACTACTGAGACCTAAGACACATTTTCAGCCTTAGTATTTGAATTTCCTCGTCTGTAAACTGAGACCAGTAATCTGCGCTTACCACCCTGGGTTGCTGTGAGCATTACCTGAAATAGTATATTTAAAGCTCCTATCATGGCACCTGGCATGTTGTTTAAGATGGATAACTCCGTATTAAATTCCTTCCTGGTACCTTGACTCTCAATTCTTTCTGATGCCAACAGGTGATCTGTCAATTCAGCTGTGAGAGTTCAATGTCTGGGATTCTGTTAGAGACAACTGCTTACACTTAGCAATTATGTTGTACTTTGTTAGAGACCTAGTTTCACTCCAGACTACTGTGGCCAGGCCTCCATGGCCTTGCTTCCTCTACAAAGGAGGAGCTGCTACAGGCTCTGCAAAGAATGCGCCTGGATGGCTCAGCTGGCTGAGCGTAGGGCTCTTGATTTCAGCTGGCGTCATGATCTCAGGGTCGTGGGATTGAGCCCCACATCCTGCTCCACGCTGTGCGGGGAGTCGGCTTCTCTGCCCCTGCCCTCGCTTGCAGGCACACACACTCTCTCTAAAATAAATAAATCTTAGAAAAAAAAAGAAGAAGAAGAAGAATGCCTTTGGATTCTCATGGCTTTTTTGTGTCCGGGAAGACAAAGGAACACCCGAGTTGGGTAAGTGTGGCCCCTCACGACCCTCACCCAAGGTGCACACCCTGGACAGATGATCTCTCTCGTTCTCTCTTATTCTGCAGGCCTATGCATAAATGTCAGGCAAATTAGACATGAGCCAGCCCCCCGGAAATAGTGTATTAAGGTGAAACTTCTGAATTCACAGAAAAAAAAAAAAAAAAAACTAAAAAAACTAACTCGACTGCTCTAAAAGAAGGTTCCCAAGCTGATAATTATCTGTGAAGGGGGAGAACAGTAGATACTGGAAGTATGTCTATGTTGCACCTGTGGGATGTGTGAAGGAGGCTGATGGGGACGCCAGCGTTCAGGTAGTGGGTGGAGCATTCAATGGGGCTTTGCGGGGGGGGGGGGGGGGCAACAGCAGGGGGTAGGAGAGGGACAGAGCCCCCTTCTCTTCACAGCCAGCTCCTCCATCTGTGCTACTTCGGTCCTCCCACTTCCATCCTATTCCCTCTCCAAGACCACTGGATAATGTGGGACCCAGTGCAAAGTGAAAATGTGAGATCCCTTGTTCAAATATTATTGAAAATGTTCCAGATGGCAAAAGCAGAGCACTAAACCAAGCGTGGGGCCTTCCTGCGTGCTGGAGCCAGCTGCCCCTGCACGGGGTCCCCCAAGCACGCAGCACGCCCTGCCCCTCCCTCTCTGCTGGTGCCTCATTTCTCATGCCTCTGCCTCTCTCTACGAGATGACACTTCACTGGACATTAGGATTCTAAACTCCAGGATGATTGGAGCTGCAGAAGACCCTAGAGGCCAGGCGCTCCGTTTTCCACACCAGGAAACCAAGGGGTTGGCTAAGGGATGACCACAGGGACATATTGATTGCACCTTGTTTTTCTGCCCACCTGGCTCCGCCCACTGAATCACCTGCCAGATTACTTCTCTCTTACAGAAAGTTTTCTAATTAAACCCATCTAGGGGGTTCCTTTTCTCTCTCACTCCAGCTGACTGCAGAAAGAATTAAGGGAAAAGAAGACAAAGCCCAGAGATAAAAATAGTCTCAAACAATCAGCAAATTACGATATTGAAACTATTTCCCCTTAAGGTAGAATCAGGAGTTGCATAGCGTAGGAGACATCACCTTGTAGAAATGGACGGAGGAACGGTGGAGAAAAAAAAAAAAAAAGAGGGCGCCTGGGTGGCTCAGTTGGTTAAGCGACTGCCTTCGGCTCAGGTCATGATCCTGGAGTCCCGGAATCGAGTCCCGCATCGGGCTCCCCGCTCAGTGGGGAGTCTGCTTCTCCCTCTGACCCTCTTCCCTCTCGTGCTCTCTATCTCTCATTCTCTCTCTCTCTCTCTCTCAAATAAATAAATAAAATCTTAAAAAAAAAAAAGAAAAAAAAAACCACGCACAAATTTCAGCTCTTGCAAAATCTTGCTTGGTCAACCGGTATTTGCCAGACACTGTTGCGAGTATCAATGATACAACAATAAATAAGGCAAAGCTCCTGATCTTAAAGGCCCCTTGAGGAAGTCAGATTATAAAACAGAAGAACAAAAAAGTTTTTAAAAAAGCAGGCTATTAAACTGTGTATACCTGTAACATTAATTTTGTTTTTTGAAAAATATTGCAATGAAATTTAACTAAATTGTTCCTAAAAAGTGATTTCACTGGCTAATGAAATTGCAGTTCATTTTATTTTTCTTATATTTTAATGTAATTTCCATTCTCTATTACATTTGTAATACATATTACATTCATAATGAGACAAAAAATTTTTTGTTTTGAACTTTTTTATTTTCATCAGTAACAAACTACTTTCTGATTTTTTGCCATACCTTTACTTATTAATCAACAGACATTATTATTTTCAGAGATACAACACAGTGATTCAACCTTTTATGCATTGCAAAATGATCACCTCAGTAAGTCTAGTTGCCGTCCATCCCCATGCAAAGTTAATACAATATTATTGACTACATTCTCCCTGCTGTACATTACATCCCCATGACTTATTTTAAAACTGAAAGTTTGTACTTCTTGATCTCCTTCATCCATTTTTCAGACACACACCCCAAACCCCTCTCCTCTCTGGCAACCACCAATCTATTCCCCGTATTATGAGTCTGGGTTTTGTTCTGTTTGTTTTGTTTTTTAGATTCCACATATAAGTGAAATTGTATGATAGTGAGATCAAAAAATTAATCTTTATGCCTTTTGACAATGTATAGAATTTTTATGACTCTATTCCCCAGAGAAGGAATCTTAAATATGAATAAATTTTGATAATTACAGTATTATTATAATAATGAAAAATGAACAACACTTTGCTTAAAATCCTTCCTGGCGTGTTCTTGAATGATCTCAAAATGCTGCTACTACAATTTAGAGATAGTACCACTAGGTGGCACTAGGGAATCCTGACTTGCGAGTCCAACTCCAGGATTAGCTAGCAAGCCTTCAGAGCCCAGTGCTGGTGGAATGGTCATTGAGAATCTTTCTCACAGTGAATTCACAATGTTACCCCTCCCCACCCCCGCCAAAAAAAGAAAAAATCCCGCTTTTAGAAATAAATTATTTTAAAAAGTAAATGAACAAAGACGTATGGGCCCGGTAGCAAAAAATGTGAAATAACCCAAACGCCCATCAGAAGAGGGTTGATTACATATATTTGGTATTAATGGTGAAGATCTATATTGACATGGAAAGATGTTCATTGTATGTCATTTTTTTTAATTTTTTTATTGTTATATTAATCACCCATTGTATGTCATTTTTAAGTGAAAAGAAAGCAGAGTGCAGAGCACTAATATGAAAGATAATTTATTATAAAAGCACATCTAGAGGGGTGCCTGGGTGGCTCAGTCGTTGGCTAGGGTCATGGTCCTGGGGTCCTGGCATCGAGCCCCACATCGGGGTCCCTGCTCAGTGGGGAGTCTGCTTCTTCCTCTCCCTCTGTCCCTCCACCCCCACTCATGCTCTCGCTCTCTCTCAAATAAATAAATAAATAATCTTTTAAAAATTTATTAAAAAATAAAAGCACATCCAGAGTCAGATGGTCTGGGGTCAAATCCCAACTATTGGCTGTGTGATCTTGAGCAAGTTTCTTAACCTCTCTGGGCTTCATTTATAAAGTGGGAATGATAATACTACCTCGCTGAGTTTTTTGTGAGGATTAAAATCAGTATTACAGGGAAAACCCTGAGAACAGGGCCTGGCATATACTAAGCTCCTGGCAGGTGTTTGCGACCATTATTACATATAGTTGATCCCATTGCCTTTCTACATGTCCATTATATCTGTATGTGGACACATGCATTTTCCAGAAGGCTAACTTCTGTCGACGGTTCCTTCATACCCGCCCTTAATTCTAGCCTGTCACTGTTGGGCCCTCCCTTCCAGCCCCGGATGACTCCAGAAGCAACAGCAACCCCTGATTTCGGCTCCGGCCCCCCTTCCAGCCCTCCAGGTGGGCTACACAGGGTTCCTCCAGCTCTGTTCCTACTGCCTTTCTTCCTACCACCGGCCCCAAACTAGTCCTTGCTTGAAAAGCCCCCTGATTACGTTCCCGCCAGTCACACCATTTCTCCCCCTTTTTACTACCACTTCCCTTTTGGCTCCTTTTAGATCAAAAGAACAGCTCCTCCCCCTCCTCCTCTGCCCACCCACCCTTCAAACCACCTTCCTCTTTTTTTTTTTTTTTTTTTGGCCTGTTCGCCTTTTGTCCATGTCCCAGGGACAAAGCACTCCTCAGCCCTTGCCCCTTACGTTTTTTTCTTTGCAACTTTGCCAGTTCCTTCAAAACCCAAGATTAAAATATCAAAACCCTGACATACACCAGAACATTTTGTTTGGAGAATTAACAGCAAATTAAACTGTGTTCATAACCACAGTTCACGGTACTAGCTTTAACTGCACCCCACTCCATTGTTAACATACAATCTGATACTTGTGATTGAATTCATTAGCTTCTTGCCTCTAAGCCCACATTGTTGATACTAAGAATAAATAAATGGCCTTCAGATAGTAGCTCTACATTTGAACCTTTAGAAGTCAGCTAATTCTTAGCCGCGAAGGGAAGTCAAAACTGAAATTGGCTCCCTCTGCTGATTCAAAAGGACCCACGTTTTGCTAACAGAAAATGACGTGGCACATGGTGATTCTGGCATAAGGCAATTGTTTGTGGTTGGCTTCGCGATTAAAGTGACTGGAAGCAACTATTACTACACTTTTTTTTAAAGATTTTATTTATTTATTTGAGAGAGAGAATGAGATAGAGAGAGAGAGAGCATGAGAGAGGGGAGGGTCAGAGGGAGAAGCAGACTCCCTGCCGAGCAGGGAGCCCGATGCGAGACTCGATCCTGGGACTCCAGGATCATGACCTGAGCCAAAGGCAGTCGCTTAACCAACTGAGCCACCCAGGCGCCCACTACAATTTTTTTTTAAGTGTAGCAAGAAGCAGCTACGAAATTTAATTAATAAAAATGTATATTGCAGGTAAGATAATGGTACAATTTTGTAAGGAGAAAATACAGTAAGAGCTTCTGATTGTACTATAATCAGCCTTAGCAATTTTGATTGGTTTTATTTATTTTTATTTTTTATTGTTATGTTAATCGCCATACATTACATCATTAGTTTTTGATGTAATGTTCCATGATTCATTGTGCATAACACCCAGTGCTCCACGCAGAATGTGCCCTCTTTAATACCCATCACCAGGCTAACCCATCCCCCCACCCCTCCTTGATTGGTTTTAAAAATGATTTGAAAATCAGCTTTATAGCGTTTCATGTTTAAATCAAAGATTTCTCTCAAGGGTCGAGGTTGCTTTCTCTTTAACTCAAAGCTCACTGGGTGTATTCATTCATCAAACAGCAGCTCAGAACTGATGACCAGCATAGTGGGGGGAACAGCCTGGGGAGGAGGAGCCTGCAAAAGCAGAAGACATGGTTTCCACTTTCAGAGTTTATAATCTACTTAGAGAGCAAAATATAAACATAAAATAACTCATGGAAAAATTTGAAGAAACGCAATAAAGTGTAACGATATTGGGAGGGTTTTTTTTTCAAGACCTTTAAACTTGAGTCTCCAGATAAAATACAAGACCCCCAGTAAAATTTGAATTTCACAAACAACAAATAATTTTTAGTTAAACATGTCCCATGCTCAAAAGAGGAGGAAAAGGTATTTGTTATTTATCTGAAATCGAAGTTAACCGGGCATCCTGTGTTTGCCAAATCTGGCAACACTGAACTTGAGGTATGTGGACTACAGTGAGGATCCTCATAGAGTGGAGTTGGTCAGATAAGCTTCCTACGGAATGTGAGTTTTTAGCCAAATGCTGACGGAAGCAGTGGATGGAAACAGAAGACATTCCAAATGTGGGAAGTGCGTGCTCATGGCACTGAAATAGAGATGAGCAAGTAATTCCTGGTTAGGATGGTAACCAGATTAGCTTAGCAGAAAAGACAGTTTCAAGATGGACGAGAGACCTGGAAACCACTGGTGTGAGTGGGTCCGTTCTTAACTGGATTTCTTTCTATGGAGTTTGTTTAAAGAAAAATATTCGTACTTCCCCAACAATGAGACATGTTTTCTTTTTTTACAGGGGTGTTACAATCTGCATTTTGCAATTACATAACTTAAAGATCAAAAATGTCTTTGAATTACATATATATTACATACATTACATATTATATATACGTATTATATATTATATATATGGTCTGTTAAAACAAAATTCAACTGAGTAAATTTTAAAGATCGATGATTCATGAATCAGGCAGCATCCAATCTAACAGATGGAAAGGCCCTCGAAGATGCTATACAAAACAAAAGACTTGTATGGCTGGACAGAAGGAACAAGGAAGCTATACGGAGTGTGAGTAAGGAGTTGGTTCATCAAGGTTACTTTCCTTTAGGGGATGGCAGGGATTTATCTATTGGGCAGATTACCTAACTAGTGCTGATCAGGCCATTCCTGATTGACTGGCTTAAGATTCCATTTCTGGGACAGCCGAAATATAATTAAGTCTCCGTTTGGTGACATGGAGCTTAGCATATATCGCTCCATTTTGGGCCTGCTGTCTTTTTTAAAACAGATCCCAGGGGCTTCCAACAGTAGGATGGGGGGAGGGCTGGGGGTTGTTGCGTGGGGGTTACTAGGGTAGGAGGGAGGAGGGAGTGAGTCCTAAAGAGATCTGCATTAATAAAAAGAGCGAGCTAGAGAGTGGGGAGCCTGGAGCCTGCAGTATACTTGTTGGTGTAGGGGAAGGGGCTGGGGAGAAGAGAAATACTGAAAAACAAACAAACAAACAAACAAACCTCTTGTCTTTCTGCTTTCAAATCTATATTTCTTATACCTATCAACCCATTTCTAAAAATCTATTAAAAGCTCCAGAATATACAGTTAAGTGAAGAAAGCAAGATTTAGGAAAGTTGTATACTATGCTACAGCTTACCTGAAAACAGAATATATACAAATATATTTGTTTCTATTAAATAAATATATACGATTATATTTTTTAAGCAATAGAAGAACAACCACAAAGTAAAAATAATAATACCTACCTGGGGAAGTGGGAGAGGAAATAAGGTGGAGAAGAAACAAACAGAAACTAGACTTCTTAGGATGGGCCTGGTTTGGTAGATTTGACTTTGGGATCATGTAAATGTTTACATAATTCATAAGGAAAAGCAATCCTTAAAATCAAAAAAATGAAAGGAAACAAATTAACGTAAATGTGTATCCAGTTGGTGGCAAAACCACCAAGAGAAACCATTCTAAGTGATTTAAAAACACAGTAATTTCAGTGGCATCCTCTGTGAGATATAGCCTAAGGCTGAGGATGCGAGAAGCTATTTTTAAAAAAACCCACTAATAAGGAAATCTTTGAAATTTTGAAGTTTATACTGTTGGTATTTGAGATTGTCATGTATGTAACTTGGGATACAGCAAATGAATAATTATGTGATGTTCCAACTCGCTCATTCCCCACGTTATTGAGAAATGGGGTTCTTGGTGTAGAATGAAGGAAGAAAATAAATTTAATAGAAGAGGTTAAGTAAAAATCCTGTAGTCATGAATTTGAAAATGATGCATTTTATCTATGGAATAAAAATAAAAACTATTTCCTAGCTTTGTCTGATGAAAAGTTCTAGAAACAATGGCCAAAAACATAGCAATGAGCACTCTAGTGCCCAAATTGTGATCTTGAAATTCTACTTCCACTAAAAGAGATAGGGCTTCCTAAAAAGAACTAATTCTAGGGCAGGAGAAATACAAGATGCACTTGGAACATCTTGTCCCGTCAGATAACAGAGAAGCTATCAAAGACTACAGAGTCACGTCAAAAGGGCTCTGGAGACAATTTAAAGGGGCTCCCACTGACCAAAGATAAGCATCGATATGAATAGAACATATAATTAATATTAATAATATAATTCATCAGTATGAATTATAACAAAAAATTTAAATACATCAAATACATTTACTTCATGAGTTTATAAAGATAGTAAAGCAAAATAAACCTATTGATCACTGTTGAAGGATACAAGTGAGACAGCTTATTATTTTGAAAATTGATAAAAGGAGACAAGCATTTATCCTGCCTTTCCTATATAATCTGTACACTGTGTAACCAAATAGCAGTCCAGCCAAGAAATGAAGAATGAAAAACAGAATTCGAATATCACCATTCTGCAGCCCCGAATGAATTAATGGATCTAGGCATGAACCATCAACGGCTGCTGGCATTACAAAGAGAGACAACTAGACATCAGGTACCTCCAGATGGAAGGACCACATGACCTACGAAGTGGTCCTGCTGAAAACTCAAAGCTGCATTGGAGAAAGATCCAGCTACCAGTTCCCAAGAACCATAGGAGACAAAGGGAAAATACTACACAGTCTGAGTGAACAACTAGCAAAATTCAGATGACCATTTTTTTCCCATAATTGCAAGAGGAAAAAAACAAAGGTAGAGTGAGAATAACTGGATTAAAAAGGATTTAAGACACGTATTAATAATCACAATGTGTGGACATTAATTGGTTCCAGATTCAAACAAGTAAATGGATTTTTTTAAATTATCTTTATGAGATAATTAGGAAATTGAACAGTGGTTTGATAGTTGCTATTAAAGTATTTTCATTAAGTTCAATATGTGACAGTGGTATTATGGTTATTTAAAAACACGAGTCTTTTCTTTATCTTTTAAATACATATACCAAGATATTTACACTAAGAAGATACAAAATCTGAGATTTGCTTCAAATGAATACTAAGGAGAGGTGTAAGAAATAAGATGACATCAGATTGGCCATAAAGTGATCATCACTGAAGCTGGGAAATGAATACAGGAGGAGTTCGATGTACTTTCCTCTCTACGTTTTTACATGTTTGAAATTTTCTTTAATAAAAAGATTTTAGGGGTGCCTGGGTGGCTCAGTCTTTAAGTGTCAGCCTTCGGCTCAGGTCACGGTCCCAGGGTCCTGGGATCAAGCCCCACATGGGGCTCCCTGCTCAGCGGGAAGCCTGCTTCTCCCTCTCCCACTCCCCCTACTTGTGTTCCCTCACTCACTGTGTCTCTCTCTATCAAATAAATAAAATCTTTAAAAAAAAGTTTTTTAAATCTATATTGCCCCCCAATAAACAGCTGTAATTTACTGAACACTTAATATGAATTTTTTTATTTCACCCAGGCAACAACTATTACTATTATGCCCATTTTAGAGATAAGGAAACTGAGGCAGAGAGGTTAATGAAGATATTGTAGGTTCCACAGCTGAGACAAAGATGCAAATTCACCATATTAACCACCATCCTGTAAGTGGGTTTTCTGCCTCATGATGGTGCTGAGTCCTGGGTGTAGGTTTGCATGAACCAAAAACAGAAGGTGTCCTTGGGGACAGTTGACATCTGGGTTTCAGTCATTTAAAAAATGTTAACTTTCTGAAATACATAACCAAAGTCATTAGGGATAACAACAGCTTGTGTAAGCCATGTCAAGGAAAAATGGATCTCTACTTCTATTCATGACAAAAAGCCCATTTAAGCCAACACATTATCCCCAAAAAAGTATTTACTGAGGTTTCGAGGAATGAAAAAGCAAGCATAACACTTATAGACAAGCAAAAACACAAATGGTCCTTAAGGGAGTATGAATTTGAATATAAAAATTTGAACAATGGAGAGCAGCCTGTTTCTTAGATCCCTCGATGTATGAAGTTTGGTCCATTTCCGGTAGCAATCAGAAGACGCAGGCAGTGGCCTGCTGGCCCACCTGTAAGACCAGCTGGAAGGCGGGGACGTGCTGGCCACACCCCGGTCGGGCTGACCCCAGCGCTGGCTTGTCTGTTCATTCTTACGGTACCTGCAGAACCGCAATGTGAGGTTAAAGAGGAGCGACCCCAACGCCCACAACTTCAAAGAAATTGAAGTGTCTCATCGAGATAGTAAAGAGGAATTTTCAGTCACAGAATGAGTCAAACTTAGAGTGACTTACTACCAAGTTTTTAAAAATTCGCCTGGAGAGCATCCCTGGTCTAATTTAGGGCCAGCATTATCTTTTCCCCCGAATGTAACTCAGGAAAGCTAACTTTATCATTCTGCTTGTATCCAACAACCCAGATGTTAAGTCTCTGACGTGAATATATAGCTTTGAGGTTGAAAACTGTTATCTCCCCTAAACATTCTGTTCTGGGAGGAAATCGCTTTTTATACAGCAAGAGACCAGCCTAATGCTTCGCTCTTTTCTGAGAAACAGTGATACAATATTCACAAGGATCCTTCAGACACCAGAGATAAAATACTTGATATAAAAAAGGTGAGTTTTAAATCTTACCAGATCCATGGGGGAAGTGAGTGTGGAATAGATTTTCAATAGCCCTTTCCCCATCTTGAAAGATATACAACCAGAGTTGTTTTATCACAATGTTACTGAATTTCAAGCCTGTCACATGGTAATAAGAGGTAAAAAAAAAAAAAAAGAGAGAGAGAGTACAGAAAATTCAGAATCAATCACTGTTTGATGCAAATCCTCTGGTAAAAAATAAAAACCTTAGGGGAAAAAAACCCCACATAGATTCTCTCATAATGCCCAAAGTGGTTTTAAAAAGAAAGAACAATAAAAATTGAGAAAATACATAGTAATATAAACGTAGGTGAATTAGGAAATCGAAAACTGTCGTAGTAGATTTTCTATTTTAATCATTTTTTTCCACTAAAAAGAATGTGTCAATATTTTGTATGCAGTCAGACGCATAACAGCTGTTGAAATGCTCAAAGGAAAAAACTAAACTCATATATACAGAGAACAGAATGATGGTTGTCAGAGGTGGGCGGGGGAGGGTGGGGGAAAATGGGTGAAGAGGGGCAAAAGGTACAAATTTCCAGTCGTGAAGTAAGTCATGGGGATTTAATACACAGCATGGTGACTATAGCTAATACTGTACTGCATATTTGAAAGTTTCTAAGAGAGTAAATCTTAAAAGTTCTCATCACAAGTGGGACACCTGGGTGGCTCAGTCGGTTAAGCGTCTGCCTTCGGCTCAGGTCATGATCCCAGTGTCCTGGGATCGAGCCCCACGTCGGGCTCCTTGCTCAGCGGGGACCCTGCTTCTTCCTCTCCCTCTGCTGCTCCCCCTGTTTGTACTTTCTCTCTCTTTCTCTCTAATAAATAAATAAAATCTTAAAGAAAACAAAAGTTCTCATCACAAGAAAAAAATTGTAGCTGGTATCAGATGTTAACTAGACTTAGAGTGGTGATCATTTCGCAATACGTACAAATACAGAATCATTATGTTATCACCTGAAACTAACATAATGTTATGGCATTTATACCTCGTGAAAGAAAACACTAAAAATGTATTCAAGTAACATAGTGATGGAAAGAGTCCATAGTAGGGATAAGCACATAGCACATTAATAAATGTTTAAGTGACATATCCGATCCTTTCCTCTTTGACAAGCCAAAGAGAACACTGGGAAACATGAAGGCTACTGCAGAGGGGCAGAAAGTCAACCTCAAAGGGCTAAAGTTGACGCTCTTTATCAACCTACCTGGACAAATAGATGTTATTAGGGTGCTTTTGGTCTCTATCTCTTCTGCCATGGCTTGAGACAACACAGTGACAATGTTGTGCAACCTGAGCCTTAACAGAATCCATCATAATAAAAGAGTTTTCACCTTAGAAGATCCATGAAGCACCAAGAAGGTTATTTGCAGTAGTTATGACAAATTACCACCTCGCTAAAAATGTATGTGCCTGGATTTTTATTATTTTTTCTCACATTACATTGTAATTATTTGTATACCTGTTTGCTTCACTAAGAGAAAAGATTCTATTTTATTTATGTTTCTCTATCTGACACATAGAAGTACCCACACAGAGAAGGGGCTTGAAAAAAAGATCTTGAAATAATGGGGAAATGTACATTATATCCTTTTTGTGAGATTCTCAGACCCTCCCAGACGCTCACTCCAGCCTCACTCCCCTTTCTATAGCCCCAACGGTCCTTCTATTCCCCTGTTCACAGGAATCTATCTCGCCTGGCAAACAGCTCAAGAGGCTTTCCTGCCCTCATTTACTCAAAATTTTAATGTCTGCTATCCACCAGATTCACTGTTTCCTGATCCATAGCTTTTCTAAAGCAGCTGTATTCCATCCAGTGGTGTGCTGGTCAATGTTTAACAGCCGGTTCTCAGGGCAGGAAAGTCCGGGAGAGACCTGATGTGTAGCATTTGCCAATTTCTCACTGTGGCTGATTTCAAGCTACCAATGTGACTTCTCTGAGCTCAGAGCTGAGAAGAGATGTACATAATGGGCTTCCAAGTACATCCAACTTCAGCTCACCGTTGGTTTACATCTCATCAATAGGCCACAGTCATCAGCATGACCTTGGAGGAGGACAGAGCTGAAATGTCTCTCCAACTCTAGCACTGGGTGACTTGGGCAACTTAGTTAACCTCCCTAAGCTTCCACTTCTTTATCCATAAGCTGGAGGTAATAACAGGAGCTACCTTATAGTTCTTGAGTGCTGGAAAGAAGGTAATGCATATAAAGTGCTCACCATAGTAACTAGCACATAGTAGGTGCTTGTATATTAATGCTAGCATATTAGCTACGGGGGCTTCTGGGTGGCTCAGCCGGTTAAGTGTCAGACTTGATTTTGGCTCAGGTCATGCTCTCAGGATTGTGAGATCGAGCCCCACATTGGGCTCTGTGCAGGGTGTGGAGCCTGCTTAAGACTCTCTCTCTCTCTCTGTGCCCCTCCCACCCCTGAAAAAAAGAAATATTGGCTACTTGTCTAGTGAGGGGAGAAGGGCTGGAAATGGAGTTAATGATTGACCATGCTTAAGTGATGAGGCCTCAGTAAATCCCCAAAATATGGGATTCAGTGAGCTTCTAGATTGGTGAACAAATCCATGTGCCAGGAGGGTGACACGCTCTAACTCCATGAGGACAAAAGTTCCTGTGCTCGGGACAAGTCCCAGACTTCACCTTATGTATCTCTGCATCTGGCTGTTCATCTCTATCCTTCATCATATTCCTTAATAAACTAGTAAATGGTGGTAAGTTAAGTGTTTCCCTGAGCTCTGTGAGCTGCTCTAGCAAATAGTCAAATCCAAGGAGGAGGATATCATGGAAACCTCCAATTTGTTGCCGCATCCGACAGAAGTTATGGGTGACCTGGGGACCATCTGAAGTGGGCAGCAGCAGTGGGACTGATCCCCTAACCTGTGGGAGCTGACGCTATTTCCAGGAAGATAGTGCCAGAATTAAATTAAATTGCGGGACACCTAGCTGGTGTCACAGAGAATTGCTTGGTGGGAGAAAGCCCCCACACATTGGTGACCAGAAGTGTCAGAAGTGAAGTGTTCTGTGTGAGTAGTTAAGGAAACACAGAGGAAAAGGGACTGTTTTTTTCTAATGCAACCACCCCCGGGGGACAACCAAACTCCACAGAATACAACCAAACTCAAAGGACATCACAGAATGCCATGCAGAATGAGACTAACAATCTCCATCCAAAGGGTTAAAAAATATCTATCCTTGGCTATATATGCCT
Organism: Zalophus californianus; assembly: GCF_009762305.2. Classification (NCBI taxonomy): domain Eukaryota; kingdom Metazoa; phylum Chordata; class Mammalia; order Carnivora; family Otariidae; genus Zalophus; species Zalophus californianus. The sequence continues at coordinate 152,551,237 of NC_045598.1, forward strand.
GAAATATTGTAGTAGTAAGCAATTTACCTTTCTGGGTGCTGAACTTTGAAGTCAATCAATATGTTAATTGTGATCAACTTTACACAACTTTATGACCTTTTTTCCATTAACAAAAATATTCTGTACAAGGGAGTCCATCTGCGCCGGGTAATTTGTCCTGGTGCTTTCAGAAGTTACCCTAAGAGAACTGTCGAAAGCGCTGCTAAGACCGAGGGAAGTCATCTCACTAGAGGAAATGCTCTGACTGTAATGTAGTACCTGCCAAAGCGATCAGTGTGCAAGTGAGAACACCTTGAGGAAAGTGTGTAAAACCCTCCACTTGGCCATGGTTCCTGTGACCTGCCAAGTACAAGCTGGCAGAGTTTTGTTACAAGTTACAGAGCTTTGTTCCTTCCCCGTTCCCATATCCAATCAGGAAACACACTTTGTTCTTCTCTTCCTGTGGTCTGACTGTATGATGGTGGCCGTGAGAATGGGAGGGAGGAGGTAGGTCCAGCCCTCCCCGTGAGCCCACCCCCCATTCGTACTGCCACCCCCACAAAGCCCAGCCTTTGTTCTCTCCTAGGGAACGTCTTCTAAATAGGGAAATATTTACAAATTCAAAGCCTAAGTGCCAGAGGCATCTCTCTCTTGATTACTGCAGGATTTGATTTAAATAAATGACTAGTTTTGCCAAAGGTAGTGTCTTTTGTCATCAGCAAACTGTTGAACAAATGCAGTCGGTGCGTATGGAAATAGTAATTTACGAATTCTGCAGTTCTTTTTGCCGTGCCCCATCACCGGTCTCCTGCCGGACGGAGTACGAGTCCTTCCAGTGCCCATCAGACGCCCCTCCTCCAGACATCAGAGTAGACCCTGGGGCTGCCCAAGCAGTTTTTCTTAGAATGATCCACTTAGCCTGTAAGTCCGGGATCAGAACCTCCCCCAGGGCCTTCACAGCAGCCAATCAGCTGTTTCTTCTGGCTCCGTTTCAGTCTCAATCTTTACTCTATTTAAAGGGCTGAAAGTTAAAACTGACCCAGAGAAATAGCTAGCAGGTGACAGCAGCTAAGCCCCTGAGGCTTTAAATAGAAGACACCGCCTAAGGAAAAGCTTCCCTGGAGTGTTCCTCTGTGGTCAAAGGGATCTTTCGGGAAAGTCACTCTGTTAATCACTTAGGACTGCACTGGAGTGGATGCCTGGTGGCAGCCAAATGAAGCAAACAGTGGGTAACTGCCTCCATTTGCCAGGAGACAGATTTCTGTCGTTATAACGTATGGGGAAAATGCCATTTGTTGTGCCAGAGGAAAATGCGCTGGTTTACAAAACAAATGAGAGGAATGTATCTATTGATCAATTATTATTTCATCTTATGCTAGGAATTGTTGAAGTTCAGATACACGATTCTTCACCACAAGAGAATTTAGTTCCTCAGGAGTCCTCCAAAGGCCGAGCCAGACAGAACCCTAGGAGTGTGGAATAAGATGAAAATAAGATGCACCTAAAAACATGCAGATTTTAAAATATTTAAAAACCCTGAACTGGCCTTACAAAACCCAAACACAGCAGCAGGTGAATCTGGCTCACAGGCTGCTTTGCCTTGCTGGCTCTTAGGTTAAGCAAAGAGATTATAAAAATCATGAAAGCCTTGGAAATGCCGCTGCTGGTTTTTGTTTGTTTTTTTTTTTAACTATGTGGTTTAATTTTAGATAGCATGAATTGACTCTCTGCTATGAAAGATGAAGTGATACAATTTTGTTATTCCTCCTACCTACACTTTCCCCTGTTCCATTTTTCATTGCTTATACTTTTACTTTGCCGGGTTATAAACCATCACATTGTGTTCTGTAATTGGGATGCTCATAGTTATTTAATCTTTGTTCTTTTTAAAAATGGATTCAGCTCTCATTTCTGATTCTTTTGCCACTCCTCAATTCTTGGTTTTCATTCATTTCTTTGGCAGAATTTCAATGTCAAATGTGTTTTTATTTTTTTGTGTTTTTTTTGTTTGTTTTTTTCCAAGAAAGGCTCTCGGGTTTTGTATCTCTTACACACCAGATTCTAAACACTACTTTCCCTGTGTTTTTTCATATTTGAAAAAGCCTGCTCGCTGACTTTATAACTAAACAAATTTTGACTAGGTCACACTTTCTCATCCTCAGAAGTTTGCAAATACTGTTCCATTGTGTTCTGGCTTTAAATATTGCTGAGAAATCTAAGGCAACCCTAATTTTCCTCCTTATGGGTGACTTATGTTTTCTTCCTGAGCAGCTAAAGATTTCTTTTCTTATCCTTTAATGTCAATAACTTAACCAAAGTATGTCCACATGTTTATTGTGTTGTATCAATTTTTCTAGCATACAGAGTGCCCTTATAGCTAAAGATTTAGTTTGTTAATTTCAGGGAAAGTTTCTTTTATTACATATCTAAGTATTTGTCCTATTCCATTTGTTGTCTATGTTGACTGGTCTCTGTTCTCCATACTGACTGCCTTCTACATATTTTAATCTCTCTGTCCCTTTCCTCTGCATTAGCTAATTATTGCAGGCATTTCCTCCATTCCACTAATTTTATTTTCAACCACTGTCTCTCTTGTTCCTTGCTCTTCCTAAATAATTTCCTAGATCTATAATGGTGCTCTTTGGAGTCTCAACTAGTTTTCTTAGCTCTGAAATTTCCTTGTTCACTTTATTCTGTTGTTTTATTATCTCATTTTAGGGCCTGAGTTTTATAGAACAACAGTCTCATAAAGCAATTCTGTACCTTAAAGCTCTCTCAGGGGATCTTGTTTGCTTGGAGAAGCTAGCTACATTTTTGTTATTTGAAAACCCATTCTCCCCCTTAAAACATCTGCCTTTTTGTACCAAGGTTGTTCTTTCTTTTTCTTCTCATTTTTCTTTTCCTTCTCCTCTTTCTTCTTCTTGTCCTAAGGGGTTTGCTTATCGTCATGCCATTTCTTTTCATTTTTCATTAGATAGCTCTGTCCTGACTTCTTATTTGGTCTGATATAATGCTTCCACTTTATTTAGGACCAGTCTGTCTGCCCCATTTGGAGCTAATTCAATGTGTTGGAGATACTTTCGATCCACTCATCCATGGAGGGCATGGTGGGAGGCATGTGAGTGAGGGCAGACCCACACTAGGTCGGGGGAGGCTCTGATTTCTCCACTGAAGTCCAGTGAAGCATCTTGCACCAGTGCCCGCCCCAGCCAGCTGGGGCTATCCCTCTCATTCATCCTACACCACACCCCACCCCCCCACCCCACCCAGGGACCTGGAAGATCAGAAGCCCTTCCTGCCTCGGACCAGGCCCCCTAAGGAGAAGTAGGGTCAGCTACACTGAAGCCATTTTCCTTTACTTACCCACGGCTACCTGATCACTCCCTCAGATGGCTTCTGTCCAAAGTGGATTACACTAAAAAAGATGATCAGAGTTCTCAATATTCTCCTGGTGAGTGGATGTGAAGAAAGGGGCAACAGCAAAACTTCTGTCACTGTCCTTACCCATCGCTTTTTGAAGTTTATGCTGTAAAGTTGTTCTTTGTTCATTCATGAATTGTTGCCTTTTTCTCGCTGCTTCTGTTCACTTCATTAGATTTGAGGGAAGATTCTTTATTCTGGCTTTGTTTCGCCATTTGTATTCAGAGGTCACTTTGCCCTTCTGATTTTCAAATCTTATAAACTTATAATAGGCATATAGAAAATATCTGGAGAAATATTGCTGATACATAATTTGTTAAAAAGTAAAAATTGTTAATGGGACTGTTTATTGCTCTTGGGTAAACATTCCTCAAAACTGCTTCTACAAGATGGTTAAGAAGCCCAGTCTTCAGTCCCCAAACCCTGGAGCCACACATGCCTGTGTTCAAGATCTCAACTTGACCACTCACCAGTTGTAGGATATTAAACAAGTTCCCTAACTCCTATAGGTCTCAGTTTCTTCATCTGTAAAAAAGGGATGATAATAATGCCTACCTTATGAATTGTGAGGATGAAACGAAATAATGTATAGTGTTTATCACAGTGCCTGTCCCTGAACCCATCCACTTTGCAAGTTATGTGTAGGGCTTCCCTTTTCCGTGAGGCAGACCATGCAATAGGAATTTTTAGAATTGAGAAGAACTTTAAAGGTTATCTTATCCAAACCTCTAAGATAACAAAAGATAAATTAAGATCATAAGAAATCACGTCAGAAATAATATGATACCTATTTCCCAATACCCTAATACTGGGATTAGACCCTTAGTCATTGGTCGTAGACCCTGAGATGACTGTTCTGATCATGGGGAAGGTGTATCTCTCATTGTAAGTTGTTAACAAGGTATCTACTTGATTAAAAATAGAACAAAATCGGGATGTCTGGGTGGTTAAGCATCTTTCTTCGGCTCAGGTCATGATCACAGGGTCCTGGGATTGAGCCCTGCATTGGGCTCCTTGCTCAGCAGGGAGCCTGCTTCTCCCTCTGCCTGCCGCTCTCCCTGCTTCCGCTCTCTCTCTCTCTAATAAATAAAATAAAATCTTAAAAAAATTAAAGTTAAAATACAACAAAATCATTTCAGCAGGACCTGTGATGACAACCTAGGACCTCTGAATCCAGGTGTGGTGCACTTTCCCTTGTTGACAGTCTCTCTTTCATTATTGAAGGAACTATCTTTAATCCCAGAAAGGTTTATAAAAATATTTATACATGAAAAAATGTAGTCATTTTTAAAGTTATTTGACTTAGGTAAAGAGACATAATATCATTAAAGATCTGTACTATTCCTGAGATATAGATCTCATAGAGATATGCTAAGCTCATCAAAGGCTATAGTAAAAAGCTTTAACCTAAATTCATAATTCATCATAATACATCTGTTTAAAGATCACAGTGTTGAAAATGCAGTGGTATGACTAGCTGAAAAAATTTATGAATTCTTAGAGGAAAAAATATTCCACTTACTAAACCACATTGAATTGATCAACCATAATAATGTATGTTGCTTCCAATCCAGACTTTCTAAGCCTAGAAGAAGTCAGAGCAGGAACAGCCTTGGAGGATATGTTTCCCTGGATGAAACTCGTGTGCCACTCCTACTTTTCTGGTCCACCGTCACAAAGTACCCACCTCTGTACAAAGCAATTCCCAGGCCCTGTCCTCCTTAGCTTATCCCCCCACCAAGAGCCCCTCTGCCAGTCAGACTGTATAGTTGCAGACACGCTTATTTAAACTTCTCTTACTCCCAATGTGGCAACCAGTTAATCAGATAAACAGGTCAGTTATAAATGATTATGAACTAAAGAAAACTAGAGATGCAACATCCCACTCCCTTGCCCTCCCAGAAAATATTAACAGACTGTGGCTTTTAGAGACTGTGTCTTCACTTCTATTGCTTAACCTGAAGGATTGCTCTCAGTGGTAGAGAATTTATGCCACTGGAGCCAGAAGGAAGCTATGGCGTCTCCTATTTGCTAGAGTCCCTGAGGGCTGTGGTAGACTACTAAATGAAGGGCGAAATGACTGGGGGGCACTTGAAGGACTCCTCAAAGAACCCCAAGCCAATGGTTATTTAGGCCTGGTCTGGTATGAAACACCTCAAACCATAATGGCTCTGGTGTCGAACAAGATGGCCATCCCCATCATTCCCTCACCACCGGCTGAGGTTCCGAGGCCCTTGAATGGAGCAGAGCAGAAAAGAATCATGTGACTCTTCTCCCTACAAAGTTGGGACCCCTGACCTTTGCCATAAGCTTTTTCTCCAGGCCACCAGAGCCCAGGCTGGGGCATTGGCCACTTCATGCTTCCTGACACTTCACTTGCTCTCAGGCTCCACACCTCTTCCCTTCCCCAGGCAGATCCACAGCGCCCTCCAGAGCCCCTGCCAGGATACTAGAAAACACAGCTTTCCTCCAGAGCAGCTCTGGTTAAGATGGACACTGATGATGCCTGATGACCAAGTCTTCCTTGTACCCAAACTCAAAAGCACTTTCTAAGATTCAACAGAGAAGCTTCATCTAGAAGGTCTTGACACCCACCACAATGTACTCCTCACTGAAAACTTGGATACCCAAAGCATCTAGCTTTCTCAGTAACACTGATTCTACCATAAAATTTCAAAACAAAGGATAAGCCAGAAAATTTCATGCAGATATGTTGCTCATTGTTTTCATATAAAGTGTGTTACTCTAAATAAATTCAAAGGCCAAATCTTTGAAAGTCAAATGATAAACTTCCAAGTTATAAGGAGAGCTTCCATTACTGAGACCCACAACTTTTATAAAATAGTTATTTATACTACATCTTTTAGACTTGGTTTTTGACAACGTATTTTCAACATTTTGCTAATGATGCATACTTTTGCCTCTGTTTTTTTCATGGATACAGTTGTATCCATGGCCAACCAGCTTAATACAATGAGCATTCATTTGAGACTGAAGAGTCACAACCTTTGGCATGTCATATCCATCTTCCCTTAAGAGATAGAATCCCAAATTTTGGCTGGGCATATTTCCCACCCTCCCTTGTAGCTAAGTGTGGCTATATGACTAACTTCTGACCAATAGAATGTGAGCAGAAGTGACAATTTCTGAGTTGTGCTCCTGAAATGGAAAATGTATCTTTTTATTCTATCTCTTCTTCTGCCATCCAGTGCCTAGACATGGTTGCAAGTCATCTAGGAACAAGCAGATGGGGCCAATATTTAAAGGACACTGCAGGACGGAAGGAGCCAACACATCAATATTACGTGAGAAATATATCAGATTATTAAATGAAAATAAAATTCTATATTGTTTAAACTTCTGTCTTTATTAAAGCAGATCAATCTGTATCCTAATTGAAACACCCTACAATTTCAACTTCAATTATATTACATTTAGAATTTTTGCTTTTGGTGACTCTTGGCTTTTGCTATTTTATGTTCACTAGTTGTTGAAAGTAAGTCAAGGAGCAATAAAACATTCAAAGAATTACACAAATTTCTGTACAAAGAAGGCTGATAACTTTGCTAAAATTGATGGGCATTGACATCATCTAATAGTTCAAAATGGTCATTTTTTTGGCTGATTATAAAAGTCCGTGTCCAGGGAACAAACCCTATTTTAAAAGTTATGCCCAATGCTGTTTACTCATGAAGACAATGAACACAGGCTGTTAGGGGAGTGCACTGACACATTTTACTTTTGGTGCAATTAGGGCAAAAGCTAGAAGAACGTGTTTCAATTATTCGAAATAAACAATTTCCTGTTGCTAAATCCTCTTAGCAGTTGTAAACGAATTACTTGAATTCTATATTTAACAACCTGTTGAGTTTCAGTTGTAAAGTTGGCTAAGAGTCGTTGGTTCAGAAGAGGTAACAGACCTCTTCAAAAAGTTTCTGATGTAAACTGAGGCTGTTGTAACTACCAGCAATTTCAGAAGGTAGATTGCTATTCGATGCAAATTTCTACTTGCAAATAACTCAGCTAAAGAACTAGGGGAGAAAGAACGTTATGAGTCATTTCTATTAGAATTATGCAGACAAGGAAGTAGTCAGGAAAAGAGGAATCATCTTAAAATAAAGAACACTCAGGACTAGAAACTTTATTTCACTGTAATGCCCAGTATGACTATAATTCCTATTTCTATTGTGGCTACCACAAATAACAGGCAGTAAAGGGAGAAGTAGTATTATTAAAAGAGGAGAAGAAATGTGTGTTTCCGGTCTTTCTGATTCTCTTTGGGCTACCAAAATGGGGTGAGAGTGCTAAGTTAGAAAATAGAAGCCATAAATATCGCTGGAAGAGAAAGGAATCACATGGCCTTCAGGGAAACCTTAGGGGACATCTGGGAGAAGCTATAGAACTTTCAGTTTCACAAACCGTGAGCAAGTCCTAAGAGGCAGCTCATTTCAAAATGAGAATTCATAGTAATAAAGTCTCTCAATGTCTCTAATTTTCACGAATGGGATAATGATCACCATGTCACTTAATCACAGGATGTCAGTTATCTATGATTCTTCCCTCCCTTTTATCCTACTTTCTTACTGTCACTGCTTATTGTCACTCATTGTCACCCTTTCATTTTATTTCCACCACCACTAAGTTCAGGCACTTGGTATCAAACAGCCTCCCTTCCACCCTACTCTCCAGTCACTATGTTCATTAATTCATTAGTGGAACATTTATACTAACAGACACTGCAGTAAGTGCTAGGGGTATCACAGTACACAAGTCAGACATTCTTCCTGCCCCCGTGGGGCTTATGTTCTATCACGGGAAGAGAGCAAATCAATTTTATGGTATCTTGTCCTCCAAGATTCTACAGAACAATCCCAGATCTTTTGTGTTATGGACAGAATGTTTGTATCCCCCACCCCCCTAACCCCACTCCAAATTCGTATGTTGAAGCCCTTAACCCCCAGTGTGACTGCATTTGGAGATAGGGCCCTTAAGGAGGTAACTGAGGTTAAATGAGGTCATAAAGGTGACCACGATCCTGTAAAACTGGTGGCCTTATGAGAAGAGGAAGAGGGGTGCCTAGCTAGCTCAGTTGGTAGAGCATGCAACTCTTGGTCTCAGGGTCGTGAGTTCAAGCCCCCATTGGGCATAGAGCTTACATTAAATGAATAAATGAATGAATGAATGAAATAAAGAATAAAAAGAGGAAGAGACACCAGAGCTCTCTCTCCCTCCATGCACACACAGACAGAAGGTCATGTGAAGACATAAGGAGAAGGCAGTCATCTACAAGACAAGGAGAAAGGCCTCAAGACAAACCAACCCTGCTGGCACCTTGATCATAGACTTCCAGTCACTAGAACTGTGAGGAAATTAATTTCTGTTGTTTAGGCCACCCAGTCTGTGGTACTCTTTTATGGCAGCCTGAGCTGACCAAAGACATCCTATTACTCTTGTTCCCACCACACAGGCACCACTCTCAAATGCCAGTCCTCAGCTCCAGTTACGTAAAATTCTCCAAAGACACCCCATTTCTCTATTCTAAACCTTTGTTCGTGTAACTCCTCATCATCACTCTACCTGACTGCTTTAATAAAGACTTCATTATTTCTTAAGGCAAAATTGTAAGCCAAGTTCACTAATCTCTCTCTTAGTTCTTCCTGCCAGTGACTGAAGTCTATTTGGAAGAGGAGGCCATAACTAAAGCACTAATGGGAGTTTTCTTACTCTAAATGCAGACAAAATGCACATAGGGAACTAAAGAACCTCTCAAGGGCAGGAACCATAAAATAATTGCCCGCTTGGTAAATTTGCATATGTCCATCCCTTTCACAAATATGGATTTCATTCGATGCCAATAGAAGAGTAAGAGGCCGATAATTGTCTTGGCCAAACTAGATACAACTATGAAATAGTATTTTAAAATAATTAGGTATTCCCTATTACAGTTTTTTGTTTTGATTTTTCCAAGAAAATAATGTCATAACATATTTATCTGAAAAAGATAGGTTATATATCAAAAATATTCTTTTTTTGGCAAAGATGATAGATTTGTACTGAAGTGGTTGAAGTTGTCACATATGTTCACAACATGACTCATCAGGATTAGGGGTCACAACATGAACAAAAGGAATTTCTCCAAATATCAACCATATTTCATATTTGTGATTCACTTGCCCCATATTCTAAGCTTTAACAAAACGCGCGCGCGCACACACACACACACACACACACACACACACACACACACACACTGACTTCAAATAAGTCATCACATTTAGGACTTATTAGATGTAGTAAGGCCACATTGGAGTAATAAACTTACTAACTGACAAAGTTTTTTGTTTTTTGGGTTTTTTTAGATTACAATATCGGTTCCTTTGTGAGCTTTTGAGTATCTGAGGTTCCTAATTTACATGAACACTTTGGTCTTTCCCAGAAAGTGCACCTGTGCCTTTCCTTTCTGCTCAGCCACCAGAACAGCTACTCATTTTTATGGACATGAAGTCCCAAAGGAGGTTTGAGGTATTATTTTTTCCTCTCTTCCAGCAGAGTCTACTCATCACCTTCTAAAGAAGGTTTCCTTTAGGTAATAAACGTTTCACAGGTTCAGAAATAAATCTTAAAATTTAACTGGAACTTTAGCAGCCACTGGTTATATTAATAAATGACATGAGCTGGCATATCTTCAAATTTAGTACTGGCATTATTCAGCAAAGTGGGCCTCAATGAAATATAATACTTAAATAAATATAATAACTCTTAGGAAGCACTTCCCAAGAAGGCATTTTAAATTTAAATTACACTAACTAATATATGTTACCCAGAAAATGATTATCCTCTTGGGAGAAATTTTTCTATGTGTCGATAATAAGCTTCTTTCCAAATTTTAAAAGGTGAATGAAAACTTCTTTTAGGAAGAAGGAAGAAAAGAATATTTCTGAGGACAGAGGTTGGCTTCCCTGAACAGATTCCTTCAGTGACCCCGCTCATGGGTGAAGCCCAAACGTGTACCGTATAAATAGTTCCCACTGTTTCAGCTCTATCCGGTAGAGAGACAATGAATGATTTTGTGTGATTCAGAGTGTGTGTCTGTTCTTAGTCACTCTTCAGATTTTACATGTCACCAAAACTCAATGGCTTCTCTGAGCATATAGACATAGCTCTGCCATTCTGTTTCTATGATTTTTGAGGTTGTTTATATGATGTGGTGCACAATCATTCTGTAGGTTAAGCTTCAACAAAGCAAAAAAAAAAAAAAAACAAAACCCCACTTACTTTATTCTGATTAAAAGGATAACATATGTTCACATAAAATATTCAATAATTCTCTTTTTTTAAAGATTTTATTTATTTATTTGACAGAGAGACACAGCGAGAGAGGGAACACAAGCAAGGGGAGTGGGAGAGGGAGAAGCAGACTTCCCGCGGAGCAGGGAGCCCGATGTGGGGCTCCATCCCAGGACCCTGGGATCATGACCTGAGCAGAAGGCAGACGCTCAAGGACTGAGCCACCCAGGCGCCCCGATATTCAAACAGTTCTAGAGATTATATAGAAAAAAGTAAGAACAGGGTGCCTGGGTGGCTCAGTCGGTTAAGTGTCTGCCTTCCACTCAGGTCATGATCCCAGAATACCAGGATGGAGCCCTACATCGGGCTCCCTGCCTGGCGGGGAGTCCACTTCTCCTTCTCTCTCTACCCCTCCCCGTACTCCTTCTCTCTCTCTCTTTCACTCACTCTGTCTCTCAAATAAGTAAATAAAATCTTTTAAAAAAAAGGAAAAAAGAACAACCTTAAAACTCTAGTTCCTAAATGTGACTGTTGTAAACTATTATAAAGATTTTGGGGAATATCTTTCCAGATGTCTTTCTATGCATGTATACACATATACACGGTCTAAAATATTAGTGATCTGATATTAAGGATGCTATTTTGTAACCTGATTTTTTTCACTTAGCAGTGTGGCTTTCCACGTCAGTGGATAATTGATATGCATAGATATATGTCATATTCCTATGCATAATATTCCTATCCTGTATATGTCAAAGTATTCAAATAATCCCTCTTTGGGTTGCTTCTAATTTTTTGAGAGAATAAACTACAAAGTAATGACTCTGTGATTTCACTTTTGTGTATCTGTCCAAGTGTTTCTTTTGGACAATTTCCTAACAGTGAACTTTGCTGGATCAAAAATATCCACCTTTTGAGCTTTTGATTTTTCTTAAACCTATATTGCCAAATCGCTGTCAGGAAGTTTGTACTCTCACCAGCACTGTGTGAGAATGTTTGTGCCCCTGCAGCCTTGCAGACACTGAGTTTTGTCCATCTTGTCCAACTCCAGCAATATAATAAGTATATTAGTTCTACTTCTGTGTAACAAACTACCATAAACTTAGCAACTTAAAACAAATACATTATCTCTCAGGGTCTGTGAACTGGGAGTTTGGGCACAGTTTCACTGGGCCCCCTAAGTTCCCTCACAATTTTTGCAGCAATCAAGGCATGAGCCAGGGCTGGGGGTCTCATCTGAAGGTTCACTTAAGGAAGGATTTGCTTCTAAGCTCACTTACATGGTTGTTGGCAAGATTCAGTTCCTTTTGGGTTGTTGGAGTGAGGGCTACAGTTTGCAGCTGACTATTGACCAGAGCCTACCCTCAGTTCCTTGCCACATGTATCTCTCCAACATGGCAACCTCCCTCATCAAAACCATCAAGGGAGTAGTCGGCTAGCCAGATGAAACTCAGAATCTTTTGTAATCTGATCACAGAAATGACATTTCCTTGGGGCGCCTGGGTGGCTCAGTGGGTTAAGCATCAGACTCTTGATTTCAGCTCAGGTCATGATCTCAGGGTTGTGAGATCGAGCCCCAGATCGGGCTCCATTCTGGGTGTGGAGGCTGCTTTATATTCTTCTCTCCATTTCCCTCTCCCCCCGCCATTCTCTCTCTCTCTAAAAAAAAAAAAGGAAAAGAAAAGAAATGACATTTCCTCAATGTTGAGGTAGTCTATTCGTTCTTAGAAGCAAGTTATTTAAGGAGATGGTATTATACAAAGCCATAAATACCAGAAGGTAGAGATCATTAAGGGCCATCTTGGAAAATGCCTACCACAGTCCACCCTCCGGTCCCCAATGATTCACATCACTTCCACATGCAAAACACATATCATCCTCTCCTAAGGCCCTCAAGAGTTTCATCCCATTATAGCATCTGCTCCAAGAACAGAATCTTATCATTTAAATCAGGTCCAGCTACAGATGAAGATCCTTAGGTATAGTTCTGTTAAGTATATCTCCTGGAGCACAATTCCTTTTAATTTGGGGAATCTGTGAAAGAGATAAGTTTTTTCCTCCTAGGCACCTATTGTACAATGATGTGACAGGCAAAGAAAAACAGCTACCAGCATTCCCAATCAATGTGGGGGAAATGGTAGGTACAAAGACAGCAGTGGTCCTGAGCAATTCAGAAATACATCTCAGCAAATGCTGGACCTTCTCTGATTAGGCTTCAAGGTCTAGGTATAATTCTCTGTGGTTCTTGGCTCCACCCTCTAGACTCTTGGTTCCATATTCTGAATCTCTGTTCCTTTTCATGAAAGGTAGTACAAGTTTGCAGGATACATACTTTTCTCACCTGCCTCCTGCCCGTAGAATTTTGGAAGCCCAACATCTTCTTTTCATTTTGTAATCCTCTGTCCCACTCAGTCCAAAGTGGCAGTGTTTTGAGTGATGTAATTTTCTCATAAACTTGGTGGGTGAACCATGAATTTTCTTTGGGTTGATTCCATTGGACAAAAGCCAATCCAAAATCTCTTCTGGGTAAGACCGTCTCTATTTTGGGGCCCTGTTGATTTTGCTGAGGAAAAAATGCCCTTAAACTTCCTAAAAGGCCTATGGGTTAATTCAGAGGTTTCTTAAAGCCTACCTTTAATCTCTCTCAAAGCTCCTTTGTGTGACTGAATAGTCTGAGCCTTTGATCTTTCTGAGGTTTTAACAAAAGATTGTACAGTCACACGCTCAGCTTTTCCTCTATGCCACTTTCCCCAGTCAGTGCTCAGAATCCATTCCTCCGCTTTAGCAACTTTTTCCATCTGAAGAGGCTGAAAATTTTCAAAGTCATCAAATCCTGGCTTCTTTTGTTTCATAGTTTTTCTCTTATTTTTTTTCTCTCCTCTTGCATTTTACTATAAATATTAAGAAGAAACCCAGTGGCACCTTCAACACTTTTGTTTGGAAAATTTTCATGACTATATAAGTTCATCACTTACAGGTCCTGCTTCCCACATAATTGCAGGAGACATTTGGCTAAATTTGTTACCATTACAAAACAAAGACATCCCTTCCTCCAAAGATCTCCATTCCAAGAACATGCTCCTCATTTCCTTTTAAGCCTTACTGGCATTGTCTTTAAAGTTCGTATTTCTTCTCACAAACCAGTCAAGGCAACTGGGCTTTCTCTTTCATGCTCCTCATAATTTTTCCAGCCTCTGACCACTACTTGGTCTCAAAGCCACTCCCACATTTTTATGTACTTATTACAGCAGTACCACTCTACCAGGTACCCAAATACCACAACTAGTTATCTATTGCTACAAAACAATATTACCGAGTCAGTGCAGAGCCTGGAGGAGATGTTGAAGCAGACCATACAGATTTTCGCGAGGGTGAAGCCAACTGTCCAGAAGCAGCAACAAGGGATTTATTCCATAGATGAAGATGAAAAATTAACCCCTAGCCTGGAAATTACCTCACCTCATGATTTGGCAGATGGATTTGTGAGTCATAAGCAAGAAAGCTACAAATTTAAGTCAGACATCAGAAGTTCGCTGACTTAGCAACCCTAAGGTCCCTAGAAAACAGGTGTATCTTGCTTGGGTTGTGATAATAATTTGGACTCTATACATTCCCTCAACCATCTCTCAACAGAATGACTAGGAGGAGGAACCCCCAAAATAGGAAAGACTTAGAGATTATGACTTATGCCACAGATTTACAAATAGATTCAGATATAACCAAGATGTCGGAGATGGAATTCAGGCTAGCAATTGTGAAGACAATGGCTAGAATAGAGAAATCAATTAATGGCAACATAGAGTCTCTAAGGGCAGAAATGAAAGCTGAATTGGCAGAACTTAAAAATGCTATCAATGAGATCCAATCTAATCTAGATAATCTAACAGCTAGGGTAAGTGAGGCAGAAGAAAAAAATAGTGACCTGGAAGACAACTTAATAGATAAAAAGGGAAAAGAGGAGGCCAGGGAAAAACAACTCAGAATCCACAAAAACAGAATCAGAGAAATAAGTGACACCATAAAACGTTCCAATGTCAGAATTATTGGAATCCCAGAGGGGGTGGAGAGAGAGAGAGGACTAGAAGATATATTTGAGCAAATCATAACTGAGAACTTCCCTAATTTGGGGAATGAAACAAACATTCATGTCCTAGAGGCAAAGAGGACCTCTCCCAAGATCAAGGAAAACAGGCCAACACCTGGAATGTAATGGTAAAACTCGCAAATCTTAGAACCAAGGAAACCATCTTAAGGACATTTAGGGGGAAGAGATTTCTTATATACAGAGGGAGGAACATCAGAATAATGTCAGACCTATCCACAGAGACCTGGCAAGCCAGAAAGGCCTGGCAAGACATATTCAGGGTACTAAACGAGAAGAACATGCAACCAAGAATACTTTATCTGGCAAGGCTGTCATTTAGAATGGATAGAAAGAGGCAGAGCTTCCAAGACTGGCAGAAGCTGAAAGAATATGCCGGCCCTGCAAGAAATATTAAGGGGGGTTCAATCAAAGGAGAAAGACCCCAAGAGTGATATACAACAGAAATTTACAGGGACAATCTATAAAAACAAGGTATTCACAGGCAACATGATGATAATAATTCATATCCTTCAATAATCACACTCAACATGAACAGCCTAAATGCTCCCATGAAACGGCACAGGGTTGCAGATTGGATAAAAAGACAGGACCCATCCATATGCTGTCTACAAGAGACTCATTTGAACCTAAAGATACATCCAGACTGAAAGTGAAGGGATGGAGATCCATCTTCCCTGCCAACGGACCTCAAAAGAAAGCTGGGGTAGCAATTCTTATATCAGACAAATTAGATTTTAAACTAAAGACAGTAGTTAGAGACACAGAAGGACACTATATCATTCTTACAGGGTCTATCCAACAAGAAGATCTAACAATTGTAAATATCTACACCCCCAACATGGGAGCAGCCATCTACATAAGCCAACTGTTAACCAAAATAAAGAGTCATATTGATAACAATACGTTAATTGTAGGAGACCTCAATACTCCACTTTCAGCAATAGACATATCATCTAAGCAGAAAATCAACAAAGAAACAAGAGCTTTGAATGACACACTGGACCAGATGGAC
This sequence comes from Zalophus californianus, assembly GCF_009762305.2. Classification (NCBI taxonomy): domain Eukaryota; kingdom Metazoa; phylum Chordata; class Mammalia; order Carnivora; family Otariidae; genus Zalophus; species Zalophus californianus. Next base: position 152,567,040 of record NC_045598.1, read on the forward strand.
CTCATAGATATATACAGAACATTCCACCCTAAAACAACAGAACACTGATTCTTCTCGAGTGCACATAAACTTTCTCCAGAATAGACCACACACTGGGTCACAAATCAGGTCTCAACCGATACCAAAAGACTGAGATTATTCCCTGCATATTCTCAGACCATAATGCTTTAAAACTGGAACTCAATCACAAGAAAAAATTTGGAAGAAATTCAAACACTTGGAAGCTAAAGACCACTTTGCTCAAGAATGTTTGGGTCAACCAGGAAATCAAAGAAGAACTTAAACAATTCATGGAAACCAATGAGAACGAAAACACATCGGTCCAAAACCTATGGGACCCTGCAAAGGTGGTCCTAAGGGGGAAATACATAGCCATCCAAGCCTCACTCAGAAAATAGAAAAAACCCGAATTCACCAACTAACTCTACACCTTAAAGAACTAGAGAAAACGCAACAAACGATGCCTAAGCCACGCATTAGAAGAGAAATAATTAAGATTAGAGCAGAGATCAATGAAAGGACCCACATTTATAAAATTATGAATGAAAGGGTAGAGATCATGACTAACACCAAGGAAATAGAAACAATTATTAAGAATTATTATCAACAACTATATGCCAATAAACTGAGCAATCTGGATGAAATGTATGTCTTCCTGGAAACCTATAAACTGCCAAGACTGAAACAGGAAGAAATTGACGACCTGAATAGGCCAATAACCGGTAACGAGATTGAAGCAGTGATCAAAAACCTCCCAAAAAACAAGTGTCCAGGGTCTGATGGATTCCCTGGGGAATTCCACCAAACATTCAAAGAAGAAATAATACCTATTCTTCTGAAGCTGTTTCAAAAAATAGAAACAGAAGGAAAGCTTCCAGACTCATTCTATGAGGCCAGCATTACCTTAATCCCCAAACCAGGCAAAGACCTCATCAAAAAGGAGAATTTCAGACCGATATCCCTGATGAATATGGACTCCAAAATCCTCAACATAATCCTAGCTAATAGGATCCAACAATACATTAAAAGGATCATCCACCACGACCAAATGGGATTTATCTCCGGGATGCAAGGGTGGTTCAACATTTGCAAATCAATCAATGTGATAGAACACATTAATAAGAGAAGTGAGAAGAACCATATGGTCCTCTCAATTGATGCAGAAAAAGTATTTGACAAAATACAGCATCCTTTCCTGATTAAAACTCTTCAGTATAGGGATAGAGGGAACATTCCTCAAGTTCATAAAATCCATCCATGAAAAACCCACAGTGGATAACATCCTCAATGGGGAAAAGCTGAGAACCTTTCCCTTAAGATCAGGAACATGTCAAGGATGCCCACTCTCGCCACTATTGTTCAACATAGTACTAGAAGTCCTAGCAACTGCAATCAGACAACAAAAAGAAATAAAAGGTATTCAAATTGGCAAAGAAGTCAAACTCTTTCTTTTCGCAGATGACATGATACTTTATGTGGAAAACCCAAAAGATTCCACCCCCAAATTACTAGAACTCATACAACAATTCAGCAATGTGGCAGGATATTTGCAAAATCAATGCACAGAAATCAGTTGCTTTCATATACATTAACAATGCAACTGTAGAAAGAGAAATTAGAGAAACGATTCCATTTACAATAGCACCAAAAACCATAAGATACCTTGGAATTAACCTAACCAAAGAGGTAAAGGATCTATACTCTAGGAACTACAGAACACTCATGAAAGAAATTGAAGAAGACACAAAAAGATGGAAAAATATTCCATGCTCATGAATCGGAAGAATAAACATTGTTAAAATGTCTATGCTACCCAGAGCAATCTATACCTTCAATGCCATCCCGATCAAAATTCCAATGACATTTTTCAAAGTGCTGGAACAAACAATCCTAAAATTTGTATGGAATCAGAAAAGATCCCGAATCGCCAAGGAAATGTTGAAAAAGAAAAACAAAGTTGGGGGCATCACGTTGCCCAATTTCAAGCTATATTACAAAAGCAGTGACCACCAAGACAGCATGGTTCTGGCACAAAAACAGACATATAGACCAATGGAACAGAATAGAGAGCCCAGATATGGACCCTCAACTCTACAGTCAAATAATCTTAGACAAAGCAGGAAAAAATATGCAATGGAAAAAAGACAGTCTCTTCAATAAATGGTGCTGGGAAAATTGGACAGCCACATGCAGAAGAATGAAACTCAACCACTCTCTAACACGCTACACAAAGATGAACTCAAAATGGTTGAAAGACCTCAATGTGAGACAGGAATCCATCAAAATCCTGGGGAGAACATAGGCAATAACCTCTTTGACATCAGCCACAGCAACTTCTTTCAAGATTCATCTCCAAAAGCTAGTGAAACAAAAGCAAAAATGAACTTTTGGGACTTCAAGATAAAAAGCTGTGCAGCAAAGGAAACAGTCAACAAAACAAAGGCAACCCACAGAATGGGAGAAGATATTTGTAAATGACACCACAGATAAGGGGCTGGTATCCAAGATCTATAAAGAACTTCTCAAACTCAACACCCAAAAAACAAATAATCAAGTCAAAAAATGGGCAGAAGACATGAACAGACACTTCTCTGATGAAGATGTACAAATGGCTAACAGACATATGAAAAAATGTTCATCATCATTAGCCATCAGGGAAATTCAGATCAAAACCACATTGAGATACCACCTTACACCAGTTAGAATGGTAAAAATGGACGGGGCGAGAAACAACAAATGTTGGAGAGGTTGTGGAGAAAGGGGAACCCTCTTACACTGTTGGTGGGACTGCAAGTTGGTACAGCCACTTTGGAAAACAGTGTGGAGGTGCCTCAAAAAATTAAATATAGAGCTACCCTATGATCCAGCAACTGCACTCTTGGGTATTTACCCCAAAGACACAGATGTAGTGAAAAGAAGGGCCATATCACCCCAATGTTCATGGCAGCAATGTCCGCAATAGCCAAACTGTGAAAAGAGCCAAGATGCCCTTCAACAGATGAATGGATAAAGAAGATGTGGTCCTTATATACAATAGAATATTACTCAGCCATCAGAAAGGATGAATACCCAACTTTTACATCCACATGGATGGGACTGGAGGAGATGATGCTAAGTGAAATAAGTCAAGCAGAGAAAGACAATTATCGTACGGTTTCACTTATTTGTGGAACATAAGGAATACCATGGAGGACATTAGGAGAAGGAAGGGAAAAATGAAGGGGGGGGGAATCAGGGGAGAGATGAACCATGAGAGACAATGGACTCTGAGAAACAAACTGAGGGTTCTAGAGGGGAGGGGGGTGGGGGGATGGGTTAGCCTGGTGATGGGTATTAAGGAGGACACGTACAGCATGAGCACTGGGTGTTATACGAAAACAATGAATTGTGGATCACCACATCAAAAACTAATGATGTATTGTATGGTGACTAACATAAATAATAAAATAAAATTAAAAAAAACAATATTACCACAAATTTAATAAGTTAAAACAATACCCATTTTTTTAAAGATTTTATTTATTTATTTGAGAGAGAGAGAATGAGAGACAGAGAGCACGAGAGGGAAGAGGGTCAGAGGGAGAAGCAGACTCCCTGCTGAGCAGGGAGCCTGATGTGGGACTCGATCCCGGGACTCCAGGATCATGACCTGAGCCGAAGGCAGTCGCTTAACCAACTGAGCCACTCAGGCGCCCCAAAACAATACCCATTTATTATCTCACAGTTTCTGTGAGACAGGAATATGAATGCAACTTAACTGGCTGCTCAGCTTTGGTGCCCTTAGAAAGGTATTGGCCAGGACTGGAGTCTTACCTGCTCCTCAACCAGGGAAGATTCTGAATCCAAATTCATGTGGTTGGTGGCAGGATTTAGTTCTTTCTGTTTCTTCAGACTGAGAGTCTTGCTTTCTTGCTGGCTGCTGGTAGGAGACCACCCTCAGTTTCTTGCCACATGGGGATAGCTTCCTCAGGGAAGCTCACTTCACCAAACAAGCAAGCAAAGAGAAAATAGTATCTTCTAGCAAGATGGCAGCTACATCTTATGTAATATAATCATTCTTTGCCATATTCTATTGGTTAGAAGTAAGTCATGGGTTGCTCCCATGTTCAAGGAGAAGGGATTACATGAGGAGTATGACTGGGGGGGAATCTTAGAGTCTTTCATCCACAAAATACTGATGCCTTCAATTAGGGATATATCTTTATTTCCATCATGTATAAATGGCTCTTGGGTTTTTATTCACATTAACACAAGTAAGGGGGTGCCTGGGTGGCTCGGTCGGTTAAGTGTCTGGCTCTTGATCTCAGCTCAGGTCATGATATCAGGGTCGTGAGATCCAGCCCCCATTGGGCTCCATGCTGTGCATGGAGCCTGCTTAAGATTCTCTCCCTCTGCCCCCCCACTCCCCCTCCCACCATGCCCTCATGCATGCACACATACGAGCGTGCTCTCGATCTCTCTCTCTCAAAACAAACAAACAAAACCATGAGTATCAACTATTCTTTTAAATATGTCCTGAGGGTGCCTGGGTGGCTCAATTGGTTGAACATCTGACTCTTGGTTTTAGCTCAGATCATGCATGATCTCATGGGTCCTGAGATCAAACTCTGAGTCAGACTACCCTCTCAGCAAGGAGTTGGTTTGAAAATTCTCTCCCCCTGCCCCTCCCCCTACTTGTGCTCATGCTCTCTCCCTCTCAAATAAATAAATAAATCTTTCTAAATAAATAAATAAATAAGTAGGTCCTGAACATTGACTATGTGCTAGGCATTGTACAAGGTACAAGGTGAAGTTCAATGATGAGCAAAGCCAGACACAGTTCCTGTTCTCATGGAAATTATAGTCAGAGGGAGAGAGAAAATAATTCTATGAATAAATGTGAAATTACAATTTTGACAAACACTATGAAAATTTGTGGTGCTATGAAAATATGTAACATGAAGAAGTGACCTGATCTGGTGGTTAGGCACAGCCTGTGGGAGGATGTTTCATTTGAGATACAAAGACCAGAGAAAGCCCAAGGAAGAGAGGAAGAGCAAATACAACGGGCTTATAAGAGCAGAAAGCATCAAGTGAGTGAGGAATGAAAAGTGTGATTAGAGCAAAGAAACCAAGAGTGACCTCCAAATTCTCATCTGTCCCTTGGAGTCTACACCTGCTTATTTGATATCTTCATCTGGATATTTTGTACTCCTCACATCAATGCATATAAAACCACGCTACTGATTTTGGCTTGCCAAGCTTAGTTCTTTCCCAATATTCTCTAGTTCAGTGAATGGCACCCCCATCTGTCCAATTGGAAGTGAGAAACCTAGGAGTCATTCTTGACCATTCCATCTTCCTCGATACCTCACCAAAATCTTAAGGACTTTATCACTAGTTACAGCAGGGCTCACCATAATCCAGATATACCATATTCTCTCATGTCCCAAGCCTTTACTTTTGCTGGTCTCCATGTTTAGAAATTCATCTCCATCCCCTCCCTTCTCTTCTTAGCAACATCCTACTCATTCTTCAAGACTTAACCTAACCATACTGCATTGATGTTCCGCTACCCCTATGGAGAAATAATCTCTCCCTCCTTGGTGATACCAAACACTGTATATACCTCATCATCCCTGTTACAGGTTGAGTTCTCTGGGAAGCAGACTTTAAGATAGATCAGCATAAATGGAAGTGCTCTTGGAAACAGTGCCTGTGGAAGGGAGAGAAAGAAGGAGGACTGGGCAGAGGAAAAATTGAGCTGTGATGCAGTGCTAACAATCCTCAGCCAAGCCTATGGAGCGCTTTGGGGCTGGGATGGCCTTTAAAATTGTCCCAAGTTAGGGCAAGAAGGCCAGGACTTTATACCCCCAGCCTGTTGAGTGACTGGATATGGGCTATGCCTGGAAGGAGATGTGATGTTGCCTGAGGAGGTTTTCTTTGGTACTCACCCCCAAAGTCTCACACCTAATGGATGTCTTCTGGTAATACTCCAGAGTTGGGGAATAAGTCATTATTGAAGGGGCATCTGGGAGGGGCATCACAGCATCCAGTCTAATACCCATGTTCAAATCAACTTACTATAGCAATACTCTCTTGTATTAAAGCTGTTTAATAAAGGGACCATTATACTCACTAGGTTCTGAGATTTCTGAGGACAATACGCATTTGAATCAGAGTTGCAATTTCATGAAAGTACAGTGAAGAAATGATTAAAGAAATGACCCAAACCAAAAACATGAGAGCCTACTTGATGAAATCAAATGCCAATTTCTTCCTTTACACCAGTATTTCTCAACCACTTTTTAATTATCACCCCTCCAAGTACCTTTTTAGATATTTTTCCCTAATCACCAGCTATGAAATTTTAATGCCACAGATATATTGCATATCTGTGCATCAAGTATATTTTATCTGTATGTTATATATTTTTAAAAGTATTTTTTGCCCAGAGAACCAGTAATTTTCACCCCCATGGGAGCAACATTGGTCCGTTAAGAATGCATAATTTATATCAATAAATGTAACTGTTAAGAGGATCAGAGTACTGAAGTCAGCTCTTCAACCCATTCCCTGTTACATAGTCAAGTCTACATGAGAGGCCACATGGGTGTGCTGTGCTAAGTATGAAATCAGCGCAAAGGAGGTTAAATGACCTTAGCAGCTCCTTGTTGAGCTAAGATGGTCTGAAACCCTTTTCCCCACTCTAAGATGATAGTGACCCAACAGTTGAGTAGTCAAGGGAGCTTCCATTATTCTGTGCAGTTGCTTTAATCATTTAATTTTTGTCATTTATATTTAATTACAAAGTGTTTCTGGCATATAAAAAGTAGAAATAATATAAGGAGACTCTTGTACCCATAATCTAGCTTGAAATAAAACATTATAGATATATTTGTGGGCCCCCATCCACCTCCCGTATACAACACTCCAGTCTCAATTCTCTCTCACTCTCCCTAGGAATAACCACTATCCTGAATTTGGTGTTCATTATTCCCCAGCATGGTTTTATGTTTTTATTTATAAAACTGCTTTTTAAACTTTATATACATGATGTCAGAATGTAAATTTCCTTTGCTATGTTTCTTGTGGCACAGCTTCCACTGAGTGAATCTTTGGCTTTTGTTACTACATTCAGTCTTCTCTGTTTTCCCTGGCCACTCCATTCAGGCCCAAACCAGTTTTTACTTTCCTACACGTTCTTAGCATATCCTCTGATCTTTTTAAAGAGACTTAGATATATCCTAGCCCTTTCAGCAACACATTTATAAATTATCTTTCAGCTTAGGACACTTCGGCAGATAATTTCATTATTTACTAATTCTTCTAATTTATTCCGAGGATAACCCTTTCCTAACCATAGTTCACTCTCCTAGGTATATAATCCTGTGGCCCAGGAGTATATAATGGTAATAGTCTACATTTTGAAGACCCAAGTCTACATCTTCCTTTCATCAGCCCTCAAAGATAAGTTACTTGAGTGGAAGCTTCCTGCACTGTTATGGACTGAAGGTTTATGTCCCCCCTTCAGATTCATATGTTGAAGCCCTAACCTCCAATGTGACGGTAATTGGAGATAGGACCTTTAAGAAAATAATTAAGGTTAAATGAAGTTATAGCCTAGGGCTCTGATCTGATAGGATTAGTATCCTTATGAGACAAGAGAGAGTTCACCGGCTTTTTATCCACCTCTTGGGACACAGCAGGAAGGTGACCATCTGCAAGCCAGGAAGAGAGTCCTTACCAGAAACTGACCATGATGACACCTTGATCCTGGATTTCCAGCCTCCAGGCCTGTGAGAAAATAAATCTTTTGTTTTAGCTCCCTAGTCTATGGAGTTTGATTATGGCAGCCTGAGCAGACAAATACACATTCTAATCCCAAGAACCGATCACACAGTATACTGAAAAAGAAGAGCAGCCAAGGAGTCAAAGCAAGAGAAGACTGCATTCTACTCTGAGCCTGGCCACTCTGACTCAAGGGTATGACAACCCTTTGAAGCCTTCTTTTTCTCCTCTATGAAATGAGAGACTTAAGTAGAACTTCTTCGGGCCCCTTAGAACTTCCTAATTAAAAGGGTTGGATTACATATTGTGGGCTATGACTCAGGCAATTGCACTGCCAGGATTATATCCTTAAGAAGTAATTATGGATAGTCACAAAGATTTAGTTATAAGCATATTCATGCCAGAATTGCAATCAAAAGCAAAAAAACAAAAACAAACAATAAACGCTGTAATTCTAACCAACAATAAAAGTATGTTAAATTACAGTAGAGCCAGACAATAGAATAAGTGAATATTTATTGTGTAAACCTATAGAAACTGCTTTTGTTAATAAACATCAAGGATAGGGGCTCCTGGGTGGCTCAGTCAGTTAAGCATCTGACTCTTGATCTCAGCTCAGGTCTTTTTTTTAAATTAACATATAACGTATGGTTTCAGGGGTACACGTCTGTGATTCATCAGTCTTACACAATTCACAGCACTCACCATAGTACATACCCTCCCCAATGTCCATCACAGCCACTCCATCCCCCCCAACCCCCTCCCCTCCAGCAACCCTCAGTTTGTTTCCTGAGATTAAGAGTCTCTTATGGTTTGTCTCCCTCTCTGGTTTCATCTTGTTTCATTTTTCCCTCCCTTCCCCTATGATCCTGCCTTATTTTCTAAAATTCCTTATATTGAGAGAGATCATATGATAATTGTCTTTCTCTGATTGACTTATTTCACTTAGCATAATACCCTCTAGTTCCATCCACGTCATTGCAAGTGGCAGGATTTCGGTTTTATTGATGGCTGCATAATGTTCCATTGTATATATATACACCGTATCTTTTTTATCCATTCATCTGTTGAGGGACATCTTGGCTCTTTCCATAGTTTGGCTATTGTGGACATTTCAGCTCAGGTCTTGATCTCAGGGTTGTGAGTTCAAGCCCTGAATTGGGCTCCATACTTGCCATGGAGCCTACTTAAAAAAAAAAAAACAAAAACATCAAGGATATAGTATTGAGAAAACTTGTTTTTTAAAATCATAGATTGGCAAAAATTTTGTTAGAAATCCCCTCAGTGGGGCGCCTGGGTAGCTCAGTTGGTTAAGTGTCTGCCTTCAGCTCAGGTCATCATCCCAGGGTCCTGGGATCAAGCCCCATGTGGGGCTCCCGGTGCTTCTCTCTCTCCCTCTGCCCCTCCCCCCACTTGTGTTCTCTCTCTCAAATAAATAAAGTCTTAAAAAAGAAAACAAAAGAAATCCCCTCAGTAAGCATGGAACTTCCCACTCTTATACGAGTCTGAGCCATGCAGGTCACTTTTTAAAATTGTCTTGAACTGCTTTATTGAGGTGTAGCAACTTAAACTATAATATTTAAAGTATACAACTTGGTAAGTTTTCGGATACATCTATACCCATAAAACCATCACGACAATGAAGATAATGAACTTATTTATGAGTCCCTGAAATTTCCTGGTACCCCTCTGTAATCCCTCCCTCCCACTTCTTGCTCCCACCACCTTCCCCCAAGTAACTCTTGATTTGCTGTCACTATAGTTTGCATTTTCTAGTTTATATAAATGTAATCATACTGTAGTATGTACTTTTTGGGGGGGGGCCTGGCTTCTTTCACTCAGCATAATTATGTTGAGATTCATCTATGTTGTTGCATGTATTTATAATTCATTCCTTTTTCTTTCTGAGTGGTATTCCATTGTATGAGTCACTTTGATACTTAGAAAAGCAGTCTTTTAGTTCCAACCCACATGTTTCAGGTAAGAGGTTTCAGAAATATTTCACATTCATCTTAATTTTGCCACTTCTCAGGAATTAGGATTCTGAATCTACTTGGGCCAGGACTGGTTACTCCTTTACAAACAGCCTGCTTTGCTTAGAGTCTTTCAAAGCATTGCTTCATTTAAGCTTTACCTAAACTTCATTCTGCCATAAGTTAATAAACCCAAATTTGTGGCACCACAGGTGTGTTCCTGGTGTTCAGATGGACTTTCTCAATGAGCATGAATGTTCATGACCACATTAAGTGCAAAACAGTAAATAGCGTATGACCTTATTTCTCTTTTTAGAATATAAATACTTGCATGACTATACAGTTATATATGAAAAATGATATTTGTATTACTAAATATATTTTTTATCTATTTTTAAGGTTTTTTAAAAAGGCATTTTTAGGGACAGTCACAAAAAAGTGAAATTATTTTACATAATCAACACTTGCTAGGCTGCCAAAGGAACAGGCACATCCTGCTACTATTACCGTATAATAGCTTAATTCATAAATCCACAGGTGTTAACCTAGAATGGGCATTTGAACTTCTTAAGAAAGTCATCATCTTTCCCATCTCTGGAAACAAAATGTTAAAATGTGGAATTATAAATCTAGTTTCATAAATATAAATGGAATTTGGAAACTTTTAGGGTTAAAGCAGATCCCAATGTCATCATCTAAGTTTTTGGCCTTGTAACTTACATTGTCTTTAATTATAAGTCCATATAAAGCTTAGCAAGAGTAGTCTTTCATTTTTACCATTTATTTACAAAACTCCCTTCCACCCATTAATCACAAAGTAGGTCAAAATACTCCTTAATAGATATTTGGCATTAGGTGCTTATTGATCTTACCCCCTTTTCTATTCTTTGAGAAAGTCTGTACAATTGACCCTTGAAAAACAGACGTTTGAACTGCCTAGGTCCACTTACACGTGAATTTCTTTCAACAGACACAGTACAATACTGTAAATGTACTTTCCTTCAGAATTTAATATTTTTTCTCTGGTTTATTATAAGAATATAGTACATAATACATATAACATACAAAAATATGTTAGGTTACTGTTCGTGTTCTTGGTAAGGCTTCCAGACAACAGTAGGCTATTAAAGTTTTGGGGAAGTCAAAAGTTATATTCCACTGTCCAGGAGTCAGTGCCCCTAACCCCTGAGTTGTTCAAGGGTCAACAATATTTAATCCACTAAGACACTTGCTTACATGCTATTATTTAATGATTAAACAGCTTCCTTATAGCAAAGTGGAAAGAAACGGCAAGGCACGCCGCAAACCATCATTTTTGTAATTAAAATATGAAAGGGCAATTCATTTCTTCCTAACTCTACCCAGAGATGGTCAACACAGATTCTAAAAATAGACTTTTTTCAAACTCCTTTTGTGGTCTTGTATGAAAGCTTAAAATAAAACACAAGGAGGAAGCTACCTCTACGCGTATACACAGCCCAACGTGCTTCTCTCGTTATTTCTCATTAAAGCTACAAATTAGTAGGAAAATAGTGCCGCCCACGGGCTTTTCAAGTTTTGAATTGTGGGGAACACCCAGAGCAAGAGTGAATGAGCGAAATTGATGCGAACCGCCCAAGCCAGGCCAGCGAAAGATAGGCACGCGGTATGTTAGTTGGCCCTGAAGAGAAAGAAGAGCCAGTTTGTGAATGAAACCTAGAGCTTGGAGGAGGAACGTCTGGCTTCATACTCAGTTAAGCCCACTCTGGAAGAATCTAGCCCTGTGACTCAGGGAGAAAATGCTGATTCCACCCCAACACCACTCCCGGAAAAAGAATGGAGAAAACCTACACCTACTAGGGCGACTTTGACCTAGACCCCCCCGACCCGCTGTTACGCTCTTCACCCTCTCCCCCCACCCCCGACTTCCTCGAAAGCCCCTCCCCTGGACTCATTCAAAGCGCCACGTCTCCTAGCGCCAGGGGACCAGCTACCCGGCGGAGGCTTCCTGCAGTTAACCCCTCCCAGACGCCCGCCCAAGGTCTGCGATCCAAAGGCTCCGAGCCTCCACTAGGGCCAGAACCGGTCACCGCCAACCGCTGGAGCCGCGCCCTCGACCCAACGGCTCCTGCCCCGCCCCGCCCCGCCCGTGCCCACGTGACACCCACGACCCGCCCATGGCGCCCACGTGACCCGCGGCCATCCCCGCGCGCGGCGTGGATCGCGGCCCGAGCCGCCATTGTTCCGCCAAGGGACGACGGCGGGGCCTGGCACTGGCGCCGAGACGCCGCTTAGCGGCCGCCACTGGAGACACTTCCTCCCGCCGCCCCCCTCCTTCTGGCGGCGGCGGAGTGAGGCTGGCTAGGGGGAACTGGGAGCCCCCTCTCCTGGCGGCGGCAGCTGCCGATCCCCGGCTCCGGCGCGAGGGGCGGCCGCGATGCGCTCCGCCTGAGGCAGTCCGGCCCGGCCCTTCTTCGCCTCCCTTGACTCTTACACAGCGTCTGTGCGCCCCAGCGTCATCCTGCGAGTCTCGCTGACGGAGGGAAGATGGCTGCACAGAGCTGGCAGGACGAGCTGGCCCGGCAGGCCGAGGAGGGCTCGGCTCGGCTGCGGGAAATGCTTTCGGTTGGCCTAGGCTTTCTGCGCACCGAGCTGGGCCTCGACCTGGGGCTGGAGCCGAAGCGGTACCCGGGCTGGGTAATCCTGGTGGGCACCGGCGCGCTGGGGCTGCTGCTGCTTCTCCTGCTCTGCTACGGCTGGGCCGCGGCTTGCGCCGGCGCCCGAAAAAAGCGGAGGAGCCCGCCCCGCAAGCGGGAGGAGGCGGCGGCAGTGCCGGCCCCGGCCCCTGACGATCTAGCCCTATTGAAGAATCTTAGGAGCGAGGAACAGAAGAAGAAAAACCGGAAGAAGTTGCCCGAGAAGCCCAAAGTGAGTAGGGGTGGAGCGGCGGTAGAATAGGGGCCAGGGGCCGGCGTGGAAACCCTCGAGAGAGCGGGAGGCCGAGCCCCAGCCGCCCGAGCCGGGAGAAGGAAAAGTGAGGTTAGTCAAGAGCTGGGACTCCGATCTCTTCAGGTGGAGGAGGTGATCGGTGGACGCGTTACTGGGGAATCGTGGAAACTCGGGAAGTGTTAAGACGGGTGGGAAAGACTAGCTTCAAGGAAGGAAGTTAGACGGCATGGGGTACGTTTAACTCAAAGCGTCCAGAGGTCAAGCCGTTTTCGGGAACCTTGACCGCCGGAATTACGTACCAGAGGCCTACCGGGTAGGCTGTATGTGTGCAGAGTAACGGGACCTTAAGGTGGTGTTGGGAAGTTGTGGAAAGACAGTGACTGGAAGACAGATGTCTACTTCAAGTCACATTGAGACGGTAGTCAGTGGAGGAAATACGATGACCTAAAAAATCTGGGGCTTACAGAGGATTAAAGGTACCCAGGTCTAGACGCGCTTCCATTTTAGTTAGACTGTTTAAGGGAAATGGTTGCCCACTCTTATTCTTGTGAATGTGGCCAGTAGAGGCCTGAACCGGAGCAAGGCAAGAGGGAGTCGGTTGCCGAATTTACTCTGGGGTACATGGCCCCATGAGAGACACCTAAGGCAAGTTGAGCGGTGTGCGAGGTTTTGAAATAGAGTAAAAGGGGATGACAGAGCAGAATGGTGCAGTCCGAAAGAGAGATTTAGGCACCGATTTACCTACCGGACCACGTGTGGAAATGCAGAGAGCATCACATCCATTTTATCATGCCTTTCTGTTTCATTTGTATTTTCTTTATTGCCGTTTTCCCATTGTATCTTTCATAGTTTTGTTTTTTAAAATACTTTACAGTTGAGCAGAGTTTGGAGGATGTGGAGAATTAGAAACCGTTCTTAGCGCATTGTTATATACACTGAATTAAGTTCTTTACGTTTCAGTACAATAAAGTAAATGTAACCAAGGCCATACTTTGTGATATGCACTCTGGTCTGTGTTGGGCAATGGGAGGTATACACATAGGAGTTAGAGTCAATCCTGGAGACTAGTGTAGGAGACAGATTCATAAATAATGCCTGTAGTGCATAGACAGGTGCTATAGGAGCACAAGTGGTGTTAATGAGGTCTGGAAGGTGGGAGACTAATTCCGTTGAAGGAATTTAGGAAAGTTATTGGAAGAAGTGGGATTTGAGCTCAAACTAAAGCAGTGAGAGTATTGTTGATACCAGTACAAAGAATAAGACAGTATTAGAGAAGTGACAGGTCACAGTTAGTGCATTATTAGGCCTAGATAAGTGATCACATTTTGTCTGCTGATTAAGAGGATGTAAGATATGTGCAAAATCTAGAAAAGGTACAACTTTGTCAGTATGAATTCTACCTTAAGTTAGAAGAGGAAATAGAACTGATTTGGAATGTATATAATTAAATTTGTCGAGCACATCAAAGGTTACCAGAAAGTAATGTTATGGTGGACATAGAGAACTTGGTTCCAAAATAAGCAAAGAAGGTGATCTTGCAAAAATCACATACATTAGCCTAAACCCTATGTGGATGAAGCAGGTTGTGAACATTTCAAAGCGCTGTTTGGGATGTCTAGAATTTCAGATAGACTTGAGTCCAGAGATGGGTGCTCCAGGAGCCCATTTGAAGTGCATCGTAACACTCAGATGACCTCTATCGGAAGAAGGAACAGACTTCTATGAAACTTGTACTGTGAAAAATACCCATCAGACTTCGGGCTTACTGCTTCTCTTTTTCATTTTAGTTAAGGAATGGGGCAGTGAATAAATAAATCTAATATTAAGCTTTGGGGAGTGGAGAATGGGACGACTAATCAAATGGTCGAATGTTAATTGGGTGAGAAAATATCTTTGCCTACTTCATGGTATAGAAGTGTTGGAAAAGTTTGTCAACATTAACAAAATTCTAGCTTTCAAACTTTTTTGACTGCAACTTATAGTAAGAAACACATTTTACATTACAGTACCTGCCCCTACTCTCCCCCCACCCACATATCAAACCATTCTGTTTTTCTTTAATGATATTTGTGACCCATCAGATTGGCTTCACATTTCACTGTGAGGCATGACCCTCAGAAAAATACTGCTTTATGGGACTGAAAAGTAAAAGCACCCATTTGTGTAGTACTCAAATGCTTTGCACTGTGCTAAGTATTTACTTGGAGAAAAGCAGCATACTGCTTGCAAATTGAAGGCAGTAAAAAGGAATACAGTATTCATATGTCTCATTGTGAAGGGGATGCAAAAGTAAAGCTCAGTTGCTCCCCAGGGAGCTTTTTATTCCCGCTGTGGAAAAAGATACACACACACACAAAAATTAACATTGCACACCCAGTGTGGGCCCAGGAGGCTGTGAACGGCCTTATCACACAATCTGGCTTTGAATGTGGGTAGGAGCAAGGTAGTGGAAGAGACTGAAGCAACAGAAAAGGCCCAGTAGAGGAAGACTTAACTGTCAGCCTGTCAGGAATGGGGACTAAACTTAAGTAAGACATTTAACCTTGCTCCGTTTAGCTTGTCTTGTTTATAAATTGAGGATCTTAATTGAGTTAAAATACTGCAGGATTTCTCAAAATGTTATCTCTGTCTACTTGCGATAGAGTTACTTTGAATGCTTACTAAAATTTATAGATTCCTGAGCACCAGAACAGGTCTTACAAATTCAAAATCTCTGGAACTGAGTCCAGGGAATCTGCATTTTTAACGAGATCCCTTGGTAAATCCTTGCTATTAGTTTAAAAATGACTCACTGGTCTAAGACCATAAGATCCATAGAATAGGAGAGGTTTCTAAGTGGAGTCATGTTTAATCTTACAATCCATCTCTTCGTTACTACATCATTCTGATACACATTTTAGGATATACCTTCCTCTGATCAACTAAACTACTATGGGTTTGTAAAAGGATATTACATGTTTACTTAAATGTTTTATTCTCATCTTTTTATCCCATTATTTTTAGTTCTCTCTTAAGTCATTCCAAATTTTGCAACTCAAGTTTTTAAAATTTGTTTCTAGTAGCTTATTTTTATCTGTAGAGCAGGTGGTATTTAGCTCTTTAATATCTACCCATAAGCACTTTTTGAAATTTTTATATCATTTTGATTTTTATCCCCTAATAATATCCTGGCATAGGTCTTTTAGGGTATGAATTGCGGTTTATTTCCCTATTAAAAGTGGAGGGGGTGGCACTTTTCGCTGGGTTTATTTCTTGGCATTTTTGGAAATCATTGTTAGGACAATGTGAGTATTAAGCACTCAGTAAATTTTTTTTTAAGATTTTATTTATTTGACACAGAGAGACACAGCGAGAGAGGGAACACAAGCAGGGGGAGTGGGAGAGGGAGAAGCAGGCTTCCCGCTGAGCAGGGAGCCCGATGCGGGGCTCGATCCCAGGACCCTGGGATCATGACCTGAGCTGAAGGCAGACACTTAACGACTGAGCCACCCAGGCACCCCAGTTAAGCACTCAGTAAATATTTTTAACTTGACTTAATCTGAGCAGTGATTTAGATGGATGTGAGATCTCAGATAACTGGTCTTTAACAAAAAATCATTGCTTTGAATCTCAACTGGAAGCCCATAACCCAGGATCAACTTCAACAAAAATTCATTTTAGTGAAAAAGCTGTTTTTATATTGGTGTAGGACTTCTCATAAAGATTTGCCATAGCGCAGCCATCGGTATCAATAAGTTCACTGAATAGAGCAGTGTTTTGTTTGCTGCTGTATAACCTTGCCTAGTGCTTGGCACTCAATAAATAATTACCGAATGCATAAAGTAGTAAGATGTCCTACCAAAGTATTTATACAACTCATTCCCATTCTTCGTGCCTGGTAAACAGCCATATGAGCCACCTTTTTATTTTTACAGTGGATGATGGCTGTGTTTGCCTCTTCTGACTAAAATTTTGTGAGGTCCATCGTTCTACAGCCAATAAATCGTTCTAATAGTATGCAGTATCTTTTGTAATTATTACTTCTGTTCCAGTTTCATTGCCATTGCCCTACTTTTGAACTTTATTACCTTTTGCTTCAACTATACTAACAGCATCCTAACTGGTTTTCCTGCTTTCTGTCTCTTTGTTGCCATTCCTTTCTACCCACTCCTGCTAGTTAAATCTTTTAAAGCCCAGCTCTGATCGTGACTTTCATGTTCACATATTGTCAGTAGTTTGCCCGTCACATGTTGAGTAAAATCCAGTCTATGACATGGCCATGATGTAACCCCATCTTAGATTTATCTCTTACCCATTATCCCAGATGCATTACCATTAGCTAGACTGCAGTATCTCTTTATTCATATTATTTTGTTCCATTGGAAAGCCTGTCTTTCTGTATCTGTACAGTTTCTACCTATCCTTCAAGGAAGGCCCAGCTATGGTGCTCTCTATACTATAAAGCCTTCCCTAGCTCTCCAGGTAGAGGTAATCTGTTTTTTATATGTTTATTTTATATTTTATTATGATCTAAAGAAGACAGAGCATTGCCTAGGATTGTACCTGTGGGGCAATTCAGATTTTTTCCCATCTCTGTGCACGTCCATGTGTGATCAGGAAAGCACCTCAAGTGCTGATTTTGGGATCAGAAATTAACTTTAGTGAGTAGGTGAACTTGCCAATATGGAATCCCTGAATAATGGAGATCAACTTTATTTTTTTTAAGATTTTATTTATTTATTTGAGAGAGAGAGAGAGAGAGAGAAAGCACATGGGGAGGGAGGGTCAGAGGGAGAAGCAGACTCCCTGCTGAGCAGGGAGCCCCATGCGGGACTCGATCCAGGGACTCCAGGATCATGACCTGAGCCGAAGGCAGTCGCTTAACCAACTGAGCCACCCAGGCGCCCCGGAGATCAACTTTATACTAGTCTGTATCTGTAATTGGACCATTCCTCTCATCTCCTCATGTCTAGGTATATATTTGACTTCTCCAATTGGAAATCTGGCATTTGTCTCAAATTTTAACATCTCCAAAACAATTCATGATTCCTTGCTTTCTCCTGGTCTTCCCCATTTCTGTGAATGGTAAATGACTGCCACCCATTCAGTTATTCAAGCCAAAAATCTGAGAATCATTCTTGATTATTCCCTTTTCCTCACCTCCTTGTATCTTCCCTACCTCATATCTAATCTATGAGCAAATACCATCCATTTTATCTCCAAGATGTATATTCAGTTTGACTACTCTGTTCTGTTGTCTGGCACCTTAGCTCGCTTGTGTTGCTGGAGCTTCTGCAGGCTGCCTCCAATCCCAAAGCCAACACTTGTCTAAAATCAACACTTCAGTGGCTTTTGCATTTAAAATCTCAACTTCTTTCCTAAGTGGCCCAGCACCTGCGTTTCTTTCTAAGCTGTTTTGAGTTAATTTCCTCTCATTATTACCTCCAGCTATAGTGATCTTTTTTTCAGTTCCTCAAATTCCTTCACAACCCAGTGCCTTTACATGAACTATTATTAACACTTCTGGAATAATCTTTTCCCCACTGTTCTAATCAGCCTGTAGATCTCACCTTAAAGCTCACCTTCCTAGAAAATCATTTTCTGATTACCTATTTCACATAGTCATCCTGTTCTATTTTCAGTCTCAACTTTTGGTATGTGAGGATTTTTTTAATTGTAAGTATCACAGTTTGTAAATTATTTACTTATCCATTAACTTTTGGTTGCGGGGGGGTGGTCCTCTGCCTCCACTAGGGGAAAGCCTCACTGGCCTTGAAATGCAATGGCAAACAGTGCCCAGCACATGTAAGAGCCTTTGATAATTATTTGTTGAACTCAATTCTGAACAGAGTAACTATAATGATATCTCACAGTTTAATTGGATAGTTTATTTGGCTAAATAAATTTATCTTTTAAGATACTCCAACAGAATTATATCTTCTATTCTTAAGTAGTGGTTTTGCTGTATCATCCCAGGTATTAGTAAAGGTAAATTATATCACTTCCCACCTACATACAGGATTTTCTTTTTACCTCTAAATCACTAGTCCTTTTAGTTTAAGTACTAAAAGAATAATCATTTGAAAATAAGTAAAGAATAATCATTCGATGAAAAAAATCCCATCATAGTTAAAACAAATATTCCCGATTGTACAGAAAAGGAATCTTGAGATTCATAAAGATCAAGTAACTTATTCAAGGTCATAGACCAAAGGAGTTTCAAAGGCTAAACAGCATCCTGATTTTTAGTCTACAGACTCAACCATTATTTCCAGTGTACCTCTCTGGTTTCTGTAGCATGTTCAAGGAGGTTACTTTTATTCAGAGAGCAAATCCAATTTTCCCAGTGAGTTACAGCTCTCTCTATTGCTCTTAAAATTTACTTGTAGAATCAGAAGTTTGTACTGCAAATTGTAATGATTTTACCAAAGCTCCAGAATTTTGGCTCCACTTGTTTGGTTATATGACAGGGCATTTTCATCTTGTTATTTTCTCCTGCCAGAGGCCTAGTAGAGAAGACCTTTAATAGTTCTGCTTATGTTAGATACCAAGAGCAGCAATAAACCCTCTGAGCACTGGGGGTTTCTTTTGCATTTGGGCATTATTGCTTAATGCACTACTTCTCAAGTTCATGAAAGCTTTGACAGTATTTTTAAATTATTATTATTCAGGCAAAATCAAGGGCTCTGAGTGAGGAACTGGTGTTACTTGACCAGTTTTAAAGTTTACTTTTTTCTCTCCAGCTATGCTAATAGTTTTTGAACTGTGCCACAGAATGCCGGTATTCCAGAGGGCATCCAACAGGATCCAAGAAAGTACATGGCTGTGTATCTGCTGTATCAAATGTAGTCCTTATCTCAGTACCCATCAGAGGTAAAACCTTTGAAACCAATACTGTATTGAATTCTTCAGAAGTCCTCTTAGCATAATTTGGCCAGGTGACAGGTATGGCATGTCATCTCTCTGTCCTATGAAAGTAGCTCTGATCGTCCCTGATGCAGTCAACAAGTAGATAGTTTGGAATCCCTGAAAAGAGTTGGGTCTTTGACTAACTGCTTAGAAGGCAACAGGATCTTTACCACTAAAGAAAAGATCTCAGGTTACACAGCAAGATTGTGCAAATTTGAATTATAGGCCATATTTTTAAGATTATTCTCGGTTATTAAGAGTTTAAAATTGGAGTTGAATTTAAAAATAATTTGGTAAATTACTATGACTGAAGCTGTAGTTTACTGTATATTTAGTTTATGTAATTGATATATTCACATTTGGCAGAAAAAAGACACACAGTTCGTGCTTTCAAATAAATGACAAGGAATTGTTCTATCATGAATTTGTATCAGAACTCTTCAAACTAAAATAAACTGACTGAGGTAAGGTCGTGTTCATTAGATAAGTTGATGTGTATAAAAAGCATCTAGAGCAAGGTGTTTGGCACATGGCAAATATTTGGAAATTATTATTGTCAGGCTGTCTTATAGTCTAATCTGTCAGCTAAAGATGATGCACCTTGAATTTCTATAACATCTTGCCTTTATCTTCTTTATGAAGGGTGTAATGTGTATACTTATGCCTCCGGTATGTTCAGTATGACTTTGAGCCAAGAAAATTGAAACTCCAGTGACATCAACTTCTCCAGGTGGCACACATTTGAGAATTCAACTGTGGTTTCAGCTTGCCTTCAAAACCCATACTGTTTGCCTTTAAGGGGTGGGGTTGGAGGGGTAGGGAAAAGGGGGCAGAGTATACCTTTTGCCTTGTATTTTAATATGTGATGTTGTCTTCTTCCTTTGCTAGGTTCTAAGCTTTTTGAAGGCAGGGATTATGCCTCACTTGTCTGTTTCAAGGTTTTAAGGGTCTACATATTACTCTACTGTGTTCACTTACTGGATGTTGAGTGAATGAACATAAGTGAATATGATGTAATTTTCTTTTCTTAGAAAATGGTGAAACTATAAGCAGTTGTTTTTTTTTTTTTTTTTAAGAAAGATAATATTACATTGCTGTCTCTAGAGGAAGCCTGGACTATTTCTGGCCTCTGAGAGGATATATTTACTTATCATTTGTATTCTGTTAACTTCCCAAAAGAATTTGTCTGGAGTACTGAGCACATGTACTGTTTGTTGGCCCTCTTGACCACCAGGTCTTAACGTTTATTTTGAGCTTGCTAGTTTGAAAAGTGACCTGAATGCTAGAACATGAGGGTAGGGATTTGAGCCATCCTAGCCATGTTCTCTCCTTTATTGTCATTTTAATAAGAACCTTGTATAAGACAAGTACTTTTTTTTTAATATATTACAGATGATGAAATCAAGGGTTAAGTCAAGGAAAATGCTTATAATCACAGGGAGTAAATACAGAAGTCAAGTCTTGATCCCAGTTTTGTCCACCTTCAGAGCCCATGGTCTTTTCATATTCCTTTTTTTTTGGTAGTTGGTAGACTGCCCTTCTAGTTTCTAAACTTAAGGCGTTTCCAAGTAATTTAAGTCATGATTTTTATATTTTATGTCTAGAAATAAAATTTACATAGCTAAGTGAAAATGGGATTCTAAATGGTTTCATTTTAGAAGTCAAATGTTAAACCTTAAATATGCTTATCTTAGATGTAGATTCTTTTGCAATTTAGAATCAGTTTGACAAATACGCACAGGCTGCTCAAATGGAGTAGCTGTCTGTTATTAAGCATATCTTCTTATTCTGAACTTTTGAAACTCCTGGAGGGCAGATTCCTTTCATGTGTCCTTTTTCCTGAAGTCCCTAGCCCATTGCCTAGTACTTAAAAACGTTTATGGAATTGTATGGAATTAATAAATTGAAGGTTCACCAGCACAAAGAATTTTATTTCCTTTAAATCAGGCATTATTAAATAAGAGACCCTACTCCCCTATGTGTCCCCCTTCTGCATTTTATTTTCTTGATTGTCAGCTAGGTATTTTCGTTCTGGTTTATCACCACCCCTCCCAACGCACACGCATGCAAGCACACACACGCACACACACACCATGTTCTTTTCATGAATGCATTTTTAAAAGAATCTGGCATAGGAATTGGGGAATATATAATAATAAGGCATGCATAGTGATGCCTACAAGGACTTTATCTGTATAAGAAATGATTATGTCATTCTTCTATTATTAGTTGATTTTCACAAGATTTGGAGGATGTTCTTGTCTAATTTAAAATACAGATTGTATGCTATATATGAAATTAGCCTTGGTTGGCCCTGGAAGGAACCCTAAGAGTGTTCTAGAAAATTTTACACTAGGGTACAATAAGAGGCTCATGGAATTACTAATCTATGGAAACACACCGTAGATATTAAGGCTTCATGATGAGAGAAGATAATACTTTTGTGTAAAACCCAGATTGGCAGTTAGGTAGTATTTAAAGTGTTGGTTTGCAGTTAGTTACTTTTCATGTGAGCAGATCTACATAGTATTCTTCCATTTCTGGATTTGCTGATTGATTGATTGATTTTTTTTTTTAAGATTTTATTTATGTATTTGACAGAGAATGAGAGAGAGCACGAGAGGGAAGAGGGTCAGAGGGAGAAGCAGACTCCCTGCTGAGCAGGGGGCCCGATGCGGGACTCGATCCCGGGACTCCAGGATCATGACCTGAGCCGAAGGCAGTTCCTTAACCAACTGAGCCACCCAGGCGCCCCTGGATTTGCTGATTTAAATATGGTTAACAATTTTCCAGGGTGAGGCTTTCTTGACCAGCTAGTGGCAAGTAAGAGGACAGATTAGTGTTGCTGGTGGGTAGAAGAGGCACAGCCACCATAGTGTTGTATCCTTTTCTCCTGCTGTCCAAGAGCTCGTTGACTTTATTCTTGGGAAAGGAGGGTTATTGTTTCATGTTATCAGGCATTTGGGGGGAGTTGTTGCTGACTTATGGACTCCCAGTAGTACTGAGAGCTATATAAAGCCCCAGAGTTAGTGGAACATTGGGACATCTGCAGAGACCAAAGGAACAGCTGCAGTAGCAGCCATTGCTTAAGTTTATGTGGCAAAGAAGGAAGTCAAATTGGCACAGGTTGATGGTGTGGGACCAACCTCTGGCTTGGTCGTTTCAGAGTCTATGAAATGGAAACTAAGTATTCCCTTTGTAAGTCACTGATAGTGGACTTCAGACTTCCTAGTTGATCAAGAGGAGAGATTGTTTCATCTTTCATTTGGGAGGCTGTATCAACAGTGTTTGCAGTTGGCGTCAAAGGAATTACACTGAACTTTTTAGTCATTTTAAACCACTTAATTTCTTGCCTTTTAGCAGTTAATAAAGAAATTAAAATGACTCCGTGTAGTCATTTATATGAGTAAAATGGAAATGCTATTTAAGTGACTATGATGGACAGTTTCTGAAGGGATTAGTTAAGTGAAGTTTTTAGAAATGTAAGCCTGTGAGCTGCCAGTTAGAAGTGGGAAACTGGAATTGGAGCTGCAAGATCTAAGGTGGCATAAGGCTTGTATAGAAAGGTAAAGCCAACCACAGGAAATCAGAAAAAAAATTTGGCTTAGAAAGATAGCATGAACTAAGAACTAGCATATGTTGGATATTAGAAAGTAGAATTAAACAGTTTTATATTCCTGTTGTGGTTATGGCTCTAAGTCCAAATTCCTTTTAGGGTTTCTTACCTTTCTCTGTAGTACCCCCCAACCACCCCCAAACACACACATATACATACACAGGAAGGTGGATTAGAGGAAGCAGCAGGAAAGTGACAAAACAGCACAGGAGAAAGAAAACCAAATGAAGAGTGAGGAGACCTGGTTTTGGCATCTGACTTCAACAAGTTGCTTTAAGAGCCAGCAGATTAAATTGGGATTGATTGGGAATTTCATCAGCTAAAAGACAGCTTTTGTTTTGGTTTTTCTTCCATAAATCTTTGTGAAGCCTACAAATTGGATTTTAGAATATTAATGGTCTCTTTCTCTAACTGTATATCCCTGATAATTTTGAACAAACTCAGGGAAAGTCGAGTTATAGAAACTTGAACATTCATATTGTTTTCTTGAGTATGGCTCTGCTATAATGAGTAATCTGGTGGAAGTCAATTCTGCAAGAACTGGAAATAAGGCAACTGAAACTAGTGTATTGATTTACTAACTCATTGTGTTGGAATATGAGGAGAATAAGCAAGTGAAAAGAAGTAGTAGGATCCATAAAGAAGAGGTTAGAATACAGATACCTGGACCCCATTCTTCAAACTCCTGAATCCTAAATACGTTTCTGGTGATAGAGCTCAGAAATGGTTTTTTTTTGGTGGGGTAGCCCCCGAAACAAGTCATTCTAATGAAAAGCCAAATTTGGAATTCACAGACTTAATTTTATTCATGAGCACCTCTAAGAGCTATCATTTTATTTTAGGAGTGTTAAAGCTGAGGTAGCCTTTCTTAAGCTTTAGCAGTGGATTGGTAAATTTCTTAACCCCGGAGCAGTAGAGCCATTAGATAATAGAATTACAAGGGATATTAAAGATAATCTTATACAGAGACCAACAAACTATGGTTCATGGACCAAATCTGGTCCTCTACCTGTGTTTTGTAAATAAAGCTTTATTGGAAATAGCCAAACTCATTAATTTATTCATCTGTGTCTGCTTTTGTACTACAAGAGCGGAGTTTTGCAGTTGCAGCAGAGACGATATGGCCCACAAAGCCTAAAATATTTCCTGTCCTTTTACTGACAGAGCGTGCCAACTTTGAATTGATCAGATCTTTCATTCTGTATATGTAGAAATAAGACTAAAAGATAATGAGTGAAATGTTCGGAGATGACACAACTAATTGGTAGTTAGAGTGCAAATACAGTATAGTTCCCTTTTTTCCTGCTTTCAGTCCATTACTTTTTGCTGGAGCAACTGATACCTGAGTAAGATCAGAAAATATATTTGTGGTACAGAGTTTTGTTTATATTAATTATATTATGAAACACAGTTACTATGAATAGTAGTCCAGGTCTTAGATAACATGGCTGTACAGAAACCTTCTAAATTTGGGTCAGGGGGTAGAATTTGATTGTAGTATATTCTGTTTCCTGAGTATAAATCTTTGGTTTGACCTATTGAGTAGTTTGATAACAAGATTCTTTTCTGTTGCCTGTGCAGCCAAATGGACGGACTGTTGAAGTGGCTGACGAGGAAGCTGTCCAAACTCCTCGAAGTATTACAGCAAAGCAGCCCTTAGAGACAGATAAGAAAAATGAAAAGGTAAGCTTGAGAACATAAGAAATTATATGCAAAGCTCTTAATAAAGAGAGTAACATATAAAAATGATGCTTTTCTGTTTCACAAAAGTGTGCATATACTCCCCGTTTAAGGACAACTGAAAATCTGGGACATAGGTGGTGCAGGTTTAAGTAAGTTGTTTTGTTTTTTTACTTTTAAAAAGGAAGAATATATCACCAAGTATTCTAAACATGCTGTGGCATTATTAAATATTCATTTTGCCAAAAGAATTTACTCATGACTTGAACATCTTTTATATGAGTAAGATTCCAGGTATGTAACATCCCTCTTATTTGAAAACAGAATTGTGTTATCTTTGTTAATAGTGCACTTCTGACATAAAAAGCTTACCAAAATTGTTCTGTGGTATTAAGGGTTGAAACAAATTTCTGTTCTGTTGGGAGATATGATTGTCTTCTTATTAGACAGTTTGACTTTGTTTAACAAAAGAGAATGTTCTATATTCAGGTCATTATTAAAAGGTTTGGATGTGCACTCTTAAGTTTTCAAATAAGACAATCTGTCATACCCCATAAATGGTACATTCCTGGGATTTTATTCATTTTTCAATTTTCAGTGTTAGAACTGACCCAGTTTTTATTTGATTTAATTTAGTTTGTAAGTAGGCAAAATGTAAAAAACTGTTAACAGTGGGTTGTTCTGCTGTGGGAGAGTGACTTTTCACTTAAGTCCTTTTGGTACATTAAATACTTGTTCCCCCTCCCCCTTTAAAACCCTACACATGCATAACTTCTTTTCAAGAAAGACAGACAAAACAAAAAATAACCAGAGGTAGGTAAGTGGTTTCTAGGAACCAGAATGCAACAGCTCCAGTCCTACAGAATAGTAGTATGAAATGGTTGCTACTACAGTTTCTGAATGCTTGCAACTTCAAAATGTCTTTGAAGAACTGGCAAGATCAATTCTCCCCCTGTAACCCAATGAAATTGGTCTAGGGCCACGACAGTTGCAGGTGGGATGGCTTAAAATGAAGGCTAGTTGTGGGAAAGAGTTAACTTTATGCCTGATTTTGCCTTTGGCAGAAAAATAAATAGTAAATGACTTGTATTAGCAAATAAGGATACAATTTCGGGATTGTGAGTTTACAGAATAAATAGTTTATATGTCTAATAATGGATTTATACTTCTTTCATCTAAAGTTTCCTTATTTCTGGGCTTTCCACTAGTGAGCATTTTATGCTTGTTCTTGCTTCCAGTTCCTGAATTATCCTATAAAATTTGTAGTTGGAATAATTGATGAACTACCATTCATTTCTGATTGATGAATTATATAGATTGGGTGCGAGAGGATGTAAAACTACAGTTTAGAGTTTATAATCATTCTGAAATTTCTGATAGAAAATAGTTGTAATTGACATTTGTTAAGTATCCATAATATGGCAGGCACTGTGCAAAGTGAGGTGTGTGTATACGTGTGAATATATTTACATATATCTAGGAGAGACAAGTTGCTGAGTACCTACTGGGTATACTTTTAAGACTTTATAGAATATTTATATGTTCTTTATTTGTGCTCACAAGAGCACTGAGGAGGTGGTATTATACCTGTCTTACAAATAAGAAACCTGAGGCATAATTTATCACAGCTACTAAAAGTAGTCAGTTTTATCCCAGACCCATCTGACTTCAAAGTCTGTGCTTTTTACTGCTCTGTATGATTTCTGATCCTTTCATAAACTCTACAAGGCAAATAGTAAGAGCCCCATTGTACAGATAAGGGCTCTGAGGCACAGAGGGATTTTGCAGTTTCACTCATTTCATAGATTGCTGAAGTAGGATTCGAATCCAGCTCACTCTGGTGCCAAAGCCCGTGCACTTGTTAATCACTTGATGGTACCGCCTCCTTTCAGTTGCTGTTGATTTTAAGGACAAAGCTTCTGCCTTTGGTTTGCTGCCTATTTGATTTGACTTTTTGCATAGTAGTAAATGCTGCAACTCATGGCTAGTGTTTCTTTTTGCCATCTGCGTCTTGAATTTATGCTTTTTAACCTGGTTCCAGTCCAAGAGACCTCGTTTCAGTTAATTTTTTACGCTCTTGCACTGTGTATGTTTTTGTGCGTTTTAAATATGTGTTATTTTAAGACTTTTTATTACTTTTTTTGTAAAGATGCTTATCGTAGATCTACTTAGAAACCTTAAGACACATTATTGTCTGTTTTCCTCTCAGAGCCACATCTTGGCCACTTTGAGAAGTACAGGTTGCCTATAGAATAATTGCAGTCTAAGCTGTGATACTGAATACCTTGCCCTGTCACTTGAGTAAACCTCACAGAGAAAAACATTGTCTAAAAACCATGTTTGACAAGAGTTATAGATCTTGGGTCTATAAAGCAAGTTAAACTACCATAGTTGTCTAGGTCTTTATTTGGCTGTGAAGGTCAATGCTTCATTGATACTGGTCTCTAGCAGAGTCCACAAGGACCATTAGCTAGGCTGAATGCATTGTGCTGTTAGATGCTGAAGGGAATAAGAAGAATGGAAGATGTACTTAGCCCTCAGAGAGATTGCAGTCTAGTTAAGGAAGTGCAAGCACAAGAGAAGATACCAGGTAACAAGGCTTTGAGTGCCAGATATTCAGAGGAGTAAGATTATCTATTCTATTTGGGTGGGCAGAAAAGATTGACTTAGTAGGACTCTTAAGGATGGGGATGGTATTTCAGTAACTAGAAGTGAGGAGGCCAATTCTGGCAGGTGAGAGAAACAAATGAACACAATCAGACATTATGCAGCTGAAGCAAAAAAGCACATTCAGACATACTCAACGGAAAGCCCTAGACAAGTTTGACTGGTCACAGTGGGGTTGGGGGTATGATAAAAATAGGTATGAGACGAACCAGGAGAGATGATGGACTCTGAAAAACAAACTGAGGTTTCTAGAGGGGAGGAGGGTAGGGGGATGGGTTAGCCTGGTGATGGGTATTAAAGAGGGCACATTCTGCATGGAGCACTGGGTGTTATGAACAAACAATGAATCATGGAACACTACACCAAAACAAATTATGTAATATATGGTGATTAACATAACAATAAAAAATTTAAAAAAATAGGTATGTTCAGCTGGCAGCAACATTTATGAAAACAAATCAGGTTTGCATCAATGATTATGAGGGTCTGAATTAAAACAGAAGTGTAAAGATCATTAGAGAAACAAGAGAAACAAAAATGTATGAAATTTGGTCACTGTCAGGTTGTTCAGGATGAAGTCAGTGGTGTCCTACTGAAATACTAATATCACTCATGATAAGTATTAATAAGCTCTTACATTTTTATGATGCTACAATAATACAAATATTTTCACATCTCTTGACCCTGATGAATAACTCTTGGTTGGGGAAGGAGGAGAGTATAATCATTTTTTTCAAATCCAGCTCATTTAAGAGTTTAGTGGATTGCCCAATATCACATAGCTAGTAAATAATGATCCCTCAATTTTGCAGGGGCACCATTTCTCAAAGTGTGGTTTGTGGACCCCTGGGAAAGGGCCTCGGGGACCTTTTGTTGGGTCCAGCTGTTTTCATAACAAGAGACATTTGCCTTTCTCAGTGTGTTGATATTTGCATTAATGGTACAGAAGCAATAGCAGGTAAAACTGCTGACCTCCCTAGCACAAATCATGATTGTGACACCAGACTACTAGTAGCTGTATTCTTTATTGCAATCCACTCACAATTAACAAGAAAAAGAATGCCAGTTTCACTTAAGAGTGGCCTTAAGCTGAGAAAATGATCGTTATTAGTTTTATTAAATCGTGACCTTTGAACACAGGCTTTTTAATTATTTTGTATGATGAAATGGGAACTATATATACGGTGTGCTGTGTAGTGAAGAACAGTGGTTGTCTTGAGGAAAAACACCAGTACAGTTGAATTACAGTCCTGACTAGCCCCCACTTTGTTCATATTGCTCCATTTTAACATGAAAGAAGAGCTGATAGATAGGCCATGGTGATTTAGACTTGGGTATTTGCAGACATTTTCTCAAAAACAGTCAAGATGATCCTGTCACGTCAAGGAAAACAACATTTAGTATTTATTGCAAATGATACAATGATTTGTTTCCAAGTGAAAATTAGAAATTTAGAAAATTTGTATCTGCTACCATGAGCTTGACAGCATCTCAGAGCTTAAAGAACTTCTGATGAGATCAATTGTGATATTAACAATTGTGATTTTTAAAAATACAGTATACAATGGAATATTTTAACATTTTAGAAGATGTGTGTGACTCACTGAACTGGTATTTTCCAAATGACCAATGCTTGCACGTTACAAAATCAGGCAAGTGTAAAAGATTCATTCAAAGTGCAGGATAGACCAATAGAGTATGGGAAAGTTCGTAGATACAGATTTCATGTTGCAACAGTTTTTAAGAAACTACCACTTGACAAGTTTTGGCGTAATATTTTTTTCCTTCCTCTGCTTAAAACTTCACAACTTCCCATTGCTCTTATGCCACAGGCTTGAACATAACCACTCAAGTCTCTCTTCCTATCCCTGACCCTCCCTGAGCCCAAACACATTGGTTTTCTGTCTTCCTTTTTTATTAAACAGCTTTATTTTGAGATATACTGTAAAATTTATTTTGTTAAAGTATATGATTTCAGTGTATCTGCAGAGTCATAGTGTAGTTTTTGAACGTTTTCCTCTTCCCAAGAAGAAGTCTTGTGCCCATTACCAGTCATGCCCCATTTTCCCCTCTTTTCCTCTCAGCCCCAGCCCCTGTCAACCACTAATCTTTGGTGTAATATGAAAGAAGAATGCAATTATCTGAAAAAACTATTAAGACAGTCCTTTTTCCAGTTACATATGTATGTGTACGTAGCCAGGTTTTCTTCATCTGCTTCAAATAGTGTGTCACACAGTACAATTAAATGCAAAAGCAGGTATGCAGGCTTTTATGAAGCCAGACACTAAAGATATTTGCAAAATGTAAAGCATACCACTGTTCTCACTAAAATGTTTTTTGTTGTTGTGGAAAATATAGTTCATATAGGTGTAATTATACAATATGTAATTAGTCTATTTTTTGAAATTAATATATATCTAAATAATATCTTAGTTTTAATTTATAATATGGTAGATATCGGTAGGTATAATCCATGTAAACAAAGGCTCTTTGACATCCTCAGTCTGTTTTAAGAGTAATCCTATATCCAGGAAGTTTGAGAACCACCACTCTAGGAGTAATCATTGTTTAGAAGACCAAAGACAAATTTACTCCAAGGCATCATAGATTTTAAGCAAGTGTAAGGTATAGCAGCTCTTAGCAAAACAAAGAACACCTGCGTGCCCAGTGAGCTTACATGCATTTGTGTTTTACCTTCCATAATACATCGTAGAAACTAATTTAAAACCAGGGACTGGCAAACCATGACCTATTTGCCATGTCTAGCTCTCTGCCTATTTTTGAAAGTGAGTTGGAATGCAGCCACACTTACTTATTTATTGTCTATGGCTGCTTTTGTACTCCCAACAGCAAAGTTGAGTGGTTGCAACAGAGGCCTTATAGTCTGCAAAGCCTAAAATATTTACTGTCTGACTTCATTTTTTTGTTGTTGTTGCTGAAACCCTGTTTTAAACTCCAATATAGTCTTTTGGATTTATTAAAATGTTTTTATCTGGAATGCTTTGAGTCTGACTGTGTAGGTCTTAGATTCTTGACCTTTCGGGCTCCTTGGGCCACAAAATCTATAGCTTCATGAGTCTTGGGTTCCCATCCAAGGAATTAGTTTTCAGTGTCCCCTTTAAGGTAAACACTATTTTCTATAAAAGAGGGTATATCTTACTAGAGAAACGTCATTTCTGCTCCTAGAATTTTCTGTCTAAATTCTGACAAATGCAGAAATGAGACCAGAACCAGGACTTCCACCCGAGCCCATCCTTTTTCCATGATGCTGTAGTTGTATGAGGCAGGAGGGGATCGAAATACAGTGAAATAATGAATTTGGTTTTAAACATACTAAGATTGAGGTAAAAATGGGGTCTCCAAGTGGAATTAATTTATTAGACTATTGGAAATGTGAGAACTATATCTGGGAAAGAGTTCAGGGCTAGATAAAAAGAGTTCTTAAGGAAGGTTTCTTGTAATTTTTTTAAGATTCTGGGTTGATAGCCATGCTACTTATGTGGTGTACCATAATTCATGAGCTCATACTAAACATATTTAAATAATTTAATGGCTTGGATGATGGATCAAGTATACAAATAGGATAGCCCAGAGGTTTTATTTTGGGGACAGTGAGAGTTGGGCAGACAGGGCTATATGTAATGCAGTCTACTTTTAGGCCCTTCCATTGATTAACCAAATATTAATTGAATACCTTCTATCTGCAAGGTACATTATTCTAGGCACTAGGGCTATAATAGTTAATAAAACAGGATAAAATGGGAGCGAGGGGACAACTGAAAACAAGCAAATATATTCTCTCGTGTCAGATGGTGGTAAGTGCTGTGAAAGAAAATATAACTAATTAGGGTAAGGAGAAAGAGGTAAAGTTTAAGTTGTGGGCACTTCCCTGCACCTGCAATCCTGCTCCTCCCTTGCATTTAGGAAAATGCATCAGGATAGTAATGAGTAGAATAGTCTGGGCTCTAGTTTGAATTACACCGCCTCTGCCAGCCCCCACCACTACCACCTGCAGAGAAGGGGGAACATCAGTTGCAAGTCTCTCTACTTTTAAAAAGGTTTATGACACTTATTATAATTAACCTCATCCTAATATTGTGTCACCAAGTTACTAAGATTAAGAATTGCTGGTATAGAAAAATAATGTAAGTAATATACTCTTTGGACCATCCATCCTTTGCCATTTAACCATGCCCAGCTTGTTTACATGTTTG
Source organism: Zalophus californianus (assembly GCF_009762305.2). Classification (NCBI taxonomy): domain Eukaryota; kingdom Metazoa; phylum Chordata; class Mammalia; order Carnivora; family Otariidae; genus Zalophus; species Zalophus californianus. The sequence goes on from NC_045598.1 coordinate 152,598,776, forward strand.
AGACAAGTGAGAAAAATAGTGCTAAATGTGGAGCAATGTAAAATAAGGACTTGCCGTATTTGTTTAGGCAGGAAGCGGATGAGATTGATTTAAAGCAATAGTTTTCAGATTTTCCAAGTGGCAGTTGATTTCACCAACTAACAGATTTTAATTTTGTCAGGTATGTACATTTTTAAAACCACTGTCACCATTATAAAAAAAAAAAAAGGAATTTTGACACAGTGGAAAGAGAAAGAACAAAAATCTCAGAAAACGGAATAGTTTTTGCCATGAATTAGTGGAAAATCTTACATACTAGCCACTCATCTGCAGACAAAAGCATCATAGTATCCACTTCTAACCTCTAGGAAATACTCAGCATTCCTCTTTTTCAGCTTCCATTTCCTTTATCACTCCTAACTTTACCAACAGTGGCTTTAGATAATTATAGGGCTTTAAATATCAGTTATGTCAGTTCACCAAAATTTTAAGGACCAGTATTTCCCAAAAAAGACAATTAACAAATTGAGTAAGGATTACATTTAGAATCTGGCTGCCTACCTTGGTGCAAATAACTAATTGCAAAATAAAGTATCCTCTAACTTAAAATTTGTACAGTATCTCTCTTAATGATAGTTTTTGACTCCATATGAATATTTAATTAGACTCCCTAAAATTGAGCACTCCTCTGCCCCCCCCCCTTTTTTTAAATACTTCATAATTCCTTAAAATCTGCTAAGAAGCAGCCATTTCGGTAGATCTACTTTTACTGCCAACATATACCTTTTGCTGCTCTAATAAGTGTTGTCACTTATTTTTGGGTGTTGTCTAACACTAGGAATATTCATTCATGTTAGGAAGTTAAAGGTAGAGGCTGAGCTTATTTATGGAAGTCACTTTAGTGTCTTTTTTTGATAACTCAGCTTATAATTTTTTGATATTTTAAGTTCTGTGAATTCAAAAGCATATTACTTGTAGTCCTAGAACTGCTTCAGCATGTGCAAAGGCCATTGTCTCCAGAGTGGAGTACACGGGAGCATCCACTGGGATGAAGGAAGAGAATATTGGGCTTTCTATTTATACTTAGTTTTTTATTAAAACAAATTAAGCTTTATTCATTTCAATATATGATGTCATTGGCATCCTCATTTGGAATATTAGAGGGTAGTAAGACACTACACGGGCCAGATCCTAAGAAGAATGGGAAGCTACAATGGAAAGACTGCCCTCATTGGTTCTTTTCTCATAACATATTTTGACAGATTGCAATTGATGTGTGCTCAACTCTGTGGGTTTCTTGATTGTGTTACCCAGTTTAAACTAGACTAACCTTTAGTGAACAGGCTAGGAAGCTGCCAACTGTAGATGATAATAATGCAAATAAACAAAAATAGAGTGGGCACTGCTATTCCTACTAAGACCTCTGTCAATCACATCATCATGAGGTTAAGATGATTTAATCAGACCTGATAAGAAATTGGTCACAAAAAATTGGAATCATCAAGGAAGATTTGTGAAACAAATATATTCCTACTTCTGGCAAGAAACCTTGCCCATTTATACTGTGACTTAAGATTTTAGCTAATGATATTCTGAAACTGTCTCAAATCAGCAGGATATCTAAGCATTCAGAATGTGAAGATGGGCCTTTGCAGTTTTTTTTTTAAAGGTGATTATTTATGCAGTACCCAATAGTACAGAATTTTACTAAATATAATTATGAATGCTTAGAAGCCACTCTTGAGGTTTCTTATTTAAGGGGAAAGACATGTGGGGAAACACTGGTTCTTTCTGCCATGGTAAAATCGCAAAAAACAATATGACAATCAACCAGAACACATTCTTTCATCAGCATATACTGTTGGGTGCAGCATAAAAACATTGTTGATGAATTAAGTAAATCAGTAGCAGAGCAGATTGCAAATTGGAAAAATGTACAGATGATTCTGACATTACACTTGGGGAACTTGGTATATTCTATTTCAATAATGAAATGCATAAAGAACTAGTTTTGTGAGCAACTAAAGATAAAAAAAAAAAACCTACAAAGATACATTCTCAAGAATAGATCACTTAATTTAAATTTTTTGGTGTGGAAAAACTAAATAAAAGCCACTGATGGAGGGCCCATGTGAACTGGAATTTAATTTAAAAAAATAAAATTTGGGGAATAGGGAGATGAAGTTATAGAGATAGCACCGTGCACAAAATTCATTCACTACATTATTTCTAGAAATCTGTGGTGGCAAAAAAGGTATAAAGCCAGACTGTAAACTGGAAGACGAGGCCTTTAATTTATAGTAAGGGCAAGGTGGGAATCATCATCTTCTATTCTACAAAAAAGAGATTCATTGATTATATTTGTCAAAATACTTATAAAAGCTGAGCACCTTAAAAAGCGAGCCAGACATTTTTCTTTTACTAATATGTTTCTTTTACTAATATGTTTTTCAAATATGTTGATCTTTTTTATAATGACAGATTATACTTAGCAGATCTTTTTGGGAAAAATTTGTACTTAATCTGTCCTGTCAATGTTAAGGAAACTTTAACAAGATGTGTCAGAAAGTAGCTCGTGTTTTGTTTTGTTTTGTTTTGTTTTGTAAGAAACTCATGCAATGGAGAGTATATTCTGAGAAGTTTACATCATTGTGTGATTTTATTAAAAATTATTTGTTGTGATAATTATCATATCTGCATAATTTAATAGCTTGGGAGCAGTTTTCTAACAGAAAAATAGCATAGCAGCCCAGGTTCTGGAGCATGCTTATCAAATCCAGCTCTGGCACTTAATAATTATTTGATCTTCGGGTTGGTTACTTAACCACTTGGTGCCTCCCTTCTCTTATCTGTAAAGTGGAAATAATAGCATCTGCCTCATAGAGCTATTTTGAGAGTTAACTGGGTTAATTAGAAAGGTCTATAAGTGATAGCAATTACAACCAGCTTTTTTTAATTTAAGTGTTTTTAGTGAATCCATTTTTTAAAAATGCCAAAATAAAGTAAAACCATCAGATTCAATTGCAGGAACACCTGGTGTTGAGGAAGACTAAATTTTATTAGTTATATTTCCACAAAAACTTTTGCCTACATAGAGGATGAGGTGGAAGAATTAATGTCATGTTTTAGTAAGCATGGCCTTCATTTAAATGGATCTCTGTACCTTTGTCAGGTATGATAGTTTTTTAATATTGAAAGTATTAAAATGCATGCATTTAGGAGATTATTCAGAAATAATGAAGCGTATTCAGTCCTGTTGCTCTCATGTTTTACACATGTATACATCATCAGTAGTAGGATATGTGTAAAATTTACAAGTAAGTGTTTTGGAGTGTATGTCTAGCACTTTGTAGGTATTTAATAAATCTTGATTGCATGATGACCAGCCATTCAAGGGAGGCTAAGGCTAGCTCCATGGTAGAGTCTGACAATGAACTGGGGGAAAGAACTGTGGTAACAAGGGAGCTAGAACTTTGTATTTGCAGTTTTCCTTCAAAAGTGTTAACTGTAGTGGAGCTGCCCAGAAGTAAGGAGTTTCTCTGAAGAGGATGACTGGGGCAAATAGCATGTATGCATATTCATTTTAATGCTTTTTATAATATGTTATTAAGTCTCATCTGGGTAAGCATGATTTTTTGGTTAGTTACTTTTAAAGGTAACTAAAACAAGACCTAAGCCAAGATAGTTGTCTTTATTTTTCTGCAGATTTTATTTTAGTGACAGATCACAGTATTTCAGTGTGAATGTAATTTCAATCCTTTTTTCATAGTTGCTTTCCTTGAAAGAGTCTTATTTATGTATACCGTTTCGTAGTTAGCAATCCGCTTTCACATCTTACTTAATCCTTAAAAGACCTTATGTGAGGTTAGGAATTTTTGTCCTATATGGCAGTTGGGGAAAAGGGTTTAGAGCGATTTAGCCCAAAATCACATGCCTAATACATGATTAAATTTGTATTTAGACTTAAATGTAGAGAGACAGAATAGCAGAGTATTTGTGAGGGCAGGATCTAGAGTCGGAACTGAATTTTAGCTCATTTTACCACTTAATAACCCTATGACCTCAGGCAATTTATATAATCTATGGCCTCAGTTCTCGTATCTATAAAATGGGGGTACTTTAGTTAGTTCCTGTAGGTCTGTACTATCCAATGTGGTAGCTACTTACATGGCTATTGGGCACTCTTTCTCATACTATGCTATTAATAGTTTCTTATATTAATTACATTTTGAAATAGTATTTTGAATGTGTTGATTTACATATATTATTAAAATTAATGTTACCTATTTCTTTTAATCTTTTAACTTGTGTGCTAGGAAATTTTAAATTACTAACATGGCTTGCATTATATTTCTATTGGACGGTGCTGCTCTATAGACCAGAGGTTGGCAAACTCTGGCCCCCGAAATCCAACCAGGTGCCTATTTTTGTAAATAAAATTTTGTTGGAACACAGTCATGCCCATTTAATTACATATTGTATATGGCTACTTCCATGCTATAATAGCAGAGTTGTACAATTGCTACATGTAGAGACACATATGCCTTGCACAGCCTAAAATATTTACTGTTTGATCCTTTATGGAAAAAGTTTGCTGACCCCTACTTTAGACTGTAATTGAAAAGTGCTCAAGGTATTGTGTGTACTTGAGAGTGGATATGAGAGACAGACAGACAGAAAGTGGCCTGGTGGTGGACGCCAATGGGAAGAGGGTAGTGGGGAGTGACTAATACTAGGTACCAGCTTTCTTTTTCGGGATGATGAAATCGTTCTGGAATTAGATAATGGTGATAATTGTACAACCTCGAGTATACTAAAAACCACCGAATTGTACACTTTTTTTTTTAAAGATTTATTTATTTATTTATTTGAAAGAGAGAGAAAGAGAGCACATGAGAGGGGGGAGGGTCAGAGGGAGAAGCAGACTCCCTGCTGAGCAGGGAGCCCTCTGCGGGACTTGATCCCGGGACTCCAGGATCATGACCTGAGCTGAAGGCAGTCGCTTAACCAACTGAGCCACCCAGGCGCCCCTGAATTGTACACTTAAGGATAAATATTATGGTATGTAGATGATGCCTCTTTTTTGTAAAGTTTTTATAAAGTGGATATGAGCCTGGTTTGGTAGGTGTAATAAAGCAGTACGCGAGACGTGATACATGTTCATGAGAACATGCAAAGAAACAAGTACAGATCAACTATGGGAAATAAAAAAACATTGTTTTGAATAGTTTGTGTTTACTCCTTTTGTCAAAGAATTTTTAATCACTCTTAAGAGCTGTCATTCATTACTTACTATCCTTTACTGCTTTACCCATGAAAAAGGCTTACTATCAAGATACAGTCTTTTTGGTGGTAAACTTAATTTTAAGATAGTGTACAATAATACATATGTGTAGCCAATCTCAATAAATAGTTAAATGAGTGAATACAAATTATAAATAAAATCACTATTTCATGAATGTTAGTACTCTTCTTGAAGCACTAATCTATAGGAATCATGGCTTTATGAGGTTTTAATGAGCTTTTGAGAAGAGAAAATATTAGCGGAAGGGAATTGGAAGGCTATTTCAGAATATCCTTACCTTCTGTGTGTGTAGATATTTTTTCTTTAATGAATTACTAAATACTAAACATCTACCATATACGAATCCTAGGTATTTTCACATTGCTCTGAAACCGACAAAATATTATCTACTTTGTACAGTTGACTCACTAATTTGCTATACAGTAGGGTATTCCAGCAATGTGTTTTACGAAATCCAAAAACCAATAATCAGTGCATCATTTTCTTTCTGAACATTAGCAGTAGGTTTTTATTTTATTGTTCTGAACACATATTATAGTACCTTATTTATGATGTAAGTTAGGGTAGCATGTTTCTAAGGGCACAGACTTTGGAACCAGATAGACCTATTTCCTAATTTTACTCTACCATTTACTAGCTCTTAATGTGACCCCAGACAGCCTATTTAATATTTAACAGCTCTAAGTCTCCATTTCCTCATCTCTAAAATGGGAATAATACCTTCTCTAGTGATTTTTTTTTTTTTTTAGGGAATAGAGAAAATGAGTGCAAAGTACTTAGCATAGAGTAATCACTCAATAAATGGTAACCTCATATTATTATTGCCATTTAATGTTAAGTTTTTTAATCAAACATTAAATTTTTTGGTTGTCAGCATCATACATTTCATTATGTATCTTACTGACTCCTACCTTTTCAAAAACATAATGAAATATTAAGTAACATTCTATTTTACTTTCAGTCAAAGAAAAATAAGAAGAAATCAAAGTCAGATGCTAAAGCAGTGCAAAACAGTTCACGCCATGATGGAAAGGAAGTTGATGAAGGTACTTGAGCAAGTGAAAGGACTATAGAAAAAATTTTAATCCTTTTTTACCATGGTGCATTATATAAAAGCTGCATTTGTGTCGCTTAATCTTGTATCTAGCTTTTCTTTTAATAATTACAGATTTTAATGTACAGATCTGTGACATTGTTAGAAAACAGTTTTTTTTTTTTTTTTAATCTAAGTTATAAGAATCTAATAGTGCTTTTCCTGAAGGGAACCACTTTGAGATTTAAGGTCTAGCTCAGTATCTTGAGCAATTGTTTTGTCTTTGTTTCTTAGAAATATGATTTGGACTTTTCCCCTTTTGTTCTCAAATACACTGTCCCTAGAAGGCTGTGTACAAAATTCTTGAGGAAGCCCTTTATTGTCATCACCAAATAAACCCATTTATGAGTAATTATTTATAACACTCTGAATTCTCTGCAGCGGGATAAAAAGATCTACAGGATGACTTATAGTTATCATTTTTCCTAAATCATAGGTGACAGTTGATAAAAATTACCAGAATAAATAATAATGGCCGTTAGCTGCTAAAACAACATATTGGGATTAGAATAAATTCTTAGGATAAATTAATATAATCAGTACCCTGGGTTTTTAGTTTACTCTCTTAATTTATCATGATATCTTATGTGCCCTGCCTCATTTCCCCCCTCAGAACTACAACGTTTTGTTTTCCCCTTTACTGAATAACACTTTTTTTTCTGGGGCTATGTCAGGAGCCTGGGAAACTAAAATTAGTCACAGAGAGAAACGACAGCAGCGTAAACGTGATAAGGTGCAGACTGATTCTGGTTCATTGGATTCAACTATCCCTGGGATAGAAAATACCATCACAGTTCCCACCGAGCAACTTACAACTGCATCATTTCCTGTTGGTTCCAAGAAGAATAAAGGTATATTAGTGGAACATAAGAGTCATACATCAAATCCAGCTCCTTTTAATCAGATGTACAAAATATCATTATGTCAAAATTTGACTATTTTGAACTGCTTACATCATTGTGCTGATATACCCTTCTTCGTGAGAGCACTGTGGACCACATATTGGTTTACCTGATGACTAGCAGTGTTACTTGTTACGTACCGCCTAATGAATGGCCTGCTAAATTAAAATTGCCTTTCTGCCTTGACTCACATGAGAAAATGATGTTGCCTTTTTTTCTTGTGTGCATTGCTTTGCTGCAACTCTCTTACATCTCCATTTCTTAGAGTGGACAAGACATTTATTAAATAAAATTATTTGTCACTCTTCTGCATGTTGGATGCTTTCATTCCAAGATGAAGCAAGCATGATCTGGATATTGCAGGCTCTGTCTGGACTTCTTATCACCCTAACTTTTTGAGAATGCCATAGGTGTTTGATAAAGCTAGACTGAAACTTCAGAGGTTGTTGAGCTGGTACTCTTCCCAAGTATTTCAAGTGCTCACACGATCCAGTACTGATGGCTTCTTAAAGCTCTTTACATTGCCATCATTTTTACCCTGAAGACATCAGTCTGCAGAGTGATAGTATTCAACTTGGGCATTGACTTTTCTTCACCTTTTTATTAATTGCCTCCTCACCCTGCATTTGTCTCCAGACCACTTTCTTAGCCTTGGTATATTTTACTTTTTTGCTTGATGACTTGCTGGAATGTATTGCTTTGGTACAGCAATGACTTCTATTTATGCATTTTCGCTGTTACATATTAGCCATGCCTTAGAGCTCCTTTGTGTTGGGGACCCTTTTTCACTGTCTTGTGCATGCCTCCCTTGCTAGCACAATCCTGTGTCTGCTGGCTTTTTGATACATTGTAATCATTAAATGCCTTTTAGTGTCAGAGAAATGGTATCTTTGTTATAATATGTATTCGTACCTCTTGCCATATTTCCTAAGTCCTGGTCCCAAATACTGGCAGTGTTCTTCTTAAATTGGATGTGTTTGCTTCCAGGATTATTGAAAAGGCAGCTGGTATTGTTGAGAGGTGGCAAAGTTGAATCCAATTACAGAGCCCCAGTTCTCCAGTTCCTACTTCAAAGAATCTCATAAGCATTACAGAACAGCAGACTCTACATATACTTAAGCGATTTTCTAGTTCCTATATTGCCATTTTAGTTGACTGAGAATATGGTATAGAACTCAGTTCCTTAAGGATATGTCAAGTGTGTTGTGAGTAAAACTCTTCTCCAGTATAAGAATTTAGTACTTGAAGAAACAATTTATTAAAAATAATAAGTGAAAACTAATTTCTTTGTTAACTCCTAATTTAATGTGCATAGTGGCCTATTTAGTATTAAATAAATTTTATTTCTATTTCAACCAGGTGATTCTCATCTAAATGTTCAAGTTAGCAACTTTAAGTCTGGAAAAGGAGATTCTACACTTCAGGGTGAGAGAAATTACATGTAACTTAAATTGAAGGCCCATCAAAATAGAAACTTATATACATGTCTGTTTCCTCACATGAATGATACAGAAGGAGAAAAAGGCTTAGAAATGATTTTTAATTACTAAAGTAACATAATCACAATCCAGAGATTTTGGAAAATGGATAAAAAGAAAAATCATTCCCACTTCCTAACAGTCTTTGGTATGTTCTAGTTGTTTCTCCCTCTCCCCATATGTAAAAACATTTTTTTAGTAATAGTTTACATGCGATTTTTATTCTTGCTTGCATTGTGTAAGCCAATAGAGAAAAGAAAGATTTGGGGTGGTGGAGGACTTGGTTTTAATATAGGCATATATGGGATAAAAGACTTTACCCCTGTTTATTAAAAAAAAAAAAACCTTAATACCTATAATCGTTTAAATTGCTTCCTTAACAATATCAAATATTTTACAATAAATGGACTACAGTCTGAAGTTATACCGTGCTTCACAATTAGAAAATATATTTTATTTACTTGTTTATGATAAAGATTGAATTAAGTAGAGGGATATACCTTACCTGCAAACTAAAAGTGTGGTAGTAAAATATAAACTCAGAAATGAAAAGCACCTTCTTGTTTCAGGCTTGTTTTAACCCTGTCAGCTTCCTTCATTCCCATGGTTCTCAATCCTGGCTACACATTACAGTCATCTAGGAAGCTTAGAAAAACAACACACACACATATGTACATATACCTGCATGCAAATATTCTGATTTTATTTTATTTTATTTTTATTTTCTTAAATAATCTGTATGCCCAACACGGGTCTCAAACTCACCACCCCAAGATTAAAAGTTACATGCTCTTCCAACTTGAGCCAGCCAGGCACCCCTAGAGATTCTGATTTTAATTAGTCTGGCCTGAGGCTCCAGTGTCTAAAGAAATTTTTCAGTTGATTTTAACGTGCAGCCAGGTTTCAGAATCACTGCCTTATACTGTGTGTGTGTGTGTGTGTGTGTGTGCGTGTGTGTGTAAATAAGAAAAGAACGTGGAACTAAGGAGAAGTGTTCATATTTTTAGTGGGTGAGTATTCTGAGCATAGCAGAATATGTGTTGTTTTCCTGTTTGCTCTTTTGTACTTTCTTTGAGCAAGTCATTCTGCTGTTGAAAACATCATTAAAATATAAAGTTCAAGCCTACTCTTAGTTTTTAAATTAAAGTCATCCACGGTGGTCATGTCACTTTTAGGACATCATTTTTATTTTTAAAGCTCAAGCTGTTTAGAGGACAGTAGGGGAAAAAATGAGTGATAAATATAAACCAAGCAATCAGAGAAATTTGAAAATATCCCAGTTTTAAGGAGTTATGTATCAGTTTTTAATCTTCTTTTCTTTTCTTTAAGTTCCTTCAGGATTGAACGAAAACCTCACTGTAAATGGAGGAGGCTGGAATGAAAAGTCTGTAAAACTCTCCTCACAGATCAGTGCAGGTGAGGAGAAGTGGAATTCTGTTTCACCTGCTTCTGTAGGCAAGAGGAAAAGTGAGCCATCTGCCTGGGGTCAAGACACTGGAGATGCTAATGTAAATGGAAAAGACTGGGGAAGGAGTTGGAGTGACCGTTCAATATTTTCTGGCATTGGTAAGAAGTGTTAGAAAATTTTAAGTTCATTTACAATTGCTTATTTCCAGTACATTTTGAATTTTCCAGGAATGAAAAAAAAAATCCATGAGTAGAAAAATGAGTAAAGCTATTCAGAAATAATAGTAATAACTAACTCATCTCAAACCTTCACATAGAGCAAAGTGGTAACTAAAAAAGTCAATAATAGCATGTATTACTCGCTCTTTGTTTAGTGCTCTCACATACTTTTATCACATCTGATTATCAGTGTAGCTAAGGGGTATAATTGTGTATTTTTAGTGATGTTATAAATGTAATGTGTGAGCAGACTTTTTGATTAATTTCATCAGTTCTATTGAGTTTAAATAAGAATAATAAAAGTTTACAGCATCCACTTTTATACTATTTTGCAGTATATATAATTAATTTTTCTCCTTGGTTTTAAAGATAAAGACATTAGTTGAGAAGCTTATTCTTGTTGAAAGCCATCAAATAAACAATTTAATTCCTGTGTGTGTGTGTGTGTGTGTGTGTGTGTGTGTGTGTATGTATGTGTATGTGTTATAGAAAAGAAGTCCATGTTTAATATGGAAAACTTAAAAGAGAAGGAAAAACCCACTGTTATCACACCACCCAATGACAACCACTGTTTTTTATATTTCTTTAATGGTCTTTTTTTTCCTGTGTAGTTTTTCTGTTTTTTGTTTTTTGTTTTACATAATCTAAATTAGATAATGCATTTTTATGTCCCTTCCCCCCACACACACACTTACTATTATAACATGAACATTTTCCTTATTGTAAGGATTTTTATTTGAAGGCCCTATAATATATCGTATAAGCATAGCATATAAATTATTCAACTATTCCCATATTATCAAGAGAATTTTCTCTGTTTTTTAACCATTGTAAGTAACATTGCATTAATATATTTGTTTTCAGGTTATTTTTTTAGGATAGATTCTTGGGAGTGATGTTACTGGGCTGAAGGGAGTATAAACATACAGTGCTCTGTCACGTTGTCAAAGTATTTTCTAAGAGAGTAGTTCTGATTTATACTGTCAGCATCGATATGAGTGCCATTTGTCCTGTGCTGACCAAGATTGGGTATTCTTATTTAAAAAATCTTTTCTAACTTGATAAACAAAAAATACATACATAAATTGTTCTGGTTAAATGAGGTTGAATATTTTTCACAATTTTCTTGGTCATTTCTGTTTTATGAATTGTCTATTCATGTTCTTTGCCCATTTGTCTAATGGCCTCTTGTTTCAGTTATTTTTTTTTCTAATCAAGTTGTAATTCCTTGTACATTAAACATATACTTTTTTCTGTTACGCTTATTGCAGATATTTTTGTTTTATCTCTTTTATTTGGGAGAGCAACAGACACTACAGAGTTTTTAGTGATTAAGTACAAAAAAACTTTCTTCCAGTGTTATTTGCTTTTCCCATCACTTTTAAGCCTAAAAAGATTCATGTTGACTATTGTCCCCAAGAAGCAAACTCTAGATCATTTACTGATAATTATTTTTAAGCTTGTTCTTCCCTACAATGTCCAGAAATTGTGTAGAAATATAAAAATTTGTTTGGAAGTAAACAGTCCCTAAATTCCCAGCCTCATTTTCCATAGTGAAGAAAGCAGAAATGTCTATGCTTTAAAGCATCCTTTCATATTTAACAAAAGATCATCAGATTTTATCGAGTAATGTTAAAAACTATGGCCTTTTCAGATATTTGCAATTTACTTATAAAAGCTATGTAGCATTTTCATAATTAGGACATAAATTAGATGGTACTTGCTTAATGGTTGCTACAGATAAAATTAAGCAGCAGGTTAGAGTTCCTGCCTAAGTGGATTAGGACCTTTGTTGAAATTGAAAGGGAACTATATTAAATTGGGTTTGTAGTGACTCACTAAGAAGAGACTGGTGTGACTGGTCTCATGGATGTATACGTTCCTTAAAATACTCATTTATATAAGTAAGAAATAGCTTGAAAATATTGAGGAAATAGTACAGTATAGTAGAATGAGTGTGGACTAGTTGAAATGGACCTATTTGGAATGAATCCCTGTTTTCCCACATAATAACTTTTATGGAAATCAGGCTTAGTTTTTTAACCTGTATGAACCTCCTATTTCAGTAGTTGTGAGGATTGGCTATAATGAAAGTCAAGTACCAAGTTCGGTGCCTGGCCCCAAGTAGTAGCATAATTATGGTAAATAATAAGGTAGCTTGCTAAAGTGGAGAAAGGCATAGGCTTTGGAAATCAGCTTAAGTTCCAGTCATGGCTCAGCTGTTTTCTGGCTGTCAGAAAGTCATTTAACTACTCTGAAATTGTGCCTAGGCGGGTTACCCTAGGATTAGAGGTGTTTGGTATGAAGAGCTTGGCCTGTCATAGAAATAGTAGCTATTGCTGTATTGTCCTAATTTCCAAGGTTATCTTTAAATATTATTATCATAGTTTAAATCTGTACATATCTTTCAACTTTTCTTTTGCAAATTGAAGGTTCCAAGTGACGTTCTTTATTTTAACAGCTGCTTGGTCTAGTGTGGATAGGGGAATGAATACCTCTGAACAGAATTCTTCTTTTGCATCTCTCACACTTAACTCTGCTGTTTCTGGTATGTGAAAACAGTCTTTCATTTAGTTAACAAAAGAATTTCTGTTTAAATTCTTTGTAGCTCATGCTATTTGAAAAATGAAGGAGTCAAGTACTGCTATCAACATAAATAACAGATATATAATATAAAGTAGCGGAGGCTTTAATAAAAGGGGAGAAAAGAAGACCTAAATTCTTACCTGCAAGTGGCTTGGTTCCTTTCTGTAGTGAAGATAGGAAGATTCTGTGGCATAACATAACTGAAAGTTCCTTGTCACACAGACAAATAGAAATAGAAGGCCTTTCCTTCAGGGTCATACTTTCCTGTTACTAGTGTATTTCTACCATACTTCTACTTGCAGTTTGCTATTTCTATTTGCCCTTATTCCCTTATTCATCATGCGTTTATATCTAAGCCTTTTAGGTTATGTAGAACCTCACATAATAACTCTACTTAGAGTATCTATTGATTTAGAAAATACAGTATTACTAATAAACTATTACCAATTCAGCATTACTTAAATGCTGTAATGGATGTGCCTTTTATTAATCATGTAGAAGTCATATGTACTTAACAAATACTACATAAATGTGGGAGGTGTTTAGTTTGTAACATTTTGTTCACTATGGAATTCATGGACCCAGTGTACTAATTATGTAGCTCCACAGTGTCTGGAGTTACTAGAACTAGGGGGTCAGCAGACTTTTTCTGTAAAGGGCAAAATAATAAATATTTTAGGCTTTGTGGGCCATACTGTCTCTGTGGAACTACTTAATTCTGACATTGTAACAGGAAGGCAGCCAGAGATGATACATATAAACAGATGGCTGTGTCTGGTTTTGAAATACTATTCTTTTGATCTTTTTTCAGTCATTTGTAAATATAAAAACTGATCTTCGCTTATGGGTCACACAGAAAGGGACTGTTTGCATTTGGCCTGTGGGTCATAGTTTGCCAGCCCCTGGTCTCATAGACTACATTTCAGTTCCAGAGATAGAATTAATTGCGTCTTTCATTTGGTGACTTGGTACAGCACAGATGTTATTCTCTTCATTATTCAGAGAAAGAGAAAGCAGCATGGGCTGCTAAAGAAATAGCAATAGTGTTACTGTGGTGCTTATAAGCAGCTAATATACTAATTATATATGGATTTATAGGGTTCTGTTAAATTTTTTATTAAAAAATACATAACTACTTTAAGTATGTATCAAGCCATTATATTATGGAAGGCTGGTAAGATCATCTATAACCAGGTGAAAACGTTTAAGTTAGGAAGGACTTTTATAAGAGGACATGATTGTATGTAAGTCTTTTACAGTAACAGGTTTTCTTAACCATTTCTTTGTATCAGTGGCTGCAAATCCAAAGTGAGGATCAGAGTCTCCCAAGGATTCCAGTACATGTGAAAATTGTGATTCAGAAGGTCTGGGGTATATGTATCCCTGATGGAGAATCCTTGCTTTATGTTTGCATTCTAAAATGAATTTATAGCTATAGAACAAGGGTTTTTGACCTGGCACCCATGAATTGCTGTGCCCCCAAAATTATCTGCAAAATTTTGTGTAGCTTCTGGACAGAGTCCATCACAGCTTTCATCAGATTCTAAAAACTATGTGACCCCATTCTCACCCCACCTCCTCCCCAAAAATGAAAACAGAAGGAACTTAGGAGATAATAGTCTCTTCTCTTTAAGTGCACCTGAACTTAACTTGGCCTCTAAACCACTGGCTTCCCTCTGTCTCTCACCTCTCTAGATAATCATGTTTCTTTAACTTTTTCTTAGGCAGAAGGTTCCAGCAAACCTAGATATTTTCTAGCTCTCTCTTTTCAAGGTTCTCAGGTTATAGGCATATCCTGAAACATTCAGGATTTCTTTTGTGCTTTATTATTTTTCATTAAGAACAAAAATAGAACTTTTTTCACCTTCTTGAAATTTGTAGATAATCAGTTTGAAATATGTGTTATAAAAGACAAAATCGAATAGATTGGTACTAGGGACAATATATAGTTCCAGGCAGTGAATTCAGTCAAGTGATTATCATGCTTAATCTGAAATTACCCTCAATTCTACTTTTCCTTATCTTAACTCTTTTTCTAATGTCTGAATTTTTCCTTTTAGGGGAAATAAAAAATAATTTAGACTCCGTGTGCAAAGTATAGAACTATTGTTATGAAGCATCATTAGAAAATTCCATTTTTAATTTTATTGCATTCGTTTTCATTTAAGGGTCTACTGCTGAGCCAGTTTCTCATTCTACCACTTCTGATTATCAGTGGGATGTTAGCCGTAATCAACCCTATATCGATGATGAATGGTCTGGGTTAAGTATGTCCTTTTAAAAATTATGTTTTTGTTTTTGTTTTTTTCAGAATTTCCTTTCTAGCACCCTAAATTCATGCTTTATGTTTTAATTTTAATCCTAATTTTCACCTCTTAGGCCATAGTAATATAATTTAATACCAGATGTATACTACTTGTAAACTGATGTTTGAATAACTGTAGAATTTAAATTTACACTTTTTGTGATTGAGGCAATATTTAAACATGTTTTCTTATAGTTGCTCTATAGTTTTTTATTTTAAAAATTTTTTGTTTTATATGAACGTTCTCTTTCTCTTCTTAGTTTTAGTATAATAGAGTGAATATAATATATAGGAATGGCTTTCAGTTTGTGAGGTATGCAAATTTTGTATTATAAAATAATTTTCTTAGCCTGATTCCCAGTAGAAACTTAGGAAGGTTAATGACAAGAGTTATTTAAAAAAAAAAAAAAGGAGGAGGAGGGAAAAAGAATACGGTTTTTATGTTCAGAGAACTTATGCCATCTTCACTTAAAAAAAATATCTGAGATTTTTTTTTTTCCCACACAACCTCAAACCTCAGAATGTATTCCTTAGAATTTTTACAGCCATTCTTTTCTATTTACTTAGCATTTATATGTTACCTTGTGGACTTCTCCACCATTTGGCTAGTGCAAAAAAAAAATTCTTGAAGAATATCTTGTGTTTCTTCAAGTAGAGTTGAAATGAAACCCTCTAAAAATAGCAACTCTCAGTTACTCTTGGATCCTCGGTACGTAGTGCAGTGCTTTATACAGAGGTGTTCAGTAGTAATAATAAGAAAAGCAAACCGCTGACTGTGCCAGGCACTCGTCTTAAGTCTTATGCATTTTATTAGCTTATTTTAATGCTTACAACAGTTCTACAAGGTACGTGTTTTTTTCCCACACTTTCCAGATGGAGAAACTGAGGCAAAGCAAAGTTTTCTAACCCAGGTCACACAGCTAGTTAAGTGGAGGAAGTGGTATCAAACTTGGGTAGTCTGGCTCCAGAGTTCATGCTCTTAACCACCACAGGGTCCAGTCTTAGTGATGATTGTAATCGCGAAGGTACACTTGCAATGCAGTACAAAAATTAGTCTGTAAATTACTTAGTCTCTGTAGATTCACCAAAGCACAGTTCCTACAGATTAAAGGAAGTGAGGTGGAAAGGTAAATTAGGCCATAAAAAGCCTTGAATTGCTGGCTAAAGATTAGGGAGGTGGGGTTGGCGTGCTACTTGAGAAGAAGGTATTTCCTACTTTAGTTCTCACTTTAAAACGTTGTACCTTATACGGCTTGACTTAAGCACTTATCTTGGAATCTAGATTAATTGAGCTGTAAGATGGAGCAAATAATCTGTCCCATCTACTTCTGTAGATTGTTGTGAGGTTTTAATGTGGTAATGAATGAACATGAAAGCTTTTTGTAAATTACAAAGTACCATATAAATCCAGGGTATTAACAGGATGTGAAGGTAATGATTTTGGAAAATAAAGTCTCTGTACTTTGGGAAGAAAGATCAGCTCTGTGCAGGATAGAATTGAAGAGTGCGTTGTAGGAATGGCAGAGAATAGCGGTGAGGCAGCTATGGGCTGAGACGGAGGACAGCTGAGCATCAGGGCTCTAGGCTTCCCTGCCTGCACAGAATTACTCCACTTTTATCCATTTTAGAATTCTTATAACATGAAAAACATGATTGGCTGCCGAAATAAAAGACTGAAGAAAAAGATGTATCCACAGGACTCTGTTGAAAGTTTAAATGTATCAGAAACACCATCTTTCATTGGCTAGGCTCTTTGCAGCCTTTTAAGTCCAAAGTTTCTCTTTAACCTCATTTTTCTCTGTGAATTTTATTTTTTGTTTTATCATCTATAATGTGGCTAATTTGGGTACTCCGTGCACTTAATTATTCCTTCTAAATTTACAAAATGCATGATTTAGTATTTGAGATTACTAATCCACAGAGTATGTATATGTGTGTGTGTGTGTGTATGTATACACATACGCTAGCTTTACATTTCATAGTGTGATATGATTAATATATTGACCCTCTGGTTTGAGGCATACACATCATTATCTGAAAAAAAGGCATTGGATTTACCCAAACACTTGAATATAAAGTTAAGATGCTAAAGTACAGAAGATACATTTTTTAAAAACAGATGTTAATCTTATCCGTTGTCTGGATCATAAACGAACATCATCATCATAACCCCTGTAAAAAGTCAGATTTTGAATAGAACTTTGTTTTTGTTGGCACACCAGAGTGAGCGAATTGCTGCAGCATAGTTAGGGGTTGAGAGCATGAGCTTTGACGACAGACTACTTGGGTTTGAATCTTAGCCTTGACATAAACTTAGGTAGGTACGTGGTCATTGTATGCTTCAGTTTCATCATCTGTAAAAAGAATAGTTCTTTTCCCACAGTTGTTGAGAGAATTAAATAATAAAGTATATAAATATTAGCACTTAGAACACTGCCTGAATATTCAGTAAGTGCTGTGGTGCTGTTGATATTCTTCTAGGGGCAACATTTGTCTACTTGGTGGAGTCAATTAGTATTGTCTGTTTGAACACTGGAGAGTCTTTCTAACATAATTGTTTTGTTGTAGTAAAGTTAATACTAAAGTTCTGACCAGAAGCAGCTGACAGCCATTTTTTTACTGAGATAAAATAAGAGATTAGCTATGAGATGCTTAAACCTAAAGCATTATTCAAGCAAATTAAATAAATTCCTTACCATTTTGAAAAGACACTAATACAGCTCTTTGAAAAGATATTGGCAAACTGATGGGAAAATTTTGAGAAATGAGAAGTTACTCTGTTTATAAATGGAGAAAACTATCCAGTGAATGAAACTATACTGTATAGTTTCCTTAAAGGAAAGAAGTTTTTAGCATATTAGGCCCATGAATCTTAAGAATTATGTGTTGAAAAGTCTCCTGGTGACAACTTTTATGTTTAGGTAATCTTTTGTTTTATAAAGTAGTTTTATTTGATCCCAGTTAATAAGAAAACAAACAAAACTGAAATCAATAAACCTGGAAAAAATCACCATAAACCTTTATAGAGCCAATAGAGATTTGTGCTTCTGTTAATGTTCTTACATGGGTTAAACCGTAGGCTGCAGTCATTCCCCAGCCTTTCTGGTTATCTAAGCCTTTAAAAAAGTAATGTTACTAAATACTTTACTAGATTTTTACCTGTTATCCCCCCCACACCACCGTATTTAGTTTATGGGGTGCCTGGGTGACTCAGTCGTTAAGCATCTGCCTTCCGCTCAGGTCATGATCCCAGGGTCCTGGGATCAAGCCCCGCATCAGGCTCACTGCTCAGCAGGAAGCCTGCTTCTCCCTCTCCCCCTCCCCCTGCTTATGTTCGCTGTCTCTCTCTGTCAAATAAATAAAATCTAAAAAAAAAGGAAAGAAAATAGTTTATATGTTAGTATAATGCCCACCCACTTGTCTAAACTTTTTTTTCCTATAAAAGAAAGTGTGTTTTCTGGCCAAAGGCCTTAGAGACCTGGCTTATGGAGAGCAATTTGCCAAATCTGCATTTCTTATTTGTGAGGTTTAAGCAAAACCTGTGACATTCAGATCTCCTAACAGTGTTCTTAATGAATGCTTAATGTAAGATGAGCAATTGGTTCCAGATATCTGCTAGATGCCTTTATACTTATAAAAATGATTTCTACATTATGACACACCAAATGTATCTTACTGAAAGATTGACCAGGGTTGTAAGAAACAGATTCTTAGTTGTGTATGCCTGATAGCTTAGAAACTGGCTTTCTATTGTTAATGTCATAAGTGCTACATAAACAGAACACCTGCCATTCATTGAGTACATACTGCATTGCTGTGCACTGCTTTAGATGTATCTAATATCTTCTCAGTCATCCTGGAGAGTTAGTGTATAACCAACTAAGATTATGAAATTTGACCCATATCACATAGTTATTAGATCAATATTCAGATGTAGATCTATTTGACTCCAAGGTCCATACCCTTAACCCCAATGTGGGTGTACCGTGCAGTACAGCCTCTGGATTCCTGCTCATGGTAGTAAATTTAGGAAAGGACTTCCTTTATTGTAACATACTTCACAGTTGTCATCACTTGTTACATGTTTAGACTACCAGTTCTTATTTTCAGTCTCTCTCCATCCTCTACTGTTTTAACCCCTCTTCTCCCTTTCCATACCCTTGTGACAGAAAGTCTCATTCTGTACTTAAATGTCTCTTGTACTTACCTATCTTCATCTCTGAATAGATAAGACCAGGAGCTCCATGTTGGGGGCGGGGGTATATTGTACTCATTTTTGTATGTCTAGTACCTACCCAGCTCAAGTTCTAATATATAGTAAGTGCTTAATAAGGTGAAATTCCTGCAATTCTACTATTAAGATATATCTGTTGTTACTGTATTATTTTCTTCAGTCTCTTCCTCATATAAATTTGGGATCATATTTTAAAGACAATTTTGTCTATTTTTTTTTCTGTGAGCATTTTCCCAGATTATATTCTTCTGAAACATAGGTTTTAAAGCCTTCATGAGGTATCATAATACCTCCCCTTTAAAGAAAAATAATAGAGTTCACATAAAAAAATAAGAACAGCAAAGAAAATAAGAATCAGGCAGATTTGTCATTTGAGTTACTAAAAAGTATTACAGAGTCACATATGGCACCATCCCAGGAATATATCAGTGAAATAGGATAGAAATTCCAGAAACAGACTGAAGTGTATGTGAAAGACCTCAGTAGTTAATAATAACGTTTGACATAAATGGGAAAAGATTGGATTTTTCAATAAAGCAGTGCTAGAATGACTTGTTTACCATTTAGAAATAGAGCTTAACCCCTATCATCTTAAACCACTGGAAATGAAACCTGGCTGTAAGTAGTCATTGCAGAAGTGATGTGGAAGCATTTCAGAAATCCAGGGAGAGGAAAGAAGAATTGACTTTTGAGAGCTACTTAACTAGGATAAAGCCAAAGATTGTTTTTCCCTTTTTAGAATAAGCAAGTGATAGCTTCCCAAAGGAGGTAAAATTCAGTGCCTTTTAGAGTGAAAGAGAGGAATCTAGAGGTCTGAAATATAAATTTATTCTTGAGAATAGATGATAGAAACCCTGAAAGTGACTTGAATATTTTGGAATGATAAAAGTAGCATTGAATAATCTGGAAAATGTAAGAAGGTACAGATGAAGTATTAACCATTAAAAGTCACAAAGTAATTGTTTCCCCCAAAAGAAGAAAGAAGACATTATTCTGTCGTGACTTGGTGAATTTGAAGAACCTAATCTTGAAAAGCTCCTAAGGAGGGGAGGAGGTGTAGTGTAAAAGGACGGATGGGGACCATAATTTTGGCACTGCTGTTCAAGATTCACTAATTCTGTACCCTAGAAAATAAATCAAGTACAAAAATGGAATGACCAAGGAGGAGAAAAAAAATGACCAGGACCCAGACCAAATTAGACATAAACAGTACAAACAGAGCAAAGTCAGGTGTTTGATCACAGAGGAATTTGGGAGAGTGAAATTAAATAGGTAATTCTTAAGTTTCCTAGAGTTTCTTAGAAATTCCATTTAATTAGCCATATGATGTGCCTAGCACAAGTGGGACAAAGGTTTTTACCATCATGTTATTGGGGTTTTCTTCTAGCTCTTAAAATGTGCTTGGGAGAAAGAAGGAAGAACAATAGTTTAAAAATACAGCTTAGTTCAACATAAGGAGTTTTAGTTTTTGCGTTTTAGTTTTTGGCAGAAATAATAGATTCCTAATTCACACTGTTAAATTTTAGATGGTCTGTCTTCTGCTGATCCCAGCTCTGATTGGAATGCACCAGCAGAAGAGTGGGGAAATTGGGTAGATGAAGAAAGAGCTTCACTTCTAAAGTCCCAGGAACCAATTCCTGATGATCAAAAAGTGAGTAAAGGCATTGGCGGGTATGTCTATTTCTTTGTGCACCCAACTATATTATAATTATTAGGGGTTACATTCTGTATTATAAATACATCCAGTGGTAGAATTGCTTCTGAGCCATTCTGATTATATTTGCTTCAATCCTTATGCCTGCATGCCTTCTCTGTATCACTGTTTTTTCTTTCCACAAATTATTGAGAATTGTGATATGTGGAAAGCACTATTAGGCACTGATAAGAAAACACAGTTCCTTTCCTCTTATCAGAATTAATAATAGTTGGTATTATATCAACTCTTAGTGTGTTTAGAGAAGACTAGATCAGTTGCCAGTGAAAGATTTAGGAAGGGTTCATAGCAGCAGACAAGACTGAGAACACCATGAAAAAACCATCAAGGCAAGAAAATAGGTAATAATTTAGTGGAGAGGTAAATAGTACACGTGTGGAATCAGTTGATGAAAAGTACATGCCTTCTAGGCTACGTTCCTTAAAGAAAGGGACCATGAAGTTTTTATTTTTGTAGCTCTAGCAACATGCTTGGCATTCAGTAAATAAATGAAAGGAATGATAGGTAACCTTGCCACATTTTTGTGAAATTCTGTAGATGATAACCTGTCGGCGGCTTTTTAACTAGGGATAACCTAATCATCACTGGGGTTAGGAAAATTAAGCTGGATACAGTGGAAAGACAAGCAGCTTGGGAAGCTATTTTGTACTATTTTGGGGTAAGTGTTAAAGAGGCAGTTACATGAATCAGGTAGGAGATAATGAACTAAATTGATAGCTTTGAAAAATAAATGGAAGTGGTGTTTACCAGAGATATAAAGCTCCTGATCAAACTGCATCTGGTTGGCTATAGGAATTAGGGTGAAAGTCAAGGAGTCTCTGAAGATAATAGGGCTGTTGGTATTCAACAAATATTAATTGAACATCTACCATAAGTCAGGTATGGATTGGTTAGTAGAGAAGCGGTAATAAGACACGATTACTGCCTTCCAGGAGCCCACAGTCTGGTTAGGGAGGAGAGGAAGGAGACCCGCACATCAGCAGGTAAAAGTCATGTTACGTATTAGGGAAGCACTTGGGAGTTTTAGCAAAAGCATCCTGAAGGTAAAAGCAGAATGCGAAACAAAGAGTTGTCAGAAATTAAACTAGAGAGGGAGGCAGGGACCAGATCCTAGAAGTTCTTGAATGTCATATTTAAAACCATGGATTTTATCCTGTAAGTAATGGAAGGATTTTAAGCTAAAGTGTTTTTTTTCTCCGTGGGTTACACTGGTAGCCCATGTGGAAAAAGGTGGAGGCATATCTGGGAAAAGGCAGGAAGACCAGTTTAGAGGTTGCTTAGTAGTCCAGGACAGTAGTGGTAAGAATGGTACACGGAATACAGAACAGACTTGAAAAATACATTGAAATAAAATCCACAGAACATGATTAGAATTGAATCGTGTTGGGCGCCTGGGTGGCTCAGTTGGTTGGGTGACTGCCTTCAGCTCGGGTCATGATCCTGGAGTCCCGGGATCGAGTCCCACATCGGGCTCCCTGCTCGGCGGGGAGTCTGCTTCTCCCTCTGACCCTCTTCCCTCTCGTGCTCTCTATCTCATTCTCTCTCTCTCAAATAAATAAATAAAATCTTTAAAAAAAAAAAAAAGAATTGAATGGTGTTATATGCAAACAGTGAATCATGGAACACTACATCAAAAACTAATGATGTGATGTATGGTGATTAACGTAATAAAATAAAATTTAAAAAAAAAGAAAAAAGAATTGAATGGAGGAGGAGTCATCAAAATGACTTCCAGGATTTTAGCTTGGGTAACTGGGAAGGTGGAAGTAGTCCTCCCAACAGAGAAAATATAGGAGCAAAGGCTAGTTAATTGGGGGAAGGGTGGTTGGTTCCATTTGGGATATGTTAAATGCAGAGCGTTTTGTTGAAATGCCAAAGAGAAGTTGGTTTTGTGCCACGTTAAAGCTTAGGGAAAAGATGTGTTTAGACGTTATTAGTATATGGTTGTTAAACACTTTGAGCGTAGGTGAAATATCTAGGAAAAGTCTGTAGACTTGAAAAGAGCAGTGGAATGAACATAGGAATCTGGGAAACTCCCAACTTTTAAGGAGAAAAAAGCCCATGAAAGAGACTGAGGGAAGAGAGTTCTGGGTCACAGAGGCTGAGACATTTGCTCTCTGGTAATTAAGAGCAGTTTCGTTAGAAATCTTGGAATAGGGGAGCCTGGGTGGCTCAGTTGTTAAGCGTCTGCCTTCGGCTCAGGTCATGGTCCCAGGGTCCTGGGATCGAGCCCCGCATCGGGCTCCCTGCTCAGCGGGAAGTTTGCTTCTCCCTCTCCCATTCCCCCTGCTTGTGTTCCCTCTCTCACTTTCTCTCTCTGTCAAAAAATAAAATCTTTAAAAAAAAAAAAGAAATCTTGGACTAATAACCATATTGCAGTAAGTTGAGTAAATGGTTAGGAAAGAGTAGTAACAATTACAAGGTTTTTCTAAAGTAAGTTTGGATAGAAATGGAGGAGAGGTAGTGGATGACAGCACACTGTAGTATCAGGAAGGGTTTTGTTGGGGGTTGTTTGTGTTTTAATGATAGGAGAGATTTTAGTACAGGGTCGGTAAACTTTTTATTAAAGTCCCATACAGTAGTGCAAAAGCAACCGTAGACTATAGGGAAATGAACTTTATTTACAAAAACTGGCATCGGGCCAGACTTGTAGTTTGTCAACCCCTGCTTTAACATATCTGTGGTCACAAAGGGAAAGGATCTAGAGTAAAGTAAAAGCTAAACATAACTGAGAGATTTGACTAATAGAGTAAGTTCCTGGCAGTAGACGTAGGGGAATCTTAGGCATGAGTGGATTGTGGGTTGGCCTTTAATGTAGTAGGATGGTAGTACCTCTGATCTTTAGAGACCACAGGAAGGAAGAGGTAGTAATGGGATTTATTGTTAAGGGTGTAAAGAAATGTACAGGGGGCCAGTTGATAGGTAATATGAAGGTCGAGGGGGTTTGGGGGAGAGAGAGATGAACGGGCAGAGCATGGAGGGCTTTTAGAGCAGTAAAACTACTCTGTAGAGACACTGTAATGGTGGATGCATGTCATTATACATTTTTCCCAAAGCTGTAGAATGTACAACACCAAGAGTGAACCCTAAGGTAAATTCTAGGGCTTTGAGTGATAATCGTGTGTCAGTGTAGGCTCATCAGTTGTAACAAATGCCCCACTCTGGGGAGGGATAGTGATAGCGGGAGAGGCTGTGCATGTGTGGGGTGGGGAGTACATGAAAATCTCTGCCTTCTGCTCAGTTTTGCAGTGAACCTAAAATTGCTCTAAAAAATAAAGTCTGTTAAGGAAAGAAAAGCTTCCTGGTACGGTACCTTAACACACACCATAATCATTCTGGTATCTGTTGAATGTTTAGTGAATGTGCAACCAAAAATCTGTTTTTTAACTGAAACTTCCTTGTGCCTGATCATCAGAATGACAGAGTAGAATCACTGAACGGAGTAAAGACTGCTACATATCATAGCAGTTCTTTTTCTGAGTATATTTGGAGATCGTCTTTCATTTATCTTAGCAAAAATGGGGCAATATCTAAATGCCCATCAGTTGAGGAATGGAGAAAGAAAATGTGACAGGTTTGTACAATCACATATTAGATGTTAAAAATCAATGAAACAAGTTACATTAATATCAACATGAATAGAATCTCAAAAACGTTGAATGATGGACAGGTTTATGGAAAGATACAGTATGATACCATTTATATAAATTTTGTATGTGTGAACACACCAGAATTTATAAAAAGAAGCTTGACTGGAGGGACACAAAAGAGGTTCGTGGTAATGGTAATGGTAGACCATTAGCATGGTAGTGATAAAGCCTAGGGTAAACCCCCAGGGGAGGTGGTGTGGAAATGGGATTGGGAAGGGTTTATGGAATTTTAAGTTTATCAATAATGTCTTTTAATAATCTAAAATAAATGTGTCAAAGCGTCAGTTCTTTTGTGCGAGTTAAAAGATGGTATGGAGTTGATTTCAGCCTTTTTCCCCATGAACAAAAATAGTGTTTTGCCATCAATCAGGAACTACGGTTCTCTTATGGTTGGATGATAATTGTCTGAGAAGCAGGCTGCCCAGAGTCATTGTGACCTGAATATTCCTTATAGGATACATTTTTTCACGTGGTATTTTAATCACAATGAGCTTACGGTGAAAACTTGTGTGGAAGTTTCTCCACAACTGGCAACCAACTTGTACTGAACATCTCTTAGCTAAGTTTGTGTAGGATTTTGTTTTTCCATCTGCTAGTAATTTCTGTGAACTGTTTGGTGGTTCATGAGACCTCCAGAGTCATCCTAATGACTATGCTGCTGAGCGGAGAAATAGTAGTTACCCCATCATCTCATCCTATAAGGATAGGCTAGGAATCTTGGCTGTCATCTGTGCAGAAGAAACAAAAAGCACTTTTTCATAGAGAAGTCAACTATATGGTATGTGTGAAGGGATATTATGAATACTAATTTAACGTTCTAGATCACTGTTTTCGTCCTGCAGAATGTTATTTTCAATGACATTCCATCTCAAATTCAATTTTTTTTAAATTAAGCCTTCTGTAGAGTGGCAGGCACTTGTGAGAAATGATACAGAGAGATCCCCTGTACTCTTTACCCAGTCCCCCCAGTGGTAACGTCTTGAAAAACTTGAGAGCAGTATCACAACTAGGATATTGACATTAATGCAGTCAGATACAGAAACCATTCCCATCCTGCAAGGACCCCTCATGTTGCCCTTTTTTTTTTTTTTTTTTTTTTTTTTTTTTTTTTTTTTTTTAAAGATTTTATTTATTTATTTGAGAGAGAGAGAATGAGAGATAGAGAGCACGAGAGGGAAGAGGGTCAGAGGGAGAAGCAGACTCCCCGCCAAGCAGGGAGCCCGATGTGGGACTCGATCCCGGGACTCCAGGATCATGACCTGAGCCGAAGGCAGTCGCTTAACCAACTGAGCCACCCAGGCGCCCGCCCTTTTTTTTTTTTTTTTTTATAGCCACCCTTTCTTTCCACTTGTCACCACCCCCCTCGTAACCCCTGGCAACTAGTAATCTCTTTCCATCTCCATAATTTTATCATTTCAAGAATGTTCTATGAATAGAATAATATAGCATGTAACCTTTCATACTGTTATTTTTTTCACTCAGCATAATTCTCTAGACACTCATCTAGATTGTTGTGTGCATCATTAGCTGGTTCTTTTTTACTTCTGAGTAGTCATGGTGTGGATATGCCTCAGATTGTTCAGTCATTCTGTTGAAGGACATCAGGATTGTTTTTGGCTTGGGGCTAGAATGAGTGATCGTATTTCTCTGAATCCTTGCCAGAACTTGCTTGTCACTGTTTTTTATTTTAGCCGTTATTGGTAGGTGTGAGTGAACTCACTGTGATTTTAATTTTGCATTTCCCTAATACCTGATGATGTGGAACATCTCCCATGTGCTGCTTTGCCATCTGTCTGTCCTCTCTCTGTGAGATGTCTGTTCGTATCTTTTACACATTTTCTAATTGGATTGTTTACTGTTGAATTTTTAGTGTTTTTTATATAGTCTGAGACACGAGTCCTTTGTTGAATATATGGTTTGCAAATATTTTCTCCCACTCGGTAGCTTGTCATTCTCTTAACAGAGCATATAAAAACAATCAGAAATATGTAAAAAAAAATAAAAAAGGTGGTCTATCATAGATAATAGGGGAATGAAGTTCCGTGTACTTTGTTCTTTTTAAATATGTAATTTTAGATCCATTTTATTACTCATTACTAATTCTTACTTAGCATTTAGGAGATAAAGACTGAGCCTAATGAATGAAATTATTCCATAATTTCTGAATAATGAAAACTTAACCAATTGTTTCACTTAATACTTTTGCTTTTAACATCAGGTTTCAGATGATGATAAAGAAAAGGGAGAGGGAGCTCTTCCAACTGGGAAATCTAAAAAGAAAAAAAAGAAAAAGAAGAAGCAAGGTGAAGATAACTCTCCAGCACAGGTAGAGTATCAAAACAGATGTCATTCGTTAAGCACCTACTGCTCAAATGTGAAAAGATAATATGCAGGTACTAAGAATATGTAGAGTTAAAAGACACTTTAGGAGATAGGTTTACTTGCAGAGCATTTGAAAAGTCACAGAATGTTTTAAAGATCTTCTATATCCTACTGTAATAATAACTGTATTGCTCTAAAAAAATCATACCAAAGGTGTAAACCCCAAAGTAATAAATTAAATTAGATGCATTTTGATTTATATTAAGGTAAAATGGAAAAAGAGGTAACCTTGTGTATTTCTCACATACACAAATGCCTTTTGAATAACTGGAATTTAGCAAGTTAGAATTTTAGCTCAGAACAACATGTGGGTCACAAGTGGAGTGTCACTCTGAGTCTGCTGTCTGTTTCACTTAGTATCCTCTTAATACCTTCACTTAGTATCTTCCATCTGCTTGTTGGCTTCTGACAGAAACTTTCTATTTCTGTCACTCCTCCATTTTCCTTCTTTTTTCATTGGTCTCTCCTATTGGGAAAATTTTTAAGTGACAATATAGATGAAAACAAAGGTATTTTAATTGCAAACATACTAGATTACCAGAAGTATGCATGGGTTTCTCTTTGAAAGCACTATCACCATTATATTACAAATTATGAAAATCTTATTCCTTACCTACAAACATGTGGCTGCTTGTTTTTATTCCTTTAAATGTGGGAGATAGCCAGAGTTTCTAGAGGATAACCTACATAGTAATTTTCCTATTTATTCTCTTTGGGAAAAGTTGCTATATAAGGAAATACATGTTGCGTTCATTTTTTGTTGAGGGAGGCACAGCCCATCATAAATGACACTAATCCATTTTCAGTGCTAGTTTTTTCTCACAGTAATATATGTAACTGAGCTCAGTGGATACACTACATAATAAGGGTGCTTCTCTTGTTAGCTGAGCTGTCTGACGAGAACCATTATTGACAGCTGTCTTTTGTTGGTAATACTGTCTGAACTCTGTTTAGCCAAACTTTTCCTGGACTTCTGTGCCTTAAATTTATAGCCTTTACTAAAGATTGCTTTTCTGGTTTGTGGATTAGATGAGTTCCTTTTAAAAAGAAATTTTGTCGGACAGATGTAATCTGTAAATTTCAACTTACTGGCAAAGGTCATTAACTTGTGGAAGTTCTTTTGGTATTCTGATACTCCTTTTAAAAATGTTTGATAGGTTTTTAAAAATAACAGTGAGTATGGGGCAGCTGGGTGGCGCGGTTGGTTAAGCATCTGACTCGGTTTTGGCTCCTGTTGTGATCTCAGGTCGTGAGATTGAGCTCATTGGGCTTTGCGCTCACCGCCGAGTCTTCGTGGGACTCTCTCACCCTCTGCCCCTCCCTCCCTCCCTCTGTCTCTCTCTTAAATCAGTAAATCTTTTAAATAAATAACAGTAAGTATACAGGCTTTGGAGTCAGATCTGTATTCAAATTTCAGTTTTGCCATTTACTAGTTGTTTTTGTTTGTTTTTCTTTGTACAAGTGACTTAACTGCATAGGTTGCTTTGAGAATTAAATGAGACAACCGTGAAATTCTGTGTCAGGTTCATAGAACATAGTATCCTGTCCGTAATACATTTGGGAATTTGTTCTTTTTAGTTGTGGGTACGTGGTTGGCGGGCGTCTTACTGTTAGAATACAGCTTAGGGTAAAACTCACTGATGTCATCACGTTAATTTTGTGCAGATGGCAAATCCTACATATATACTTCCAGAGCTACTCTTCAACTTAAATTCACAACAAAATTTCTATTACTGTCTAAACCCACTACCATCCTGAACAAGTTTTATAAAATATCGGTATTGGCAGAAAACTTCCAAGATCATCCTAGCCAGTGGTTTATATGTATGTGTTGGCTAAAGAACAATACAATTAGCAACGATGGTCCTGTTTAATGTATTCTACTTCATATTTATTTCACATACCTAAGCATGTAATGTGCTTTAGAATTGCTTTGTTGAAACTTTTTTAAGTCTGAAGGCCTTTGGACACCTGGGTGGCTCAGTCAGTTAAGCATCTGCATTTGGCTCAGGTCATGATCCCAGGGTCCTGGGATCGAGCCCCTCATCGGGCTCCCTGTTCAGCGGGGAGCCTGCTTCTCCCTCTCCCTCTACTGCTCCCCCTGCTTGTGTGTGTGCTCTTTGTCTCTCTCTCTCTCTGTTAAATAAATAAAATCTTTTTTAAAAAATAAAGTCTGATGGCCTAAGAATGGAAATGTTAAAGCTTGGATAAGACCTTAGAAATTATCTAGGCACATTTTATTTTATAGTTGAGGGAGGAAACTAAGGTTCAGGGAAATGAAATTATTTGTCTTTGACACTACACAGCGAGGCTGCAGCAGACCAGAACTGAAAAGTACTTTCTACTGTGTCAGCCTCATTTATCTACAGAATGTATTTATGTACAAATATTTTGTTCCTTGAAGAAGTCATTAACTGAAATGTTACTTCCAAAGTCTTAGTTCGAGTATCACCTAATTCACTGTGTATTTTGTTTAAAAGACAAAATTCTAGTTTATTTCGTTTTAGTTGGTTTAGTAAATTAGAATGGTTTGCATTTGGGGATGGGAGTGTATTGGTTTTTAATTCCCAATTGATTTAAGTCCCTGGCGAGAGCAGGGATGATCACTGTTGTTCCAGATGTACCTGTATATTTTAAATCTTTGAATGATTGTTTTTATATGCTCTGTTAAGCTGTTTGGACAGTTACTGAAGTGAAATTATTTTCTTGGAATATCTTTTGGACATTAACACTACAAACCAGATAGATTTTTAATTAGTAAAAAAGAGTGATTTATATCATCTAATAGACTACTTTTCTCTGTAGGACACAGAAGAATTAGAAAAAGAGATTAGGGAAGAGCTTCCAGTGAATACCTCAAAAGTCCGTCCAAAACAGGAAAAAGCTTTTTCTTTGAAGACCATAAGCACTAGTGATCCAGCTGAAGCACTCATCAAAAATAGCCAGGTAATTTTTTGATATTTAAGGAATAAAATTTTGATGACTTGAGAGTTGTGTCATAACTCATATTTTATCGAAGTACTAAGTGCTAAGCATTGCTAATCACTAAAGTGCTGAGTATTTTAAATACACTAATTTAACCCTCATAACAACCCCATGAGAAAGGTAAGATCTATTATATAAATGAGGTTGGAGAACTTAAATAACTAGTCCCAAGCTGCCTGACAGTGGTGAAACCAGAACCAATAGACTATGTTTTCTCCTATTAAATATTTAAACATACAGGGGATAGATGGCTTAGAGAAAATGTAACTGGTTGCATTTTCCTAAAAGCATGCCATAATATATAATGACTGTGGTCCAACCTCTCAAAATTTAACATTTGTTTAAAATTGGTGACAGGTTCTTGAAATATGTGCCATTGATAGAAAATTTTGATGTGTCAGAAAGGATCATTTTACAAGAGGTGTAGGCCAGTGATGCATAGTTTTTTAAAATGTAATTTCTAAAAAGGTAAATTGTATAGAAATCTATGAAATCCTACTAGAGTTGCATGGTTCATTTATATGCTCATTCAAAAAAATTTATTGAGAACCCACTACACTGCCACACACTATTTGAGGATATATCAGAGAGCAAAGCAGATCAAAAAAAATCTGCCTTTTTGAAGTGTACATATTTAATGAAACAGCTTCAGACACAAACCTGAGTTACAGGGGCGCCTGGCTGCCTCAGTTGGTAAAGGATGTGATTCTTGATCTCGGGGTTGTGAGTTCCAGCCCCACAGTGGATGTAGAGATTACTTAAAATCTTTAGGGGCGCCTGGGTGGCTCGGTCGTTAAGTGTCTGCCATCAGCTCAGGTCATGATCCCAGGGTTTTGGGATCGAGCCCCGTATCGGGCTCCCTGCTCTGCGGGAAGCCTGTTTCTCCCTCTCCCACTCCCCCTGCTTGTGTTCCCTCTCTCGCTGTCTCTCTCTCTGTCAAATAAATAAAATCTTTAAAAAAATAAAATAAAATCTTTAAAAAAGAAGAACCTGAGTTACTGCCAAAAGAAGTAATTGGTAACAGTCTTGTGCCAAAATAAAATCTTAACCATAGTTCCTATTTGGATTTGCTGCTTTTAATTCCCTAAGAGAAGAATTCCCTTTTGAGATGTAAGGATGTGATCTCAGTACATGCATAGGTTTAATAGTAGGGCAACAAAGGGTCATTTGACATTTTGATGTTTTACTTACTAGTAAGTCATTTTCAGAAGCCATTTTGTAAAGACTATTTGAGTCCTTCTGTGATTTATCATAGATTAAGTGGAGAGAATAGAGGGGAGAAAGAATACTGGAAATAAATACTAAAACTTTTGGGTAAGAAATAAATATGGAGAACACTAATAAGAAAGCTGAGCCAAGCAGGACAAATGCAGCTTCTTTCAGATACCTGAAACAGAAGGAAGGAATCCTAGTAATTACCCGCGTGCACACAGCTTCCTCTTCTTGTTTCCTTTTCCATTGAGCTTTCTTACACCCACAAAGCCTAGCGGAACAAGGGGCAAGAGAAACATCACTTAGCCTTGTTTCTATATTCAATCATGATGATAAGGCTAAGGATGAATTGATGATCTCTGTTACAGCCTCAAGGCACTCCAAATACTGGGGTTTCCATCCTTACCTCTCCTGACCATGCATTAACAGGTCTCACAGAGGCCTTTCTGCTTCCAGGTTGGTGGGGAGAAGCAAGGCGTAGGAGCCTAGGCCCTCAGCATTATGATTTCACTAAAAGACTGGATAGAACTCTGAAAATTTGGACCTGAGTTTTACTGCTTCCTTTAATGGATAGGACTAATAGCCATAGTTCGCTTTTGTCTGAGGCCGCCGTTTTCTGTGGGTAGGAAACGGAAGTGATTGCTGCCCTGTTTGAGTTGAGTTAACCTTACCTCTCAAGAAGCAGAGAAGGGAGCATCCCCTATTGGCATTTCAGAAATTAGCCTTTTTCTGTCTTTCACATGAAAAAGTTTTGAGGAATTAAAGAGTTGGTAAGAAGTGGACATTGAGTTACTAAAACATATAAAATCATTATATTTGTAATGAAAAAGAAAAATGTAAAGGTTCATGGAGATGGAATTATTCACCCCTATTTGAGATTCCGTAAACATCTTCTAATTTTGTACTTTCGTCCATTTGTTATTGTGGGTAAGGATTTATTTGGTTATGCCGCTAGAGGGCAGGCACGAGTTGTAGTGCTTCCGCTGGTAAATTGTTTGGAAACGGTGTTAGTATTCACTTGTTCCTGAACAGCCTCTTGGTATTACTATGATATTTAATTTTATTTGAAAGTTTTTACAAAAGAACTTAAGATAATTTTATCCCAAAATAGCCTATCAAGACTCTTCCACCTGCTATTTCTCCCGAGCCATCTGTTCTTTTATCAAAAAGTGATTCTGACAAGAGTTCGTCCCAAGTGCCACCGATGCTACAAGAGACAGATAAATCCAAGTCAAATACTAAGCAAAATAGTGTGCCTCCTTCACAGAGTGAGTAATCCTCCGTTTTGGTTCTTTTGTGTGTTCTTGTACTGTTGATAAGCGTTAATACCTTAGAAGGCTGATGGATTGGATTGATAGATAATCCTTCCTTCCTTGGCAAAGGCTGGATTTCTTGGAACCCTGTGGACCTCAGCTGTGAGGGCCCAGGGACTGAAATCACTCCAAGCAAGAGGGGGTGGCCAGGGACATGGACGGTGGAGGATTTGATACATGCCCTTGTCTGTCTGGTCCCTCCCTTTTCCTGTGCGCATGTTCTTGGGGCTGGGAATCGTTCTGTGCCTTTTTTTCCCTCCGTTGCTCCCTTCAGCTCTGTTCAGTGTCCATTTTTGCCCATTTTCACTTTCATCACTCAGATTGAGCCGTATTAAATGGTGGGTTTTCTAGATCAAAACCGGTGAAATACCTCCCATGTCACAAAAAAACAATACACTGGGATTCAGAGGAAAAGGGGCCGGCAGCCGTGGACTCACCTACAGAACGTGTCACTGGGGCTGGGGATGTAAACACAAAGGTTGAAGCATTACCGGCGGAGCTATTTCAACGCATGTTTCCGTTGATGCTACCTTTACATTTTTGAGACATAACAGTATTTACTCCTGTTTTTTCTTTCTTTTTTTCCCTTTAGCCAAGTCTGAAACTAGCTGGGAATCTCCCAAACAAATAAAAAAGAAGAAAAAAGCCAGACGGGAAACGTGAATATATTTTTCCTGAATTGGACATGTGTTTTCAAACACTGTCTGGAAGATTATGCTGTTTATGCAATAATTTGTGAACATGTACAGAGTTTTATATAAATTCAAACCAATTTTTAGAACAAAACTGTGAACACAACCACCGTAAAAATGGAATCAAAGGAAAGTTAATTTATGAAATTCAGAGGTCAGCAGAATATACTCCAGTGCTGGAAGACACTTGGGGAAAGTCTTTTCAATTGAACGAGAATGATCTTAATTTAAGAATATTATCCTGGTTTTACAGCAGTGCCCTGTTTACAACAGCTTGTGCCCTGTCTCATCTGCAGCTGAGGAATAAAGGATTCTGATTAGAGAGAGAGCTGCCTGCGGATGCGTAGGCAGCATCTGCGATCTTTATGCACGGAACTTAAACCATTTGAATCTGTTTTATGCTTAAATCAAAGTGCTTTGATCAAATGCATAATCTGCCATATCTTTACATATATGTTGGTAGCAATTTGTATTAAAGGAATCACAAGTGCAAATAAAAGGTCACTTACCATTTGTTAACTAAACTCCTGGTTTAGTTTACAGTTTTTAAAAAGTTCTTAATTAAAAACATTGAACATGCAGTTGATGCTTGTATGGCTTATGAAGTTATTTTTGATAGTCTTACATTACTTGAATTGTTCAAAGTTCAGTATATTTTAAATTAAGAAAGGTAAACTATATGTATTTGTTTTATACTTTTAAGGTTCAGACTCACAAATAATGCTCTTGTTTAGAATTTGAAAACTTTCAGGCAAAATGCAACTTAACATTTCTCCCTTTCCCTAGCAGTTTCTTTTTCCAACGTCAGCTCTTCTCTTCATTGCTAATACTTCTTCAACTTTAAAAATGAAATCTTTCACAGATTAGTTACACAGACAGAACTTTGAGTATACGATGGAGAATGAAAAACTAGAGTCGGACAGCTTTAATTGACATTGTCAAGACCTCCAGTTATCAGGAATACATTTTTTTACTGCCTTAACCTATAGTGCGTAGAATATGCATCAATTTCTTGAGGGGGATTCGTGTTTTTATAAGAATTTTCATGTAATTATTGCAATTGTGGTCATAAGGAACGTTTTCTGCTTGAAACTATTGATTTAAATGACGTGTGAGATGTTTCACCATTTTCAGGCACTGTGTAATTCTATTGTAATAAACTGGCAGGTATCTTTGTAACTATAAATAGTGCATGCTCAGCCATGTACACTGTAAATAGCCTTTACCAAACGTGTTTGACAAGGACCATAATTAACATCACTTAGTGAATTGTGATAAAGAAAAAAAGCCATGATTTATTTGATGTGATTGGCTTGTTTTTACGTGGCGCCAAGAATGAAACTGTTTAACAGCTGTAACCAATGGTACTGATCTGTCCATCCAATCTTGTCTTTTATTAGATCTGATTGTGGTTTGATAGTATTGCATTGTCACGCTAGGAAAGCTAAAGAAACACAATGGTTTTAGTAACTGCTGAAGACTGGCCTTATTAATGGACAGCTTTCCTAACAAGCGATTATTAACTTTTATCAGGTGTTACCATCTGTTTCAGGAACACGGCAGTATGTTTACATGTCAGAAGTCTTGTTTCATTCTATGAGATTTCTAAATTGATTTGTTTAAATAAATTCAGCAAATGGATAGCATTGTGTTTATTTGCTTCAATATTGGGGTAAATAAGCTCAACTGCCAGGAATTCATTTCTTCAAATGACTTTATTCTGTGAGCTTTACATAGATGTTTCCTAAATAGATCAAGGATTCCTGAAGTTGCCAGCACTTTGTAAAGGTGTCACAGAGAGTTTGAGAAGGAGTCTGTATAATTTTAGAATGTGCCAAAAGATCTATGCTCAGAAAATTCAGTTGAACTCTCTCAACTCTACCTCACCATTTCTTTATCTTAGAATTTTGTTGGCTGTGTCAAATGTTGGGCTTTGTTTCTCTGGCTCAGTATCTCCCAGACAGCCACCGACAGTGGATGTTAGGGACACTGTCTTTTGAGGAGAGATCTAGTGTGGAGATGGAGAAGTGCATTGCTAAATGGGTGGATCCGATGTGGCGATGTCTCTTGTCTTTCCAGCTCAAGAGCGAGGACGTGGATTTTATGTTTTAAGAGATGGCAGCTATGAGTGATAAAATTTTTTTTCACATGCATGAGATGAAAACTCTTGCACAATTAAAGTGTCATTGTTCATTGCTCTTTACCTGTTCCAGAAGATCTTGATATGGCATTAAATCAGTTTCTGGAATCTGAACACAGGAACTTTTGTCCATCATCAACCTTAGAAGGCACTAAAATGAAGGTAGCGGTTCAGGGAAGAGGGGAGACAGAGGAACCTATTGTCCTTTGGAGACTCGCATTAGATGCTCCCCAGACTGTCAGTAGGGAGATGACTGACTCCTTTAGGCTTCATCAGGCCTGAAGGGGAACCTGGTTCTAATTAGCAGACGAGGCCTCCTCGGAGAACCTGCTTAGAAATCTCCCTAATCCTGACCTGTCTCCTCAGACTTACTGAAAATCCTTCCCTATTCTGGAGTGGGGTTTAGGATTTCCCCAGACTGGAATCCTACCTATCTGTACCCCAGATTGAGCAAAACAATAGTTGAGAGAGTCCAAAAAAAAAAAGTGTTGAAATAACATGTCGTTAATGTAATTTACCATGTTTACTTTGTGCATGCATTTTGGGGGTGGGGGAAGCAGTGGAAATAATTTATCCAAATCTAATGGTATTATTTCACAGGCTAATCCAGTTTGTATTTGGGTTAAAGATAATTGAAAGGCAATATTTAACTACAGAGTTTAATTTTTCTTAATTAAAAACAGTCCTCTGTTAATGTAGTGTGAAATATCTTTCAAAATTGAGAATTTAGGTTTAAGATGTCTAAGAGATGTCTTAAGACTTTTCTGTAAACTCATTGCACAAACTGGAATTACTTTCCAAAAGACTTAGGGAATGCAAATATGTTATTTGTAAAATGCATTGAGTATTGTAAATAAAACAAACCATTTTTGTTTTGTTTAAATTGCTCGTTACAGTTCTCTTATGGGAAGGGACTTCAGTCACTTTGCATCTTAAGCTAGTCTAAAGGCAATTAGTTTTTGATCTTGATGCTTCTTTCAAAAACCACAGATGCGCTTTACCAGTGGGAGGTCAGATATTTGGAGTTCAGCACCTCGTAAAATAGCCGTTTGTGACGCACGATGTTCTCCGTGGGAACCCGCTTCCGTCCGTCATCTAAGCAGTAGATGCACCCGCCATCAGGTGCAGCGTCTAACTTGCATCAACGTTTTAGGTTAAGGAAATGAGACTCAAATTTGACACTATTTATTAGTTGGGCTGTGTCCCCAAATAGTGACTTAAACAAGATACAAGTTTATTTCTTGTGCGTGCGTGGAAAAGTTGGGAAGGCGGTCCGGCACTGCTCCAGCGCTGCAGGGTCAGGACTCCCGGTTCCCTCGACCGCGGTCCCCCCCCACGCGCAACACACGGCTTCCATGTCGAGGCTGCCGACAGCTACACAGCTGGATAATGCCGCCCCTGTCTTTAAGAGCACTTCTCGAGTTACGCCACATAGGCTCATCAACTCAAACTTAATCACTTGATCCTACTAGCTACAAAGAGAACAGGAAATAATAGTCTTTATTCTGGCTGTCGTGGGCCAATGAACATTCCAGGATTCGTTACGGAGGAAGCAGTGGGGAGGTGGACAGCGAGCCCAGCTAGCGGTCCCTGTCACAGGGTTGGACGTAACGCTGCGTTTTTCCTGCACCCAGGCATCCTTTCTAAGGTCAGGTTTTAGCGTTTGCAACAGAGCAGAAATTCTGAAATCTCTCAGATACTGCTCAAGAGCAGCAGCTAGTAATGTTCAAACTTACATGTAACAGCTTTCTGGAAGAAATTCCTGCCACTCAATTCCTGCTTTAAATTCTAGAGACAGGCTGAAGGAAACTCAAGTAGCCTGCTATCATGCCTCTACTGCAACTGTCAGTTACGAGTTCCAGTAGAAAAATTGCCCTGCTCTATAAAGTAATCTTTAAAAAATAAAAAAACATTACTATTCTTTCTAAATGCTTTAACTGGAGAAGGATTTCTAACTCTAGCATCAAGACAGGAAGTACATTGTGACATGTTTGCTAACTTAATAGTTAACAGTACTGAGATTTATGAATAGGCTAATTGAAGAAAAATTTCAGCAGATACAAGGTCTTCCCCATGATACTGGCATTCTTATTTGTATATGTGTGCTTTCCTTTTTTATTTATTGTATCAAAGCATTCAAAATGAATATATGTAACATGTACATAAAGTATAAAGCATAATAAAATGAACACCTCTGAAAACACCATTCCGCTTAAGAACTAGAACCTTACCAGCAGAGGGGAAATTGGGGGTGAGCCTGACTTTTGCTGTTGTCTGCTAACAGGGTCAAGGCGGGGGTGGGGGGCAAGGTACGGATGAAGATAGCTGCTCTCGGGTACCCCAAGCTGGCACGGGTCCTTTTGCATGCCCAGAGTAGCAGTGGGTCCAAGTAACCTCTAGCCAGTCTCGGAGGGGAGTCCTGGCCTCACTGGCGCCCCTCGGTCCACTGCCATCTGCTGGGAAATCGTAGTAAGTACATGGAGGCACAATGGCTGAATGTGAATGGTGCCCCCAGAGCTGTGTAGCGCAGTCTGCACGACAGCTTTTCTATGAGGAAGGAGGCTAGCGCGGCTCCATCAGGAGCTCCCCCCACCCACGTGCGCCCCCGGGAGTCAGAAGAGCAGCACGTGGCCCATTTAGGGTGCGGATTCCTGGTGAAGTTTGTTGAGGGGCTGACGATTTTCTGACGAACACCACAAAAGGGTTTATGGCAAAACAGCAGGAGCTGTGAGTAACTTCAGATAGTGTAATTATGGATGATTTCTTTCTCTTTGAAACTATAACAACTTACTAAAATACAGGATTACCCGGGGAAATTGCAGCTATTCCCATTTCTCATCAAAATTGAAATGTTCACAATAATGCAAGACGGAAGAAAACCCGCCTTAGTATTGGAAGTGGAAAGGGGGACATCCAAATGCCAAAAGCCCGGGGACGTTCCTGTTATTAACAAACAAAATCCAATAATTTATCAACAGAATAGAACACCATGAAAGATGCAAGTGTGGGCTGATAATCAGGAAATCCAGTAACACATTTCATTTCACCACAAACTTAAAGCAGAAAAGGCCTATGATCACATGACACTGCTGAAGAAGTATTTTAAAAAATCCAATAGCCATTCCCAATTTAGATTTAAAACACAAAAACAAAAACTTAAGGGAAATACTAAAGTCATCTCAATTGAAATCAGAGCAGAGCAGGGTTACCTACTAGCCAAGACTGTCTTGGAGGTATTAACAGATAATAAAATTTTAAAACTAACGTCAGAAGAGAAAAAGTAGAAGCGTCTAATATTAAAAAATTTTTTCAAGAAAAATACAAGACCAAATGGAAACTAAAGTCTTTAAAAAAGGACGGAAAAATAACCTAACAAATGAAAAGCATAGCGTTAAACGCATCTGACGGAGAAAGGAGGGTGGGCCCAGCAAGGCTTAGATCTGCTGGTAGGAATTTGTTCTAAACACAGTACTGAGTAAGACACCGTGTCTGGTTAGCTCACTTTGGCTCCTTGAACTACAACAAGCCTGACTTAGCTGCTCCAAAAAATATTTGTTCAGTGACCACATAAATAAACGGATCCGTGTCAGATGTGTTGCCCATTTTATAGAGAAGGTGGGCTGAGCCGAACAGTGCCGACGCACGTCACGTGTTATATTCCCAAGTCAACAGTCAAGAAGCTGCGCTTTCCTTCCGCAGCACTAAGCATCTCCACGGCTCAAGGCCCTGCGCTAGGGCAGGGATTCGGCAGTCACCAAGGCGTCATGACAGATCAATTGCTCGTCTTACCGGCCTAGAGGACAGACAAGCAAGCCGGTGTTGGTGGACAAGGGGACAAATGCTAGCACAAGAGAAGCATGGAGGGCCAGGAGAGCCACCAGTAAGCCCAGGTTTAGTTTGATAAAAAACTGCCAGATCCTTTTCCAGAGTGGCTTACCATTTTACATTCCCACAGTAATATACGAAAGATCCAGTTCCTGCACATCAGCACCACCATTTTTTTTTTTTATATTTGATTTGTCAGAGAGAGAGCACAAGCAGGGGGAGCAGCAGGCAGAGGGAGAAGCAGACTCCCCGCTGAGCAAGGAGCCCGAAGTGCGGCTCCATCCCACGACAGCGGGATCCTGACCTGAGCCGAAGGCAGATGCTTAACTGACTAAGCCACCCAGGCCATCCCAGCACCACCATTTGATAGTGTCATTTTTGTACAGTATGTTGCAATAGGGGTGTAGTAATACCTCATCATGGTTTTAATCTGCATTTCCCTGATGGCTAATAATATTCAACATCTTTTCTCATGCTCATTTGCCATCCGTACATCACCTTTGGTGAAATGTCTGTTGATGTTTTGCTCATTTCCTGGTTGGGTGGTGTGTTTTGACTACTGGATTTTGAGAGTCCTTCATTATTTTCCATGAAAAAAAATCCTTTGCCAGATATGTGGTTTGCAAATAATTTTTCGCAATCTATAGCTGGTCATTTCATTTTCTTAACAGGGCCTTTTGCAGAGCCAGAGTTTTAAATTTTGCTGTAGTCCAATGTATTGACTTTTTCTTTCATGGGCCATGTTTCTGGGGTCATGTTTAAGAACTCTTCTCCTCACTCTAGGTGCCAAAGACTTTCTCTTGTTTTCTTCTAAAAATTTTAGTTTTATCTTTTACATTTAAATCTATAATCCACTTTGAGTTAATTATTGTAAAATGTGTGAAGGTTTTTTAATTCCAGTGTAGTTAACATACAGTGTTATGTTAGTTTCAGGTGTACAATATAGTGATTCAACAATTCCATATATTCACTCAGTGCTTTTTTTTGATTCCAAGCAATTTTGCTGGGAAGTGGTCAGGACTGGCCTCCAGTCCTCCAGCGCCGGCTGTCTGCCACTGCCCACCTCGAGGTAGGTTTAAAAACCTTCAGGAGGAGGGGTGCCTGGGGGGCTCAGCCGGTTAAGTGTCCACCTTCGGCTCAGGTCATGATCTCAGGGTCCTGGGATTAGCCCCAATTCGGGCTCCCTCCTCAGCGGGGAGTCTGCTTCTCCCTCTCTCTTTGCCCCTCCTCCTGCTTGTGTTCATCCATGCGCACGTGCTCTCTCTCTCTCTTTGTGCGTGCGCATGTGCTCTCTCAAATATATAAAATCTTAAAAACAAAAAACAAAACCTTCAGAAGGAATCTGAAACCACCACAAGGTGGCGATTTGAACACAGGGCATCCTCGACCCTCACCCCATCCCCTGTCGGCTATTTTCCAAATGAGAAAGGGCTAGAGAAGTGGGTTCTAGGCTGGCCCCGAGGAGGCCACCACCGGAAGCACCGAGTTCAAGAGGACAATGCCAAAAATACGAAGTTTCTTATACATTAAGCATTTGCTTGTATTAGTCAGAGACTGGAAAACAGCCCAGGTCCCCATCAAGAGGTGCTCGTGGAGGGGCGCCTGGGTGGCTCAGGTCGTGATCCCAGGGTCCTGGGATCGAGCCCCTGGTCCGCGGGAAGCCTGCTTCTCCCTCTCCCACTCCCCTTGCCCCTCTCTCGCTGTGTCTCTCTCTGTCAAATAAATAAATAAAATCATTCATAAATAAATAAATAAATACCATCTCCTCTAATCCTTCCCTTGTCTCCCTAGTCCTCATCTCTAACTCTCTCTCTCTCTCCCTCTCTGTCTCTCTCTCTCACACACACACACACACAC
The DNA here is from genome assembly GCF_009762305.2 of Zalophus californianus. Lineage (NCBI taxonomy): Eukaryota > Metazoa > Chordata > Mammalia > Carnivora > Otariidae > Zalophus > Zalophus californianus. Next base: position 152,640,054 of record NC_045598.1, read on the forward strand.
ACACACAGCCCTGGCCTCTATCTGTATCTCTTCAGAGGTGTACTCATTACCCTTCATATCACTGTAAATTCCTGGAGACCTTCTTGTCTGTCATCTTTCTGCCCCCCTCACCCCGGCAGTGCCTTCCACAGAGCAGGGATGGAAGATTGGCTGATGTGCAATTTGCAGTCTGGAACTGCATAAGTACAGACTCTAATTCTGAGCTTAAAAAATAAGAACAGTGATTAAAAAGTTCATCTTTGGAATTCATTGAGAATTGAGGTTACTCTCATCTCATGCTGTTCTTCTCCTTCATTGACTTCTAGAGGAGACTGATACCAAATTGCTTTCTTGGTAACAGAAGTGATTTGTAACTTTCCTGAGGCCTACAGTTCTATTTTGCCATGTATGATATTCCTCAGGAGAAACGGAGGAAAACTTTTCTTTGCTCTGTAACGGTCTATCAGATTTAAAGGATTGCTTTCCCTGCAATATCTTCAACTACAAGCAAAGCCTTGTTTTTCAATTAAACTTTTTTATTTTGAGATAAATGTAGATTCATATGCAGTCCTAAGAAATAATACAGAACCCTTTACCCAGTTTCCCTCCAAGATAGAATCTTGCAAAATGATAGTGACAATATTGCAAGCAGGAAACGGTTATCGATATAATCCACCATCTTGTTCAGATTCCCTCAGTGTTAGGCGCCCTTCTCTGTGGGTATTTATTACTGTGCAATTTTATCACATGTAGATTCGTGTAGTCAGCACCAGTCAAGGTACACAACAGCCCCTCACCCCGCCCCCCCCACTGTCCTTTTATAACCACACCTGCTTTCCCAGCCCCACCCCTGACCCTCACCCATGGCAACATGTGCTCTGTTCTCTATAATGTCATTTTAAAAATGTTATGTAAATGGAATCACGTGATCTGTACCTTTGGGGAGTGGCCTTTTCCACCCAGCATAATTCCCTTGAGATCAATCCAAATTATTGTATCAAAAATAGCCCATTCCTTTTCTTACCACTGTTGTTGCTGGTTAGCATTCCATGGTATATACATACCAAGCTTGTTTAACCATTCGTCCATTGAGGGTCAGTTAGATTGTTTCTAGATTCTGGCTATTATGAATAAGCTGCAATAAACATTTGTGTCCATATTTTTGTATGGACACAAGTTTCCACTCCTCTATGCTAAAGGCTCAGGAGGGAAATTGCTAGCTACATTGTATGGTAATTGCTTGTTCCCTCTTTATTAAGCAACTGCTAAACTCTTTATCCAAAGTGGATGTACCATTTTGCATTTCCAAAAAGCAAAGTTTTCAAAACAAAGGCCAATTCGAAAGTAAGTTCAAGTCTGTTGAAAATCAGGTGATTTATTAATTATTAAATTAGACGAAGGTAAGGCTTTAGACCAAGGTGAGCTCTGGTCTCCACATTAGATTTTGCTGCTGCATAACAGACCATAAACTCCCCTCGGGACGGTTGGTTTGGTTTGTTATCACCTAAAGCTCCATCACGTCTGAATAACTGAAGTGAATGTTACATTCTGAATATTCATCTCCTTATGCACCCTACGGGGAGCTGATAAAAAATGTGGTGAGGCCAGTGCGTTCTGGGCTGATAGTGGTTACTGGAGATATATTAGCAAAATAACAAAGATATTTTTCAGGGTGAAATGATAAGTACTGTTGAATGTAATGCTGCCCACCCCAGAAGGACAAATACTGCATGATTCCACTTACATAAGATATGTAAAAGGGTCAAACTCCTAGAAACAGAGAGCAGGACGGGGGGTTGCCAGGGGCTGGGGAAGTGAGAAATTGCTGTTCAATGAGTACAAAGTTTTAGTTATGCAAGACGAGGAAGTTCTAGAGACCTGCTGTACAACGTTGTGCTTCTAATCCACAATACGGTACTGTGTACTTAGAAATTTGTTCAGAGGGTGGGGGTGCCTGGCTGGTTCAGTCGGTGGAGCGTGCGGCTCTTGATCTTGGGATCATGAGTTCGAGCCTCATGTAGGGCGTAGAGCTTACTTTAAAATATTTTTAAAATTCTGTTAAGAGGGTAGATTTCATGTTGTGTTCTAACCACAATAATAAATAAATACATTTTTAACACAGCCTCGATGAAAATCGGGAACATGAGATTCTGACAGCAGCATCCTTGAGAGACTGAGAGTCTTTGAACTCTGAACACAAAGTACTGCCCCAGCCATTGTCTTTTCTTATACAGGGAGGATAAGAGGCTGGAGGATGTTACAAATCACATGCCCCGAAGACATCAACAATATAAACAGTAGTCAGTTGGGGGTAAACGTCTTTCCTGGAAAATGTATGGTACTCTGTATATTATCATCATAAATTTAAATATTTTATGTACAAGAAGCTCCCTTTCTGAGAACTTTAATGATTAAATGTTATATAGCTTTTAACTTCAATGCTGTGTAATACAGTAATAATAGATGTATGGACTCCAAAGTATTTCATCACATAAATCACATAAAATATGAGGTGGTGGTATTTTTTTTAAAGATTTTATTTATTTATTTGAGAGAGAGAGAATGGTAGAGAGAGAGCATGAGAGGGAAGAGGGTCAGAGGGAGAAGCAGACTCCCCGCTGAGCAGGGAGCCCGATGCGGGACTCGATCCCGGAACTCCAGGATCATGACCTGAGCCGAAGGCAGTCGCTTAACCAGCTGAGCCACCCAGGCGCCCTGAGGTGGTGGTATTTTTGCAAACTAACAAAAAACACCAGTTTTCAGCCAATCTGTACTGTCTCATAGAGCACAAAAGTAAAGATAAAGGGACTTGAGCACATCTGACCGAAACTTGGGCTGAGGTTTTGAATGATCATCACAAGGCAGTTTCTTCTCCACCTCCCCGCAAGAAGACAAGAAACTCCCCCTTCAGAGTCCCCTCTTGCCCCTGAGAAGGGGGCTGGGCAGAGGATGGGGACAATCTAATTATATCCCAACCCCTCTTAACTCAGGACATGTCCTGTCGGCTTTACTTGTTTGTTTGTTGTAGGAAATTGTGTTTACTCAATGCATGTTTGTAATAGGAAATCAAGTTTTCTAATATTTAACCATTCTCTGTGACTTCACTGATCTCTTTAAAATTAACTTGACCAGCATAAAAACTGTCCAGACCTTAGAGTTAGGAAAAATGCTCAGATTTCCTCCATGTGCCAATTTTGAAACAGAGAAAAATAAAGAGTGATGATAGCAGAAATGTTTTTAAACACACAATTCCGGGGCACCTGGATGGCTCAGTTGGTTGAGCAGACGGGACTCTTGGTTTTGACTTAGGTCATGATCCTGGGGGTTGTGAGATTGAGCTGGTATTGGGCTCCACACTCAGTGGGGAGTAGGCTTGAATATTCTCTCCCTCTGCCTCTTTCCCAACTTATGAGTGCTCTCTCCCTCTCTCTCAAATAAATAAATAAATCTTAAAAAAAAACAACCACAATTCAGAATTTAGACCCCTTAAAAGTATATCACACATTCAATTGTTCTTACAACAAAAGAGTCATTGGTAAAATATACCTACTGATGGTAGGATGGGTTATGAGTTGATTCCATATCCATGAACATCAGATCTTATTCATAATAATAGCTATCACTACGGAACACTGATTCTCTAGTAGGTGCTTTGTGTATGTTATCCTCAGATGCTCACAAAAGCTCAGGAAGTCAAGTAATTAGTTCCAAATTCCGGAGAGTCTGCACAGTTGGAAAGGAGCAAGGGAGAGCCAGGATCTCAGCTGCCTCGCTAACTCCCTATTTCCCAACCCACTGTTCTAGAAATATAGTTCTAGAAACACTTCTGGGAGTTATTACTAGTTAAGTCTCAAAGCTGAGTTCCAGAGTCAAGGTTCAGGAATCCCAGCATGTCGTTTCCTCTCGAAGGAGCTTTCCATCCACATCATTGTGTTAAAGTTTCAGAGAAACCTGGTGTGAAAGTGTTTAACTCTATTTCACTTAGCTACCCCAAATATATATTGGGGACTTGGAACTCTTCTTTTTCAAGGAATGCCTGGTAGCATCCTGAAAACTTACTCTCACTGATGCTGAGTTGAAGTTTTCCCATTGTCCTGGAACTGACCACTGAGGTCTACAGCTGAGGACTGAGGAGCACTAAGGAACCCCACATTCTAAAAAGAACGGCCATCCCCAGGCACCATTCTGGTCCACGCTCTCCCATCTTGTCAATCCCCGATTCTCACCCAAAATTCTCACCTGTGGAGGGGAGATGGGAAGAGAGTCACAAGAGTAGAATGTGGTTGGCTTAGAGCTCACTGTGGCTTTCCCTCCCCTCTCTGTAAGGTGGAAGGAGGAGGTATTCTTCACCACCATCCCAGCCAAATAAAGAGGTGTTCCAGAGAAACTCGTCTGAACATAGAAACCACTGATACAGACAGTCAGTGATGGCAGAGAAGCAGAGAAGGCCCTTATTGGGGTTCTCCAAAGAATTGGAACCAATAAAATGCAGGTGCGTGTGTGTGTGCGTACACACATAATGTGGGTGGGCCTCATCCGATCAGTTGAAGGTCTTAAGAGAAAATACGTACATATATATGAGATTTTAAAATGACTTTTAAACAGAGACTATTTTTTTAGAGTTGTTTTTGGTTCACAGCAAAATTGAGCCGAAGTTACAGAAATTTCCCATATACCTGTGCCCACACATGTACAGACTCCCCCATTATCAACATCTCCCACCAGAGTGATATGTTGCTGGGGGAGGACAAGGGACACATGATTATCATCCAAAGTCCATAGTTCACCTTAGGGTTCACTCTAGTGTTGGACCTTATATGTGTTTGGACAAATGTATAATGACATGTACCTGTCATTATGGTATCATACAGATTATTTTCACTGCCCTAAAAATCCTCTGTGCTCCACCTGTTCATCTCTCCCTTCACTCCAAACCCTGACAACCACTGATCCTTTTACTGTCTCCATAGTTTTACCTTTTCCAGAATGTCATACTGTTAGAATCATACAATATGTAGCCTTTTCTGATTGGTTTCTTTCACTTAGTAATATGCATTTAAGTTCCTCCATGTCTTTTCCTGGCTTGATAGCACATTTCTGAGAGACAGATTTATTTTAAGGAACTGGCTTATGCAGTGGTGGGAGGTGGCAAGCCTGAAATCTGCATGGCAGGCGGGCAGCCTGGAAATCCCAGCAGGAATCGATGTTGCAGTCTTGAGTCCAAAGGTGGTCTGGAAGTACGGTTCCTTCTCTCCTGGGGATTTGGGCTTTTCTCTTAAGGTCTTCAACTGATGAGATGAGGCCAACCCACATTACGGAGAACAATCTCCTTTACTCAAAGTCTACTGATTTAAATGTTAATCAGGTCTAAAAAATAGCCTCACAGCAAATCTAGACTTGTGTCTGACCAAACGATGGGGCACTGTAGCCTAGGCAAGGGTCATGGTTCATTTTAATTAACCATCACAACCCCCGGGAGAAGATCAGCAGGCAGAAAAAGGCTGTCTCTCTCCCAGCTGACACCCTAACACTCTGGAGAAACTGGAGTACGCTTGGTGAGGAGGCCCCAAGCTTGATCACAAGGCCCCTCCTCCACTCCAGGAAGGAGGCAAGAAAGAAATGAAAGCAGAGACAAGCTCCATCTACCTCCAAATCCCTAAGCCATTATTAGCCTACTGAGTGCAGGAAGGGGGAAGAGGGAGGGGGATGAAATTTAAATTGGAGCTATACAAGGACTAAGCTTCAAGGACTGGAAAAGACTGGGAAGTTATGGAATCTTCTGGATGTCTCTACAGGACAGGAAAGGAGGACTCAACAGAAAACGGATGACGGAAGGCACAGATGGAACAAAAGAAACCACTTTGTGTTTAGACCCCACTGCATTCACATTCATTAATTAAAATGGTGTTATGTTGTTTGGGAGACCCCCATTCCATGTTACATGCCCCATTGCACAGACACTAATAGACTAGTGATCTATTGTTTGAGAGACTCTGAAGTTAGGACACAGTTCTTTAATTCATTTCTGTCACCATCACCATAAGAAAGGCAGGTGAACAAAGATTTTAAAAATATATATGTGTGGGTGCCTGGGTGGCTCAGATGGTTGAGCGTCTGCCTTCGGCTCAGATCATGGTCCCAGGGTCCTGGGATCGAGCCCCTCATTGGGTTCCCTGCTTGGCAGGGAGCCTGCTTCTCCCTCTCCCTCTGCCTGCCGCTCCCCCTGCTTGTGCACCCTCTCCCTCTTTCTCTCAAATGAATAAATAAAATCTGTAATATATATATGTGTGTGTGTGTGTGTGTGTGTGTGTGCGTGTGTATGACTAAAAATAGAAAAATATTATTGTTATTTGAATACCTAATTGGAATTGAACTTATTTTCTCAGATATAAGGTTTAGTAAAAAACATATCTTTAAGAATCTGTACAGAGGGCACCTGGGTGGCTCAGTCAGTTAAGCGTCCAACTATTGGCTTCTGCTCAGGTCATGATCTCAGGGTCCTGAGATGGAGCTCCGTGTTGGCCTCCGCACTGATCATGGAGCCTGATTAAGATTCTCCCTCGCTCTCCCTCTACCTTTCTCCCCTCAAGTGCTGTCGATCTCTCTCTAAAAAAGAAAGAAAGAAAGAAAAAGAACCTGTCAGAGAGATAATGGTAGCTGGGGTCTTTTCATGCCACACCAGACCTTAAACCTAAGAACCTGGCACTGGGAAAGATAACACCATGTGACACCATGTGGCTCAGCTCACTCCAAAAACCTATTCTACATCAATTTCTACAATATGAAATTCCAAAGGAAAACAGTATGGAGTGTTACAAAGACACGTTCCAGGAAAGGGAATTAGAATTTATATCCAGCCCTTATTATCCAATTGTTCGTGCCTTTGGGGCTATAAAACTTGGAAGAATGACCAAGTAACATTTTTAAGGAGGAAATTGGGATGATAATAAGGACATTAAAAATCTCCCACTCTGTCCTTGTTTCAATTGGTGGCTCAATTGAGATTTATTGAATACTTACTGTGAAAAGCATAGCGTTAAACGCATCTGACGGAGAAAGGAAGGTGGGCCCAGCAAGGCTTAGATGTGCTGGTAGGAATTTGTTCTAAACACAGTACTGAGTAAGACACCGTGTCTGGTTAGCTCACTTTGGCTCCTTGAACTACAACAAGCCTGACTTAGCTGCTCCAAAAAATATTTGTTCAGTGACCACATAAATAAACGGATCCGTGTCAGATGTGTTGCCCATTTTATAGAGAAGGTGGGCTGAGCCGAACAGTGCCGACGCACGTCACGTGTTATATTCCCAAGTCAACAGTCAAGAAGCTGCGCTTTCCTTCCGCAGCACTAAGCATCTCCACAGCTCAAGGCCCTGCGCTAGGGGCAGGGATTCGGCAGTCACCAAGGCGTCATGACAGATCAATTGCTCATCTTACCGGCCTAGAGGACAGACAAGCAAGCCGGTGGTGGTGGACAAGGGGACAAATGCTAGCACCGGAGAAGCATGGAGGGCCAGGAGAGCCACCAGTAAGGTCACCATGACAGAACCCTGATGCAACTGGGATGACGCTGCACACTCCCAGCCTCCTCTGGAGCTAGCCGCGGGAGGAGACGGGTTGTGGCCATACACTGTGCTGTGGGTCAGGGAAGGCTGCCTGAAAGGATGGGGGTCACTTTGTGATCTGTGCCTGGGTCTTCATTTATAAAGGAGGCTGAGTGATGGCACGGGCAGAAGAATGCCATCGGCAGAAGAATCTATGACTTGCAGTAATAGGAAGAAGGGGCAGTCCATGCCACACAGGGCCACGTGGGGAGGCACCAGGTTCGGTCAGCAGGCGGAAGCAGGTGCGAGGGCAAGCATCGGCCACCGCCTTGATCATGTCCTCTGAGGGACAGGCAAGCTTGGGATTGGCCAGTTGGAATAATTCCAGCAGGCTTTGGGGCAGAGGAGCTGTCCCTGTGGTCTGGTCCCTGGCCCTGGGGTGATCTAGGGTCAGGGAAATGCCAGGAAATGCCTGGTGTGTGACAGTCAGGTAAAGGAGGCAGTTCAGAGAATGGGCCGTGGATGGGAGATGCCAATGACCGTGGCTGTTCATTTGGTCTAATGATTAATAGCTACCAATCAGACAAATACAGAATCTCAAACACTTTGCCCGCGAGGTGGACACGATGGCTGCAATAGTCAGCCTGGACCACGAGGTGCTCCAAGCTAGGATGGAGGTACAGAAAGGAAGGCGCCTGGGTCCCCAGGGTCTGCACAGCTTCCAAACCACCCCGGGCCATCCAGCTCCAAGTCCATTCCACATGAGAGAGAAATTGAATTTCTACCCTGTAAAGCCACAATAATCACATTTCTGTTATGGGGAATCAAAATCATACCAATGGATATAGGCACCTAACTCAAATAGGGTAAGTCAGAGAAGAATGTCCTGGGGAGGCGACGGCAGGGCGAGACCTGGGCAGACAGATCACTGAAGTGAAGAAGAGCATTTGGTTAGAGGGAAGAAGGCCTGGGGATGAGAAGGGCACCTCATGCACCGGCCGAAGAAAGCATATGTGGCTGGAACCCACAGTGCAGCTTGCTGGGGGTGGGGGGCGGACAGGAGTCTGGCAGGTGGGAAGAGGGAGAGTGTCCGTGAGCGTTGGAGCCAGGGGACAGCAGGGGCTAAATCACAAGGACCTTGTATGCCCTCTGAAGTGGCTTAGCTTTAATACGCTAGGAGGCCCTCCAAGGGTTTCTGGCAGGGGAGTGACATGACTGAATTTGTCTCCATTTCTGGCTCCTCTGTGGACAACGGATCAGAGAGAGAAACTAGGGGAAAGGCAAGGACACCAGGTAAGACGCTGCTTGGGGTGACCAACCCCTCCCAGCTTGCCGCGGACTTTCTCAGGCTTCGCATTGGCAGTTCTGCATTCTGGGACCTCCCCATTACCCCCCAACCCCCAGTCGCAGGCAGACAGGAACAGCTGGTCACCCTAAGGCCTCTGCAGCACTCCAACTGAGAGGGATAGTGGTAGGGACAAAGGACGCAAACAGGGCTCCAGGGTACTTCACAGGGAGACAAACACCACTTGTCTGCTAGGCGTGGACAGGGCTCCCTCAAGCAGAAATCACACCAGGGAAACTTTTACGGGGAGGCCAGAACTTCAGAGCCACTGAATTCCAGGAGAAGGATGAATCATGATGGTCAAGGTCTAAGAAATGTCTTTTCTCAAAAAAAAAAAAATAATAATAATAACATTTTGCTTTGGATGCAAACAATCCCATTGTCCATCTCCATGATTCTCCTTGCTACCATTATCTTTGTTTGAGGATGGACGTCATTTGACCTACTCCTGGCCAGGACACCGAGCGCGGAATGAAGCACAGGAGAATTCTGACCTCTTGTTCTGTCAAATACCACAAGGATGGGCCATCTTTTAAGGAAGACAGATGTGGATCCATTTGCTTCCAAACACTTAGGAATCCTGTCTGGCTTCAGCTGCTGTTTGTCTTGCTCTTCTCTCTTATCTTATAGCCCGTCTCTGGAGTTGTCTGGACTTCTTGAGGAAAACTGTATCAAGATGAACAGTTTTTAAATAGTATTTTTGTTGTAAGTTTTACACATTCTCTGGAATCTAAAAGAACAGTAACTGCAATCATTGATCTGAGAATCACAGCGCAGGAAAAGAAAATGGCAGAAGGTCCCAGGAGGTCCTGCTATGCAGCAAAATGTTTTACAGAGATAACAATGGTCTCCTGTCAAGTCACTAAGCATATTAGTCATAGTGCAGAAGAAATGCTTGAAACAAGATTGGACTAAGACTTCAAGATAAACTGTGTTGGAATTGTGTTGTTAGAAACGGAACAGATAATGGAAGGGATAGTTGACTTAATAGGAGATAAATGATATTTAGGAATTTTATTTCAATCATCACTCAGTTGGCCAAACAAACTCTAAAGAATGTGTTTTGGAGGGAATTTAGTATGAAAAGTGCTAATTGACTTTTAATAATCTCAGCTACAGCTACCCAAGAGATCTCTTCCAGGTGTTAGCATCTTGAAATCAGAGAATCATGCACACACAGATCACCCACCAAGTATTTGTCTAAAACCTACTACTGTGCTCCATTAGCAGGAATTTTTAAGCTTATTTTTATTTTTTTTGTCAGAGAAGAGAGAAAGTGGAGGCTTGTATAGGGGATATTTACGGGCAGGTCCTGGAAGAGGCACATCACTTTCATCCATTTTCCATGCCCCAAACTCAGACATAGGGCCTCATGTAGCTGAAGGAAACCTGGGGAATATGGTTTACCCATGTGTGCAGAGAGAAGAGAAGTGGGTTTGGGGACTTCTTATTCAATCTACATGCAGTAGAGTGCCTGGCAGGAGCTGAAGACGCAGTAACTGTTTGTTGAAGGTCCCAGAGATGAATGCTACAGTTAGAATTCCAGCTTCTTCTTGCCAGGCCATGCTGTCCAACCAAAGTGCCATACTGGCATTGTTAACATCAGGGTGGAGGGGTTTCCCCATTTTTGCAGTGAGGTCATCTCCTAATCTCTGTATACTGGGGAGAAATCACCCCCTTTCTTTTACCCTGGTCCCTGGACCTAAAAGGAACATGAAATGTTCTCCACTACTCATCTACCGAACAATGTAGATCACCATTAGCTGCTTCAAGCTGGGTGTGTGATCGTAACAGAGAAATATTTACTCAATTTTCAATTTCTGAAAGATCTTGTGATATCCTCCAAACTTACACATTGTGTCGGGTCTTGAGAGATCAGAATGAAGAATGTATTGATGTTAAATAATTTTTTTAAGGATTTTATTTATTTGACAGAGAGAGAGACAGCGAGAGAGGGAACATAAGCAGGGGAAGTGGGAGAGTCTAAGCAGGCTTCTCGCTGGGATTATGACCTGAGCTGAAGGCAGAGATGCTTAACAACTGAGCCACTCAGGCGCCCCGATGTTAAATAATTTTTTAAGTGGGGAGTGGCAAGGAAATTGTTGCCCAAAAACAATCCCAGGAAAATTGTAAAATAAAATGAACTGTAAAATAAAAACTGTCACACAACGGGCATTTTATTGGAATAATAAAGGCTTAATGAAAAATTAAATGAGTTAATTCTTAATGAACATTTTAAGTAAAAAATGGCATATTTCTTTGCTTTAAATCACTTAGCCAATAAAAAAAAATTACCAGGTATTCAAAGGGGGCACTTATTCAGTGATAAGCAAAATGCACTTTGAGGAATATTATAGATTCATTCAATCTATTTAAATGTTTGTCATATTTTCATTAAATCACAAAACATCCTTTTCTCCCTCTATAAGAAACACGTGGAGACTAATATACTAAGTGTAAGTGGTGTCAAAGCAAATTTAGAGTTCTTCAAAAACTTGTTTTCATAATCATCCGAGCACTTAAAAATTTTGTCTAATACTGTTTTATCATTTACTTTCTATTTTTTTAAGTAATCTCTACACCCAACGTGGGGCTCACACTCATGACCCCGAGATCAAGGGCCACGTGCTCTACAGACGGAGCCAGCCAGGTCCACTGTCGAATACTGTTGGACCGTATTTCCTCCTCTCCTCATTACTGCAAAATTCACTTTTTTTAAATGCACTTTATTTTTTTAGGATAGTTTAAATCTACAGAACAATGACGACTATAATACAGAAGTCCCCATACACCCCACCCTCACTTTCCCCCATTAGCACCTTCCGTTAGCACTGTACATTTGTCGCAATTAATGAAACAGTATTGTGGCGCCTGGGTGGCTCAGTTGTTGGGCGTCTGCCTTCGGCTCAGGTCATGATCCCAGCGTCCTGGGATCGGGTCCCACATCGGGCTTCCTGCTCGGCAGGAAGCCTGCTTCTCCCTCTCCCACTCCCCCTGCTTGTGTTCCCTCTCTCGCTCTCTCTCTCTCTCTCTGTGTTGAAAAATAAATAAAATCTTAAAAAAAAATGAACCAGTATTGATTCATTCTTATTAACTAAAGTACAGACTGTATTCAGATGTCCTTAGTTTTCCTCTGATGACCTCTTTCTGTTCCAAGATCCCATCCAGGATACCACATTACATTTACTCATTACATCTTCTTGGGCTCCTCTTGGCTATGACAGTTTCTCATTTTCCTTGTGTTTGATGACCTTGACAGTTTTGAGTACTTCTCAGATATTATGGAGAATGTCCCTCAAGTGGGATTTGTTATATTTTTCTCATGATGAGACCAGGGTTGGAAGACCATAGAGATAAAGTGCCATTTTCCTCACACCATTGTTCCTGTTGAGCTTGATCACCTGGCCGACGTCGTGTTTGTCAGGTTTCTCCAAGTTACTCTTTGCCCCACTTTCCATACTGTGCTCTTTGGAAGAAAGCTGCTGTGCACAGCCCACATTCATGGGGTGGGAAGTTACGCTCCATCTCCTCGCAGGCAAAGTATCTACATAAATTATTTGGGATTTTCCTGCACCAAGAGATTTATCTCTTCTTCCCTGCTTATTTATTTATTCAATCATTTATTTATTCCAGTATGGACTCATGGGTATGAGCACAGTTCATTTTTCCAAAATGCAAATTTCTCCCCATGGGAAAAACAAGAGAGGCTGCCAAACATTTGCATAAGCAAAATGCCCTCAGCCTTTTCTCAAGCACATCCCCGGAATGCGTTAAATCCTCTCTGCAGCAAGGGACTTGGCACAGGTAAAGAGGGCTTGTTCCCTGTAATCTAAAATGGTTGACTCACTAAATTAAAATACCCTTGTGAAAACTTCCCCAGTATTTGCTTAATCTAAATCCCTCATTTCAGGAAGGAAAGGAAATTTACATGCACTCTTTATTTCTGAGTATTATTTAAACCACAGCAAAATATAAACAAATCAATGAAGAAGAGAAAAAAAAAGACAGAAAACCTTCCTCAGACTACTAAGACCAAACTAAAGCACACCAACAACAGCGATGCCTGTGGATGATTTGGTCAGACAAGGAGGAGAAGCAGTGAGATCATGGCCAGGAGCCAGGAGGCCAGGAGCCTTCAGAATCCTGAGGTCCCAAGAACTCAATTTCACTACGGGTCTCACCAAGTCCTAAGGTCAGCTCAAGGGAGCTTCCAGTAAAGCTCCTGCCTGTCAGGGTGACCCCCACAGGCAGCACTTCAGAAAACCACTACATGGTCTTGGGGTACAGTCACTAGGCATTTCCTGACATGCTATGGTGTCCACGCTCCACCGGAAGAAGACCAATCCTCTCCACATAAGCGCCCTGCTCCTGTTCCACACCATCACCTCCAACACCTCAGGAATGTTCTCCTCACACCTCCTATACCTGCCATGTACTTCACACAGACCACAGACAGATAGCGAGCCTTCCCCCGTCAGTCTCTTCCTGATCAGTTTTGCGAGGTCCTGCCTTGTGGGTACAAAGCTCTCTTCTGACACAAATGGTCTGTATGACCTTGGACAAACTGCTCTGTCTCTCTGGGCCTCAGGTTCTCAAGTGTGAAGTAAAGGCACTGATTCAGGTTGACTCCAAACGCTTCCCAGCTCTGAAATGTAATGATCTTGTTAAATCCTTAAGACCTGGAGTAATACTGTTCCCCAATTCTTTGTGGGAATAACTGGACAAAACAATCATTAAATAGTGTCTCATCTTTCCCTCAGTTCCTTCCTCTGCATGATTGGCATTTTGGATGATTGTGTGATTTTTTATACCTGGATATAATAAATTGTGCTTCATTTTTTTTCCAAAAAGTATGCTTCTCAATTTTGCCTTCAAAATGATGTATTTTTTTCAAAGTGGGATTTTTATTTTGATGGTTTCTGCCCTTTTTCAATGACTAATTTACTAAGGTGTAAGTGTGGCCTTTTTAAAGGAGGGACATAAAATCAGGAAGGGGTATGCAGAAAGCTTGAACTTATTGTATCTGTAATACTTTATTTCTTTAGAAAAAAACAGGAAGCAAAACTGGCAGAATTTGAGGATGTGATGATATCCGAGTGACAGTTATATCAAGTGTTCGTTCTATTACCGTGAATATTTTTCACTTTACTCGTATCATTTTCTTAAGAATAAAACTTGACATCTCATATCCTTATTTTTCCTTTTGTTGACCATTTGATTATCTGGTATTTGAACACGCAGAGCTGGACCTTAAAATAGGAGAGGGAAGAGGTAGCACCTCGCCTAGGGCCTTTTCCTTCGTAGCTCACAGTAGGTTCCAACTCCTCTGTGAAGCCTTTCTGTTGGCCTCAATCTCCTGTGAAAATTTTTCAGTCAACTTCTCTGGTGCCTTTTGTTATAGGGGCCCCTTTGGGGCACTTAATCCCCAACGTACTAACTCTGGTCTTGTCCAAGAAGCCACATTTTCCTGTACAGCACACTGACATTCTGTATCCTCAGAAGGGGCGAGGTCACCCCCCCGCTGTCAACCCCACAAGTCATTTCTTGCCCACACTCCCTGTCCAAAATGGGTTGACTATTGCTCCAATCCACATCATCTTGCACTCTGGGACTGCAGATGACAGAGCCTTACCTGTCACACTGCCTGTTTCCAGGTAGAGGAGCCTGGTAACCCACGTCTGATTCCTAAAACTTCCACCCACATGGCTCCGGACCATATTACTGGACACATGGAGTCACATGGGGACTCCCGAGTGCAGTGGGGCAGGGATGTCTAATCTTCCTGGTGGGAAGGGCACCGGGGAGAGGGAATCTGATTATTTGGTGAATAGGTAGTAACACAATCTCCCACACGCTCTTGGGAAACGTTTCCTCTGCTGGATGTGGACTTTCATCTCTCAGCTGACAAACAACCATCCTGTGAGCTCACCTGCTGACACTGCCAATCTCAGCAGTGTTGCCCTCTTAAGGAACTATTTGTACAAGCATTTAAATATTTTATTGCATTTTAGTCCTTATTAATTTATAACCATGGGTGGAAAATGGAAAATTAGAGTGCTGATATGAGTCATAAGAAACATAGGTCTCAGAAACTGAAAACACTTGCGAGGAGCCTTTGGGTGTGCCAGAAGCTGTGAAAACCCCAATCAGAGGTCACCTGCACAATCTAAGCTAATGGACTCTCCTCATTAGTGAAGGAAACAAATTAAGAAACTTGTAAAAAGCTAGAGCTTTTTCAAAGCTAGTGTTTAAAAGTTGGGGTAGAGGGGTACCTGGATGGCTCAGCGGTTAAGCATCTGCCTTCAGCTCAGGTCATGATCCCGGGGTCCTGGGATGGAGCCCCGCATTGGGCTCCCTGCTCAGCAGAGAGCCTGCTTCTCCCTCTCCCTCTGCTGCTACCCCTGCTTGTGCTCTCTTTGTCTATCTCTCTCTCTCTCTCTGTCAAATAAATTAAAAAAAAAAGTTTATAAAAAATAAAAAAATAAAAGTTGGAGTATAAATAGAAAGATTTTTAACTCTCTAGGAACAGAAATTATTACATCAAATTTGGGACATTCTTTGTTTCATATCTCTATTTTCGGGAACACATTATATAGGAGCTATGTGTACTGGCTAACAGTTTAACTTAGTGCTTTATATGTGAGCTTTGTTTTGACGGATTCAAAATCCCTGAAGATAGGATCTAAATGGCAGCATGAACAGAATGCACTCAAGTTCTGTGAGACCTTCCTGGATCCAAATCCTAGTCCGGACACTGCCTTGCAGCGAGACACTTAAAGTCCTTGAGCCTCAGTTTCTCATCTGAAAAATGGGCAGCTTAATACCTAGCTTCCAGGTTTCTTGTGAGCCTTACCTAATGAATGTAAAACCCTAGCAGGTGCTCCATAATGTTAATTTTGTCTAAATCTACCATTTACTACCCTTTCTCTGTGCAAAGCATCTAACATGCTTTGCTCTGAAATAACCTCCCAACAACCATAAAAGTAGGACTAGCAGTCCCATTTTACAAAAGTCAGAGAGATTAAGTGATTCTCCCAAAGACACAATCATTGGCAAATTATGTCTTGAACTCATGCCCATTTATTATGAAATGCTACAAACTGAGAAAGGGTAGATTAACCGGTCTTCCTGCTTCAGAACCTAAGTCATTGCAAGATTCTGCCTTTCTAGATCATCAAAGAAAATAAATTACACTGGAAAACATTTCAGGGTTAGATGTCCATTGCCTTGACAACTTGCCTGCTTGTTCTCAGCCCATTCTCCTCCCTCCCCCTGCTCTTTTGTGTTGTGTGGTAAAATACGCACAACACAAAAGTTAGACTTTTAACCATTTTTGAGCTTACAACTCAGTGGCATTATGTACATTTACCGTGTTGTGTGACCATTACCCCTACCCATTTGCAGAACATTTTTACCACCCCACACAGAAATTCTCTACCTATGAAACTCTAACTCTCCATCCCCACACCCCCCAACCACTGGGAACTCTTCTCCTTCCTGTGTCTATGGATGTACCTACTCTTGGTACCTCATATAAATGGAGTCCTACAGTTTTTGTCCTTTATGACTGGTTTATTTCACATAGCATGTCTTCTAGGTTCATCCACATGATAGCATGTATTGGAATTTCATGTCTTTGTAGAATTTAAATAAAAATTGAAATAAAAAAGAATTTCATTTCTTTAAAAAAGTTTTATTATGGTAAAAAAAACACATACCATGAAATCTACCATCTTAACCATGTTTAAGTGTACTGTTCAGTAGCGTTAAGCGTTAAGTATACTCACATTGCTGTGAAACAGATCTCCAGAACTTTTTCATCTTGCATATCTGAAACTCTATATCCAACAAACAACAACTTCGCATTTCCTCCCGCCCCTCCGCCTGCCCCCCCCCCCGCCCCAGGGCCCCAGGCCCCTGGCAAACACCATTCTACTTTCTGTGAATTTGACTATGTTCGATACCTTATATAAATGGAATCAGACAGTATTTTTCTTTCTGTGACTAGCTTATTTCACTTAGCATCATGTCTTTAAGGTTTATCCATGTTGTAGCATGTGGCATGATTTCCTTCCTTTTGAAGGCTGAGTAATATTCCATCATAGGGGTACACCACACTTTGTTTATCCGTTCGTCCGTTGACGGATACCTGGGCTGATACCAACTTTTGGCTGTCGTGAGTAATGCTGCTATGAGCATGGGTGTAACCCCCTACTGGTTTTGCATGACGGGAAAGTATGTCTTCCAGACCCCTTGTCTACTGGTTCCTGGGAGTTCAGCCAATGGGAAGCACTGGTAAAAGACAGGAGGTGGGTGCAGGGGAGAGGCCAAGGCATCCTCCTCTTTTCTCTCTACTTTGGGAGGTGTTCCCAACAGTGGCCACACACATCTGACAGCGCTGACCTCTGGTGGTCATCCTTCCTGCCATGGTCTGGGCTCTAGCCAAACAGGAGGGGGCAGCTTCCTTCCTCCCTTTGCCAATACCTGGGCTGCATCTTCGTCTCTCCTCTGACTTCTCACCTGGGTGCAATTCTGCAGCAAAATATAACTTTTCTTTTGATGGTGGGGCACAATACAATGACACTTCAGGATAGATGAAAGGCAGAATTCTGGGGCACCTGGGTGGCTCAGTCATTAAGCGTCTGCCTTCGGCTCAGGTCATGATCCCAGGGTCCTGGGATCGAGTCCCTCATCGGGCTCCCTGCTCAGCGGGAAGCCTGCTTCTCCCTCTCCCACTCCCCCTGCTTGTGTTCCTTCTCTCGCTGTGTCTCTCTCTGTCAAGTAAATGAATAAAGTCTTAAAAAAAAAGAAGAAGAAGAAAAGAAAGGCAGAATTCTTTGTTAATTACAGCTCCCAATGAAAGAAGACAGCCAGGCAGGGTGTCATGGGGGGGGGGGGGTCGCACCTGTGGACAGGGGAACAGCAAATTGGAACTGTAAGAAATGGCTTATGGGGACGCCTGGGTGGCTCAGTCGGTTAAGCGTCTGCCTTCGGCTCAGGTCAGGATCCCAGGGTCCTGGGATCGAGTCCCGCCTCAGGCTCCTTGCTCAGTAGGGAGCCTGCTTCTCCCTGTACCTGCGGCTCCCCCTGCTTGTGCCCTCACTCTGACAAATAAATAAATAAAATCTTTAAAAAAAAGAGAGAGAGAGATAGCTTATGTATGGCAAACAGGCTGAGGTTAGCTAGGTTGTGACGGATCCCTGGGGATTGGGTATTTTGGAAAGTTCCACAGACCCAAGGAAGAAAGGGCCACCCCTATGTGTTAGGTATCTGGGGCCTCTCACCTTGGGTAAGTGTGTCTTATAACCTAAGTGTGTTAGGGCCTGATAAGGGAAGTAGTTGGGGTGGGGGCTTAGCAAAAACTGTGTGCAAGGGGGAGTTGAGAGCTTTGAGCTCTGACTACAAAAC
The DNA here is from genome assembly GCF_009762305.2 of Zalophus californianus. Taxonomy (NCBI): domain Eukaryota; kingdom Metazoa; phylum Chordata; class Mammalia; order Carnivora; family Otariidae; genus Zalophus; species Zalophus californianus. The sequence goes on from NC_045598.1 coordinate 152,658,328, forward strand.
TGGGACAAGACAGAACTTGGAAACTACTTTATGGCAGCAACCAATTTCCTATATTACCTTCTCTCTGTGTGGAATTTCTAGAAAGTTCCCTGTTTTCCTGCCTGGACTCTAACTGATACAGATGTATTTGATTGCATAACCAGATCTTTATACACCGATAAAAAACTGGAGTATCATATTAATATCACCATGGATCAGACTACTGTTGCTTTATTGTTAGCCACACTATCTCCCACGAATGAATCCCTCTGCCCATCTTTGTCCCTCTATTTCGTGAGTTTCTTAGTGGCGGGGATTCTGTCTTATGCATTCCTTCTCACAACCCCCGTCCAGAACCTGACCAAACCCCAAATGTGTGCTTTAATAAATATATGATTAATTACGTGCATCTCTGAGAGCACATCAGTCATAATTTTTGACTTCCACCTTGGATGCAATTCAGGCCTGGAGCCAGCTCCATGTTCTGACCTTCACAGTCCTGCACCCCCTCCCGCCGCCCCCCCCCCCCCCCCCCGCCCCGCCTCGGCTGGGACAAGGTCCAGATTCTTCGATGAATCATCTGACCTACTACTTATTTTCTTCCACACATTCCTATAAAATTGACATTTATCACAGCTTCCATGAAACAGTTCTTTGTTTCTGACAGCTTTTCCCTTTCTTGTTGTTGTTGGTTTTCTTTTTAATCTCTAAGAGAGACATGGGACCTATCTCCAGGGCCAGCTTCATGGGCGTGTGACCCTGGCAGTAGCACGGGGTCCCCTGCTTATGACAGCCCAAACGTGGTTTAATGTCACCATCTTGGAAGGCTTAATACTTTGAAATGAGAACCCTACCCCCATTCTCACTGTTGCTTAGGACCCCGCAAATAATATAGCCAGTCCTGCCTATCTCATTTGTATGTGCCTTAAGCCTGTGACATTAACTGATCATGGAGGCATATGGATTTAATATGGGTTCAACATTTAGTTCAGAAGTTCCCCATTTCCTTAGGAGATTTGCTCCAAACCTCTCCGTGCAACATGGCATTAAAAGCTTTTCATCTTCTGTTACCTCCCCTGCCTATACTGACACCCCTAAAACCTCCATAGCCCCATCTTCTCTACTCTGCCCCCCTTCCCTTCAAATGTTAACTCCCAGCTATCATACCACCTGCTGTTTCTAAACTTGTGAGCTTGCCAGATGCTGGGCCCTTGCATGTCCCGCTCCCACCCTGTCTGAGGGGGTCCTCCGTCTCTCTCCCTAGCCAAGTCCAACTTACCCCACACACATGAGCCTAGATGTCACTTCCCTGGTCTTCCCCAAACTGAGATGTGGGGCTCTCACAGCACCTTGTGCTAAACGTATGGTAGCATTTTTCTTGCTATTATGTGACTTTCTGTTTATTTCTCTATTTCCCTCTTGAAGTTGTGAGATCCCTATAGACAGAAACTATCTCATGTTCTCTGAGCTGACAGCCATGCTCACTCAGCTCCAAGGAGGTACCCGGAAACCTTTCATTCACCAAATTCATGACTGCACGAATGAACAGATCCCTGGTTTATTTGGAGAGTGCGTGAGAAGACCTATAGGGTTTTCTTTCCCATCAAGGACAGAGAAGTACTTCCGTCATTGAAGAAGACATTCAACAGCACCCTCTGCCATAGACAGTGGGGTCCTTTTCGAACACATCCACAGAAGGCATTGCCTCCCTTTTTCCTTTCCAGGATAGCTAGACAGTAGTAGCTCTTTAATTTTCTCAGCTTCTGAAGGGGGTTCCTGAGGTATCTCACAGGACAGACCCTTACCCAGGTCATAGAGGTAGCTCCAGTGAGACCTTCCCTACCTCACAAGAGTGTCTGGCCTGATGCAAATCCTGGAGCAAGTGTTTCTTCCTTCCCCTCTATGTTCCTGGTCTATGTTCTATTCACTCTTTCAAGGCCCAACTGAAATGCTAACTTCCCGTAGTTGTAATGTAATTGACCCCTCCCTGCTTTCCCTTTGCATTTTGTTTTTACCTGTAGGGATACTCGGCACACATTCTGACTAGCGCCATAGTGACTGGCTCACTGGACGACACCATCAGCTTTGGGAGCAGGGGCAGAATGTTCTCATCTTTGCAGCATGTCTGTCTTTATTTCCTATACCCGGGCACCACTCAAGCTGACCCTGGGTATATTGGATCACTAACAGACAGATTGAAATACAATTAGTCCTAGAAAAGAAGAGATTTGGAAAAGGAATGAGAGTGGCTTTATCTGATGGAAAGAAAAATTTCCTTCAATTCATTGGAAAATACATGCACTTGGAAGACGGGGGCCAGGGGAGGATTCAGGGAGAGAAAAATGGGGAGTACAAGAAGGCAAGAGAAGGGCCCCGGGTGACAAAGAGGTTGCAAGGCCTGAAGTCCTAATGGTAAAAAGGCTTTAAAATGTGGTAAGGACACAGGCAGGCCCCGTCCGAGGACCAGAGGGTCCTTGACTTTGCCAAAGATGGAAATCAGCTGTGTGAGCCAGAAGGCAGTGAGAGCAGAGTTTACTGAATAGTGTAAGTGATACAGTATAGCAGACGGAGTGTCTGCGAGACTCAGAAAAGGAGAGGTGAGCCTCCTGGTTGCTTGGGGTTAGGGGTTTATATTGGAAAGGGGTCCGGGGTACATGTTCCTTTAGGAATCCAGGGTTGAGTCCCATCTAAGGCGAGTGTCAGGTAAATGATAGATGTTATTCCATAAATTACTGAAGGTGGGGTATTGATGCCAGTGTCCACGGAGGTTTGTTTGAGGCGAATGTCCTGGAACACGTTTGGGATATGGTTCTTTTTAGACGTTATCAGGTGTTTGGGGGCCTAGGATGAAAAGCAGAGAATGACGAACGTAGCTTTTCCGGTTTACTCAGATGCAAGGTGAACTATGGAGCATGAGTAAATGGGGCCTTTCTAAAATGGAGTCCCTACAGTGTCCCCATCTCCTCCGTAATGAAGGCACCATGGAGAGAGAGAATGGGAGAGGAGGGGTGAGTGACTTGTAGGGCAACCTGACCAAGAGTATGGAGGCTCTTGTTTTTGCTCTAGTAGAGAAAGAGCATCTGTGGCCCCAGAAGCTGAGGGGCTCAGGGATGAGAACAAAGTGATCTGTCTAAAGACCTGTCCCACTGCGATCAGTACTCCAGTAAATATGCCGCTGTTTGAGAACGAGTAGAGTCACCTGTGTCACCCGGCTGTGAGTAACTTCCTGGGGAAGCCTCTGGGGTTTTTGTTTTTCTGGATTTGTTTGTTTTTGCCAATCCTCCCCAATCCTCTTGCATCCAAATAAATAGAACTCTAGAGATACTGACATTAAGTTTTATTTCATAAACTTCACTTGCAGATGTACCGTTTCTCTCCTTATCTCCTTTCTCCAGCCAGATTTTCTCTACTCTCCATCTCTCTTCTTATCTAGAGCCATTTGGCAAGTGTCTGTAAATTCAAATCCTGAATAGTAAGCTCTCTGAAATATAAAATTCCCTTTAATCAAATGAATCATGTGCCTAATGAATCTGAAATCCTGGTGGGGAGGGCAAAGCAGGAGGTCGTTAGAGGAACATGTGGGCAGTTTGAATTTGGAAAGTAGCACTCCGCACCCTGATTCTCTATGTCCATCCCGGCTCAGAGCACTCATGCTTGTCCCATTGGCTGTTTAAAAGTAGCTATGGGTATAACTGAACATTAAATGGAAGATGCCAGAGAGAAAATTATCTCACGTGTGAGAGAAAACAGAAATTTGTAGTGAGTAAACAAAACAAAAGTTGATCTTCCTTCTTCCTTCTTTCTGATTATCTCCCACAATGATGTTACTTACTAGTTCCAGTTAAGGGCCCACATCTGACGGTCTCTGGGGAAGACGCTCCAGTCCCTTTGGATCCGGGTTTAAGGCACGCACTAAGAATGCGCCAGCTTTACCACCTCGTCAAACTAACTAGTCCCACACTTAAACCACCTCAACTAACATTTTCCTTCCCTCCTATATAACCTGTCCTTAAGAAATTTAAATCCGACCAGTTTTTCTCTTGCTCCAAGTCCGAAATGAAACTTTGACATGCACTAATAATCTAACTCAGCTGAGATGCTTAGCTTAAGCGGTGATTAGAGGCTAACCCAGGACAAGGGCGCTTTGAGACCAAACAATAAACGGGAGGAAATAACCCCTGATTGGAGTCCTATCTTTCACTACCCCTTACGCTCTGTGTTGTGTCCTTCAGAGACCTTGTGGCAGTAATTGGCTTGATGATTGTTTCTTTAGAGCTGCCGTCATGATTAAAAATGCTACCCGAAGCACAGCGCGTATGTCCTTGACACACATCCTATTTTCTGGGAAAAAGGTTACTACCACAGTAATTGAGCCGGGAAACCGAGACAAATTGCTCTGGCTCCAGCAGCGGTTCGAAGGATAACAGTGATAGCATTTGCATCTACAGATTATCTGCAAAATAGAAGTGGAAGGAGAGAAACCACAACCAACGAGACTATAAAAGATCTCAAACCCGTGACAGAGTTACACAAATGACCACAGGCGAGAGGGGAGGCCCGGAACTCCACCGCGGGCCTGCTCCCGGACCCGCCCGGGGGCGGGGGGGGGGGTGCGGAGGGAGGGGGCGTGCAGGATGATTGATTTTATCTATCCCGGCCGGCGGCGCCCGCAGCTGGCCGGACCCCGCGGTGACATCACTGGCCCCGGCGCGGGTCACGTGGCCCGCCCCCGCGTTCCCCCCCGCCCCCCGCTCCTCCTCCTCCCGACGCCCTCGGAGCGCAGGGTCCGGCCGCTGCAGCCGCTCGGAGCTCTCGGCTGAGGCGCGGAGCGCGGGCCACTGGCGAGCGGGCGAACGGGCGAGCGGAACCGCAGCGGCAGCGGGAGCGGCGGGGGAGCCGGCAGCAGCCGCGCAGGGAGCCCCGAGCGACGCGGCCGACGGTCCTGCAAACTTGGGCGCGCCACGGCGCCCGCCGCCCGAGCGATGAAGATGGTCGCGCCCTGGACGCGGTTCTACTCCAACAGCTGCTGCCTGTGCTGCCATGTCCGCACCGGCACCATCCTGCTCGGCGTCTGGTACCTGGTGAGCGCGGCGACGCGCGGGGGGCGCACCTGCCGGCGGGGAGGCGCCAGCGCCGCGAGCACCCCCTCCCACTCCCCCCCGGGACCCCGGCCCGCGCGCCCGCTGCGTCCTGCAACCCCCCCCCCCCCGACAAGTGCGGCCTCGGTATTGGGCGACGCCGGCGCTAATCCGCCTAAAGTTGTATTATTAGAAACTTAATTCTCTGCGCGAGCCTGTCCGCGATCCCCGGCTCGGCCAACCTGTGGCGGGGGTCCGGCCCGGGCCCGGAGTTGGGGGCGGTGTAGGCTGCGGCCGCCGCCGCGTCCGCCGCTTCCGGTAGAAGTGCACCTGGCGGCCCGGGAGCCCCCATCGGATCTGCGGACCACGTGTTTTCCATTCCTTTCTTTCTTTTCCCCACCCGTTGGGCTTTGTGTTTTGACGGGCCGCGACAGGGTCGTGGGGGTAACGGAGAGCATTCTGCCCTCTTCCGCCCCCCCCCCTCCCGCGGTCGGGCTTGCAGCCCGGGCATGCCCATTCTCCCTGCCAGCATCTGGTCTCGCCTTTGCTGTCGGGTCCCCGGCGCGCGTTCGCGTCCCGAGGAGAAACGGTTGGGGCGTTCTTGGCACGCTCGGTGCCTGAGTCCCTCCACAGGTCTAGTGTAAAGCCGTTACTCTAGAAAGGGATTTGTGATTTACTGCGTTTCAGTCGGCCCGGGGAGGCCATTTTTACACCCACTTATTTTCCTGCTCATTGACAGGTGACCCCTGTACCTTTCTTAGCAGACACCGCCAGCAAATCTGATTTTTTTCTTTTTTTAGGTTGGAGCTTTTAAGGACTTGTTTGTATGGGGAGCAGTGATTATCAGGGGCAGTGAGGAAACCTGCTGGAGTCTTTCTGGCCCCGTGCCTGCTCCAGGTTGATTGTTGGCACCCCTGGACTGCATGCACCAACACTGAGTCGGATTCCGTTGCATTTCGGTTTTTGTGACATCATGATGAAGAGTTAGACCTGAGCCACTGTGCAGTGAATACCACTGCGTCCTAAGGAAATAATGGTACTAAAATGGCATATTGAACTTTTTAGTGAGAATAAATTCTTCTTATTCATCAGAGTTTTTTTGTTTGTTCACATTCACTTTTTCGATATAATATGGACGTCATGTCGAATTGTGTCGTTGTCCCAATTTAAGCAAAACATTTTCCCCCAGGCCTATGGTGTTCTCTGCGCTATTTATAGTTTCAAGTTTCCTTTAGTTGGTGCCTATCACGGGCCACACAATAGACATTTTTTGGCCTTAAGAGCTTTCAAACAGATCTTTGGTATATGTGGATTCTTTTTGTTGCAGTCTGAATGCAGACAGAACATCAGCATCTTGGCTCAACACGGACTCTGCTAAAAGCCAAGAAATGCTTTGCAGAAATTTTAAATTACAGCAAAAGGATAGTAGGTGGCCTCAAAGTAGGCCTTTTATTGATGGTCAAGACCAACTATTGTATGTAAATGTCTTTGTGTCCTCCTTGAAAATGTTCAAAACTGCAGACTTGCAAGTACACCAGCAAATGTAATTTGTAAAATCTAGGGCACTGCATTAGGCAAATGTACTTACACGATCTACAGGAAAGATAAATCTACTTGAGCCCTGTTGTTGGCTGTAATCCAAGCAGACAGCATTGGTGTGATAAAAGGAGAGTACTCTGCAAGCTTTGTCTACTGTTTGAACATGGTTTTTGTGGAAAGTAGTTATTGCTTTGCCGTGTTGTAGCATTTGGAAACAGCATGGCCTTTTGAAAGATAATTAGAAAGCTTTCTAGCAGGTGGAAGGATGCTACCTTAGGTAAACCTGATAAATGGGAAACCTGGCTCTAGTACTGATACCCTTTATAAGAAGTCTTTTGCATTTCATAAAACAATTTAGACTTGTGAGTTTCACTCATACCTTTACATCTAATTTGATTACTCAAAACTTCGTTTCACATGAACATTTTTGAGATGAGGGAGCAGGGTCACTGAAGAGCAAGGCACCTCTCCCTCTCCCCCCACCAGCCGTCTGGATGGCATAGGGTCAGTTATCCGACGGAGAGTTTTCATGAAAAAAGGATAGGGCTGTGGGAAGATAGTAAAATAAAACCCATCTTTAAATTAATAAATAATTGCCTATTATACCAGAGGGGTAAAGGGGATCTTTTATATGCATTTTGTAATTGCTGTTTCCTACCCCACTACCATTTACTAAGGCCCTGCGTGCCAGGTACTATACCAGCTGCTTTGCATATGATTACTTTTTACATATTCCTGGTGAGGTGGATTTTCTTTTTTTTTTTCATTTTTATTGTTATGTTAATCACCATACATTACATCATTAGTTTTTGATGTAGTGTTCCATGATTCATTGTTTGTGCATAACACCCAGTGCTCCACGCAGAATGTGCCCTCTTTAATACCCATCACCAGGCTAACCCATCCCCCCACCCCCCTCCCCTCTAGAACCCTCAGTTTGTTTTTCAGAGTTCCATCATCTCTAATGGTTCGTCTCGTGAGGTGGATTTTCTAATCCCTGTTTTATAGATGAGAAAATAGAGGCCCAGACTGCTTAAGTGATTTGCATACAGTCCCACGGTTGGTTTGTGGTCCGTGTGATGTTTTAGTTGGCCGGTTTCCACTTGTTTTTACCTTTTAAAAGTTGTGGGTGTGTTTTGTTTTTGCCTTAGAATAACAAAGGTTTCCTTCGGTCTAGTAATAAAGCATATTGATTTTAGGTATTTATATTAGAGATCATTTTTTGTTTATTTTTCCTTTTAATGAGGCATAATTTACATATGGTGACATCCACAGAAGCCTACAGTTCATTGAGTTGACAAATGCATGCACTTTGTGTAACCCACACACCTAGAAAACATTTCCAAAACTCCAGAAAGTTCCCTTGTGTCTCTTCCCAGTCAATCCCTGTCACCCCTTCACCTCCACCCTGAAGGAGTTTTACCTATTCCTAGAAATGGGATTATGCTGTAAGTATTTTTTCATGTCTGGTTTCTTTCACTTAGCATTAACGTCTTTTAAATTCATTCATGTTAATTGGAGTACATCAATAGCTTGATGCTTTATATTGCTGAGTATTATTTTATTGTATGAATAAATCACAATTTATCCATTTGCCAGATGATGGACATTTGGATTGTTTCCAGTTTGCAGCTATTATGGTTAAAGCTTGCTCTGAACATTCTTGCACAAGACTTTTTTTTTTTTTAAAGATTTTATTTATTTATTTGAGAGAGAGAATGAGATAGAGAGAGCACGAGAGGGAAGAGGGTCAGAGGGAGAAGCAGACCCCCTGCCGAGCAGGGAGCCTGATGCGGGACTCGATCCCGGGACTCCAGGATCATGACCTGAGCCGAAGGCAGTCGCTTAACCAACTGAGCCACCCAGGCGCCCTATCTTTTTTTTTCTTAATGATTTGTAAGATCTCTATATACTTTGGATCCTGGTCGTTTGTTAAAGATCCATTTTGTGAATGTTTTCTCCCAGCCTGTGGCTGTCTACCCATTTTCTTAATCATATATTTTGATGAAAAGAAGTTTGTTGCTGTTGTTTTGAGACAGATTGAGATAGAGAGCACACACGTGCACAAGAGCTGGGGCGGTGGGTGGGGGGTGGCAGCGGGAGAGGGAGTCGCAGGCTCTCCGCTAAGCAGGGAGCCCAGCTCGGGGCTCAATCCCAGGACCCCGAGATCATGACCTGAGCCAAAGGCAGTCCCTTAACCAACCGAGCCACCCAGGTGCCCCGATGATCAGTTTTTAATTTTAAGTTCAATTTGTCAGTTTTTTCTTTTCTGGTTAGTACTTTCTGTATTCTAAGTAATCTTTGCCCACCCCCAGATTGTGAAGATACTCATATATTCTTCTAAAGCTTTATGGCTTTAGCTTTTATATTTACATCTGTGATCCACCTCCAATTAATTTTTGTGTTACAGTATGAGGTAGAGGTTTGTATCTGTTTATTTTAAAAGGCAGTTTAATCACTTACCCTAAAAAGAAGTTGAATTATTGCATAACCTTTAATAACTATAAACGTTTTCAGAGAGACAAGACGATTATCCATCTTCACCCGGAATGAAGACTGACTTGTCCTGGTTTCCAGAGGGATCATAATATAAAAGAAGTATTTGACGTGGGCTGATTGTTAGGTAGTCTTCTGGGATTTCCGCTCTTTCTTCATCAAAACTTCTTATTCTAAACCTGAATCCATTAACTTCCTCTCCAAGTTCACCCATACTCTAGTCTCTCTCTCACCATCTGTCTGGACTCCTTGGCTGCACGTCTATTTCTCCTGCCACCGTAATCTCTTCCTTGATTCTGTGTCCATGTACTATTGATTTTTGTTCTACCTCCTGATTACCTCCTTATTCTGCCCTTTCTTCTTCGTGCTATCATTTACCTCATTCAGGCCCCATTAACACTCACTTGGCTATTAGAATAGTCTTTCTGTTTCTAGCCTTGAAATTAAAAACCTTTTTTTTTTTTAAAGTCTATTATAGATGCAGTTCCCAGAAGTATTTTTCTCAGACACAAATGTGAACGTGGTAGCCTGCTCCTAAAAACTTTGGCTCTCTATCCTAGTTAAGTCTGTGTATTTCATGACCTGCGTGTTGTAAGCCAACGTCAATTGGCTTGAACAGTTAGCGCTGTGGTTTCTGATGTGTCTTTCCCCCTGCCACTCCTTCCTTTTCTGGTTGCCCTCTTTTGCAAGTCAATGCAAAAATCCCAAGGTTCATTCTGATTTGACAAACCTAAGGGATCTGTCCACCCCTGAAACAGGCCAGGGATATGTGACGAGACTATCAGATGAATTTAGTTCTGGGTTATTGTCCTACCCTTGAGCTATTGATTAGAGGAATGAGCTGGGGATGGGATTAACTTTGAGAGCAGAGGGATGGGTCATTTCCCAGTGAATCCGAGACTGTTACTGGGAGAAGGAAGACCATTACAATGCTTGCTCCTCCTTAGGCTAAAGCCCCCATTTCTTAAGAGTACGTTTTACCACCAGCACCTGAATTTCTCTTGACGTACTCAAGCAAAACTTTTTCCTTTGTAATTTCTTTCATTGTTTTACCACGTGACTTTCTTAGAGTGTTTTAAAAGGGGGTACTGGTCGTTGAAAGCATCTGGACTTGACACCTGGGATGAGTACGCCTTTGTGTATGTCATCCTTTTCATCATCATCCAAGTGTGTTTTAGGCACATAGTCCTTGAGCAAATACGTACTGAACGCCTCTTTGTATTTTTACCCTATTCATAAGGTAGTTGGCCATATATCAGATTATAAAGGATAAAAGAGGTCAGAGTAGCTGGTTTCATTAGCTTTACGACCTGACCTTTCAAATAACCAGCTGGTTCACTTTGAAAGTCCCACTGTGCTTGTGTACCCAAGCCTGGTGGATTCTCTTTATATCCTGAGAAATTCTGGTACGATAAATACTGATTTTTATTTTTTTTTTTTTTGTCTGGGTGATAATACTGGATAGTAAAACTGACAGCTTTTGTTTGTAGAATGATTGATAGTTTTTAGTGGGCTCTCCCCATTTATTCTTATTTAGACCTTAAAGCAACCCTGGGGTCAGGTGCTGTAGGTGGTCATATGCTCATTTAAGATTGATAGTTTCTTTTTAGCTGTCAGAGTCTATGACTTAACCCATAAGTCCAGGGCAAGATAATGAGCTAATGCCTAGTACTTATATAATCCTTACTGCCTAGTGTTTTCCCTACTGTACTAGATTGTAAAAGACCGAAATACTAGATTATAGATTTTTGGATTTTATTCTGTAGGCAGTGGGGAGGCATTGAAGCATTATGAGCAAGGGTGATAGGATGAAAGCAGTTTTTTCCCCCAGTGTAAAACTCTTGTGTTTAGTTTTTTGTTGGTCAGTAATGGACCATTTTTTTTTTTCCTTTTTACCTTTTGGCCCCTTTTACCCATTTCTCTGACCTCCCACGTCCTGCCTCTGGTAATCACCGTTTGTTCTCTGAGCTTGTTTTTTTAGATTCTATGTGTAAGAGAGATCAGATGGTGTTGTCTTTCTCAGTCTGACTTATTTCACTTAGGATGATGTCCTTAAGGTCCATCCATGTCACAGATGGCAAGATTTCATTCTTTTCTTATGGCTGAGTAATACTCCATTGTGTATATATATATGTCACAATTTCTTTATACATTCGTCTGTTGATGGACACTTAGGTTGTATCCGTATCTTGGCTGTTGTAAATAATGCAATGAACAGGGGGTGCAGATATCTTTCCAAGTTAGTGTTTATGTTTTCTTAAGATAAATACCCCAAAGTGGAATTGCTGGGTCATATGGTAGTTCTATTTTTTAATTTTTTGAGGAACCTCCCTGCTGTTTTCCAGAGTGGCTGCACCAATTTGCATTCCCACCACCAGTGCACAAGGGCTCCCTTTTCCCCACATGCTCATCAATGCTTGTTATTTCGTTTCTTTTTGATAATAGCCATTCTAACAGATGTGAGGTGATAGCTCATTGTGGTTTTGATTTGCATTTCCCTGATGATGAGCGATGTTGAGCATCTTTTCATGTACCTGTTGGCCATCTGTATATCTTTTTTGGAAAAATGTCTATTCAGATCTTCTGCCCATTTTTAAATTAGATTGTTTTTTTGTTATTGACTTATAAGGGTTCTTTATATATGTTGGAAAGTAGTGGCTGATCAGATAGATATATGATTTACAAATATTTTCTCCCAGTCGGTAGGTTGTCCTTTCATTTTGTTATTGGTTTTCTTTGCTGTACAGAAGCTTTTTTGTACGATGTAGTCCCACTTATTTTTGTTTTTATTGCTTTTGCTTTTGGTGTCAGATTAAAAGATCATCACTAAGAGCTATGTCAAGGATTTTACCACCTGTATTTTCTTCTAGGAGTTTTGTGCTTTCAGGCCTTATATTCAAGCCTTTAATCCATTTTGAGTTAATTTAAAAAAAAATTTATTTGAGAGAGAAGGAGAAAGAGAGCATGTGCATGCATGTGACTGAAGGGGGGCGGAGGGCGGAGGGAGAGGGTGAGGGAGAATCCCAGGCAGAATCCCCACTGAGCGTGGAGTCTGACATCAAGATCTTAACCTGAGCTGAAGTCAAGAGTTGGATGCTTAACCACTGAGCCACCCAGATGTCCCCATTTTGAGTTAATTTTTGTGTGTGATAAAAGATAGTGGTCAAATGCCATTTCTGAACACCATTTATTGAAGAAACTGTTCCTTTCTTACTGTGTATTCTTGGCTTCTCTGTTGTAAATTAATTAACCAAATATGCATGGGTTTCTATTATGTTCCATGATCTGTGTGTCTGTTTTTATGGCAAACCATACTGTTTTGATTACTATACTTTATAATAGTTTGAAATCAGGGAGTGTGATGCCTTCAGCTTTGGTCTTCTTTCTTAAGTTTGCTTTGACTATTCAAGGTTTTTTGTGGATTCCATACAAATCTTAGGATTAGTTGTTCTGTTTCTTTGAAAGATACCATTGGAATTTTGATAGGGATTACATTGAATCTAGCTTGCTTTGGGTAGTATGGACATCTTAACAATATTGATTTTTCCAATCCATGAGCACGGAATATCTTTCCATTTACTTATGTCTTTTTCGATTTCTTTCATTAATGCCTTAATAGTTTTCAATATACATGTCTTTTACCTCCTTGATTAAATTTATTCCTAGGTATTTTATTCTCTTTGACGCAATTGTAAATAGGATTGTTTTTTATTTCTATTTCTGATAGCTCATTATTGGTGAATAAAAATGCAACATGTTTTTGAGTATTGATTTTATATCCTCCAACTTTAATGAATTCATTTATTCTAAGCTTTTTGATGGAGTCCTTAGAGTTTTCTACATATAATATGTCATCTGCAAATAGTGACAGTTTTCCTTTTTTCTTTCCAGTTTGGTTGCCTTTTATTTTTCTTGCCTAATTGTTGTGCCTAAGACTTTCCATACTATGTTAAATAAAAGTGGTGAGAGTGGGATATCCTTTTTTGTTCCTGATCTTAGAGGAAATGCTGTTAGGTTTTCACTGTTGAGTATGTTAGCTGTGGGCTTGTCATATGTGGCCTTTTTTATGTTGAGGTATGTTCCCTCTATAACTACTCTGTTGAGAGTTTTTATCATAAATGGATGTTGAATTTTGTCAATTACTTTTTCTGCATATATTGAAACGATCATATGATTTTTAGCCTTCATTTTGTTAATGTGATATAGTACATTGATTTGTGGTTGTTGAACCACCCTGTATCCCTGGAAAAAAATCCCCCTTGATTATGGTTTATGATTGTTTTATTTGGTTGAATTTGGTTTGCTAATATTTTCTTTTTTTGCTAATATTTTCTTTGGTTTGATAATATTTTCTTTCTTTTTTTTTTAAGATTTTATTTATTTGACAGAGGGAGACACAGCGAGAGAGGGAACACAAGCAGGGGGGAGTGGGAGAGGGAGAAGCAGGCTTCCCATGGAGCAGGGAGCCCAATGTGGGGCTTGATTCCAGGACCCTGGGATCATGACCCGAGCCGAAGGCAGACGCTTAACAACTGAGCCACCCAGGTGCCCCGGTTTGCTGATATTTTCTTGAGGATTTTTACATCTATGTTCATCAGGAATAGTGGTCTGTAATTTGCTTTTCTTGTAGCATCCTTGTCTGGTTTTGGTATCAGGGCAATGCTGGCCTCATAAAATGAGTTTGGAGGAGTTCCTGCCTCTTCTATTTTTTGGAAGAGTTTAAGGAGGATTGGTATTCTTTGAATGTTGGTTAGAATTCATCAGTGAAACCATCTGGTCTTGGCCTTTTCTTCATTGGGAGGCTTTTGATTATGGATTCAATCTCCTTACTAGCAATTGGCCTGTTCAGATTTTGTTTCATCATGATTCAGTCATGGTAGGTTGTAGGTTCTAGGAATTTATCCATTTTTTGTAGGTTGTCCAACTTGTTGGCATATAATTGTTCATAGCAGTCTCTTATGATCCTTTGTATTTCTGTGGCATCAGTTGTAACATTTCCTCTTTCATTTCTGATTTTATTTATTTGACTCGTTTTTTCCCTGCTGAGTCTAGCTAAAGTCTTGTCAGTTTTGTTCATCTTTTCAAAGAACCAGCTCCTAGTTTCATTGGTTTTCTCTATTGTCTTTTTAGTCTTTATATCACTTATTTCTGCTCCAATCTTTGTTAATTTTCTTCCTTCTACTAACTATGGGCTTCCTTTTTTCTAGTTCCTTGAGGCATAAAGTTAGATTGTTTATTTGAGACTTTTCTTCTTCTTTTTTTTAATTTGAGAGAGAGAGAGAGCACGAGCTGGGGGGAGCAGCAGAGAGGGAGAAGTAGGCTCTCTGCTGAGCAGGGATCCCATTGTGGGACTTGATCCCAGGACTCTGAGATCATGACCCCAGCCGAGGGCAGACGCTTAACCGACTGAGCCACCCAGGCGTCCCTTCTTCTTTCTTGATGTAGGCATTTATCACTATGAACTTTCCTCTTAGAAGTGATTTTGCTACATCCCACAAATTTTGGTATGTAATATAGTTCCATTTTTATTCATTTCAAGATTTTTAAAATTTTTCTTTTGATTTCTTCTTTGACTCCTTGGTTGGTCAGTAGCATGTTGTTTAATCTCCACATATTTATAAATTTTCCAGGTTTTTCATGTAATTAATTTCTAGTTTCATCTGTGGTCAGAAAAGATTCTTGATATGATTTCAGTCCTTTTACATTTGTTAAGATTTACTTTGTGGCCTAAAGTATAATCTGTCCTGGAAAATGTTCCATGGGCATTTGAGAAAAATGTGTATTTTGTTGCTTTTGGAGGGAATGTTCTGTGTATATCTTTTAGTCCATCTGGTCTAACATGTTGTTTAAGGCCAGTGTTTCCTGCTGATTTTCTATCTGGATGATCTACCCATTGATGTGAGATATTAAAATTCCCTACCCTTTTTGGTGTCTATTTTTCTCTTCAGATCTGTTAATATTTGCTTTATATATTAGGTACCCCTATGTTGTGCCGTAAATATTTACAAATGTTATATTTTCTTGTTGGATTTACCCCTTTATTGTTATGTAATTACCTTCTTTGTCTCTTTTTACAGTCTTTAAAGTCTATTTTATCTGATGTAAGTATAGCTACTCTAGCTTGCTTTTGGCTTTCATTTGTATGGAATATCTTGCCATCCTTTTACTTTCAGTCTGTGTGTCTTTACATTTAAAGTGAGTTTCTTGTAGGCAGCATATAGATGGGGCTCATTTTTTAATTCATTCAGCCACTCGGTCTTTTGATTGGAGAATTTAGTCCACTTGCATATAAAATAATTATTGATAGGCATGTATTTATTGCCATTTTCTTAATTGTTCACTGGCTGTTTTTGTAGTTTCTCTTTGTTTTTTCTTCTCTTTCTTTAGTGGTATACTTCTGTTCTTTTCCCTTTATCTTTTGTGTATTCACTATAGGTTTTTGTTTTGTGGTTACCATGAAGCCTAAATATAACAACTTTTATATGTAAGAGTCTATTTTAAGTTGATAACAACTTAAGTTTGATACCATTCTAAAGCTCAACATTTTTATTGTCTTTGCCATGCTTTTTTGATGTCACGTTTTACACATGTATTCCTCAACTAATTATTGTAATCAAAGGTATTTTTACTACTTTTGTCTTTTATTTTTTAAAGATTGATTTATTTTAGAGTGCACACACACACACATATGTGAGTGGGAGGAGGGGCAGAGGAAGAGAATCTTCAAACAGACTCCCCGCTGAGCGTAGAGCCAGATGCAGGGCTTGATCCCACAACCCATGTGAGATCATGACCTGAGCCAAAACCAAGAGTTGACTGCTTAACTGACTGAGCCACCCTGGCACCCCAGTTTTGTCTTTTAACCTTCATACTAGCTTTATAAATGATTATATATTTACTTTATATTTACCTTTACTATGTATTTACCTTCCCAGTGAGATTTATTGTTTCATATGTTTTCTTGTTACTAAGTAGTACCCTTTCTTTTTTCTTTAACCTTTCTTGTAAGGCTGGTGTAGTGGCAATGAACTCCTTTAGTTTTTGCTCGCCTGGAAAACTCTTTACCTCCCTTCACTTCTGAGTGATAACTTTGCTGGATAGAGTATTCTTGGTTGGAAGTTGTCTTTCTTTCAGCACTTTGAATATATTGTGCCACTCTCTTTTAGGCTGCAAAGTTTCTGCTGAAAAATCTGCGCATAGTCTTGTGGGGGTTCCCTTGAATGTAACAAGTTGTTTTTCTATTGCTGCTTTTAATATTCAGTTTTTAAGGAATGTTAAAATAGCAGGCTGTTTTAGGTGGCTGAAAAACTAGAAAGGTCTTCCGTATACAAGATATAGAAGATACCGGTTCTTTCCAACACCAGTGTCTCATTGGCTAGGGCTGTGGATAATATGGATGGGAATTTTTATCAGTTAGTGAATGATCTAAGTTTCTCTTGACATCTAGACTTTCTCCATCTGAATCCAGGAATCAAATAGATTTGGGTAGTGAGGGATACTGAATTTTTGAAAGATGTCCAGTGAGCCCTTTTTAAAAAGCACAGGGACCCTCCGCCACCACCTAATATAAAGGATCAAGGGTAGCTCTATAAAATATTGGCTGGGGAAGATTTCAGTGATATGTATTTGTGTATTTATTTTTTAAATTGAAATATAATTAACATACAGTGTTATATTAGTTTCAGGTGCACAATATAATTAAAAAATTCTATACATTTCTCAGTACTCAGCAAGATAATTCCCTTTATTTTACCCATTGCCCCCCTCACTTCCCCTATGGCAACCACCAGTTTGTTCTCTGTATCCAGTGATATTTAATATGTTTTCCAGCTTTTGTTGCACATTATGATAGATGTTCATCAGGATGTTTTATAGATAGGCTGGCCATGAAATAAAGATTGCCATCAAACCTGTCATTAATATCAACTTCTCTGGGACCCACTCTAAATATATCTAATTAACAAAGCATCAGGTATTAAAATGGTTAACATGAGTTTTGCACTATGATGTGTATTATGTTTATCTAAATGTATAATATATTTATTTTGTTAACTTACTTTGAATCTTTGTCATAAAGGAAGAGGCTACATTTTTCCCTTCCCACCCCATCCCCTTTGGGGCAGATACATTATTGTCCATAAAAGGATGCTAGTAGAAATAATATGTGAGCCCTAGCAGCATAATTTACTACTTTCTACTTCTGTCCCAGCTCCCTTGGCTCTTAATAGAGCTTTTGGGGCTTTAAGAAGAGTTCTTGAAAAGCTATAAACTGGGTAACCCATTTTACTTGAAGAAAAATAAAAATTAAGCGAAGATCATACTTCTTCAGTTGCTTTTAACAAACTTTAAAGGTTTAGAGTTGCCTGTTTGCAGTTGCAGCTTCCAAGGGAAAGTTATTTCTCAGGGAAAAATGTGAGCACCAAAACATGCTTAAAAGAAATATAATTTCAAATTATTAGTAAAAATAAGGTTGAGCTCTTTTATTAACCTTGAGCTGCTAAAATTACATGGCACTAAATTATGACTATTGAATGATTTGAGTAGTTAATAACTTTTTATGAAGACAACCTGGTGAGTCCAACTTCACAGAAGAGATAACATTCAGGGCTAAAAAAGGTCAAGTCTCCAGGCTGCGTCAATATGTCTTCTAACTACGCTTAAAGAGGGGGGTTTGCTTCTTGATAATCCTCTGTTGAGGCCTCAGTTTGGATTTCCCCAACCTTGATCTAGTGCTGCTGGTCTGAGAGTCTTTTTTCTTTTTCCTTTTTAAGGTATCATTGGATTCTCTGATATCTATTCTTTTGTCTTTTGTGTTATATTAATTTTAACCTCTGTATTTGTTGTGGTGTAGATGAAGTCTTGTAACAGAGAGTTGTAAAACGCAGTACTTATGCAAGTTACATTTTATTTCTCTGTCATGTAACAGTCCAGGGTTGGTAGACTTTGTTCCGTGAAGGTCACTCAGAGACCTCTTCTGCTGGGGCATCCCAAATGCGTGGATTCCTTCTCTGGTTCTGAGGAGGCTGTATGTCCTTTAGCCTTGTCTACATGGCTGGAGACAGCTCCCCAGTACTATGTTTTCTGACCTGCTGGAAGGAAGAAAGGACACCTGGAGGACAAACAACTTGGTTTTTTTAAGGATGTGAAATGGAAATTGCACACGTTGCTTTCATTTATATACCAGTAGCTCAGAATAAGGCCTATGATCTAACTGCAAGGGAGGCTGGGAGATGTTATCTGTCTCTGGGCACTTATGTACCCGGATAAGCCTATGACTCTGAAAGAAGGGAGAGCAGATTCGGGGGACATCTACCAGTCTGATGTGCCCCTGAGGGTGGCCTAATTTTTAAGATCTTGTTGCCCAGTGGGCAACCTGTACTACCTGCAGAAGGCTTCCTTTAATTTCCAGTCTACAAATTGGTACTGGTTGGTTCTCAGTACTTCAGTTTTCCTTTCCAAACTGGAGTTAATAATGCTAAAAATAAATAATTATAGTTATTAAAAAGTATCACAAAGTACTTTAAACAAGTCATAAAAATAGTTATGTCTATGGATAAAACTAAGTAGTGTACAAATGCGAATGCATTTTTCCTAAGGCATGCTTCATTAATGGAGTTTTTAATGGGCTGCTTAAGAATTTTTAAAAAGATCAAATGAAGGCCACACGAATAGCATTTTCAGCATGAAGATGCATGTGGTCATCTATATAAGACCCAGGAGGCAGCTAGCTTACAAACTGTTCATTGTGCTTATGGGTTAAGGACTTCCCATCTCAAAAGAAAATAATTGCAGAAAATTTAAGCCTAGAAGGTATTGCTGATGCTTATTCAGTTTCTTTCTTCCCCCCTTGTCCTTTAACAGATTTTTTTGAGAACTCTGTGTTAGGAAGTACGCCGGGTGCTGGGGATACATTTGGGATCCAGCATAAACCCAGTCCTTGCCAACATCAAATCCGTGGTCTGGTGGAGGAAAGAAATATTAATCAGAATTAATAGACATAGTAATCATACAAATACATATTGGCACATAAGCGTGACGAAGACTATGGAGAAGAACGTGTGGCCCTGTGTTAAGGCATGAAGGAGGGTTCAGGGATGGGAGTGGGAGCATTGGAGAGCCTGTTGGTCTTTGTCTTTAGCTGCAGAAGTTAGTCCACTTACAGTAACAGTGTTAACATACCCAGATTTATTCCCGTCACTGTTTCTGTTTCCCTTTCCTTTGCTGCCATCCTTCACGTGGACTGCATTGTCGCTTACCCGTTTTTCCTGTCTGCTATTTTGGAAGTTACACTCTGTTTCTATGATTCTAGTTGTTCACTCGGGAAATATCAACACGTATCCTCATCAAAGTCTGCAGTTAATAATATCGTTGCCTTTCTTTTGAATAGGTCCTTCAACTCCAGTCATTTCTGTATTTTTTTTTTAAGATTTTATTTTTAAGTAATCTCTGTGCCCATCATGGGGCCCAGACTCACAACCCTGAGGTGAAGAGTCACATGTTCCTCCCACTGAGCCAGCCAGGTGCCCCTATTGTAGTATCTTTTTTTTTTTTTTTTTTTTTTGACAGAGAGCAGGAACACAAGCAGTGGGAGAGGCAGAGGGAGAAGCAGGCCCCCCGCGGAGCAGGGAGCCCGATGTGGGACTCGATCCCAGGACCCTGGGATCATGACCTGAACCCCTGGCAGTCAGTCAACCAACTGAGCCACCCAGGCACACCTATTTTAGTGTCTTTTTTAAAAGCTCCCAAGACCTTAATCTCTAACCATGCTTGTTTAGAACCACCCATAGATTTATGCCTCTCTTTGTCCATTCTTCTCCTTTTTTCCTGCAGTCATTATAATTTTTATTTTAAAAATGAATATTTAATACCCAAACTGTGGAAAGAACATGGCCTTTCATTTTGTTTCCCTACTTGGTTGTGTTGTCTAGGTTCACTCTTCTGTCTGAAATATAGGTTTTAAAATTTCCTTTAGTGAGGCTCTGTTGGTGGCAGACTCTGACAGCTTTTATTTGAAGATATCTTTATTTGGCTCTCGTCCTTAAAAGGTACTTCAATCCTAGGTTGACAGTCATCGTTTCTGAACACGTTGAAGTTCTCTTCAGCTCCTACTTTGCTGCAGAGGCCAGTCGTCAGCTGTGTTGACATTTATTCTTGATTCCTTGGGTCTAGAATGGGTGTTGTGGTTCTGCATTAGTAATAATAACCTGTGGCTCATGCTGAAGTTGCTGGTCTGCAGACCACAATTTTGGTACCAGTGGTTTGGTACCAGAACTCATATGCTTGTGGTATTAAATGCCTTTTCTTACAGGCTTGCCTCTGTAGTTAAAACTTAGACTATTAGTTTTTATTCTTTCAGAAGGTTTTGAACAGAACAAGGAACAAACTTTAATAATAGAGAAATACCATAGAGCTTTTCTGAAACTATTTTAAAAATTAAATTAGTAAATCACAGTAGGGCTTTCTTTGATTCTTTTGTTATTTTTACCGGAGCGTATTTCTTTGTCTGTTTTTTTTCCCTTACCAGCTGTTTAGAAATTAAATGAGAGTTTCTCAGATAATCTTAATATTTATTCTAAAGTAAGCATATAAACAAGAATAGGATCTTAAAGATATTTATGTATTTACATTAGTAATGAGTAATTAGTAATTTACTAGTCTTTTCATTAGTTTACTTTGAGAATAGCTAAGAACAATGATCTTCAGAGGCTTTCTACTTTTGATACTGTTTTTTTTAACTAAAAGTAACACTATCAGATATTGACATCACCTTCAAGAATTCTAGATTCATAGTAAAGAATATTTATGACATACACTTTAATAATGTTTCTTCCTTTCCTTATATAAATAGTTCAGCATTATGGTTATAAAACACTTCTTGTCTAGGAGATGGTTAGATTCTATCATTGCATTTGATTTTAATTTGACAGTTAAGACTGTTTAAAAGGTTAGCTACCAGGTTATACTTTAGCAGCTTGTTCTAGAATTCCAAGCTGTGTTTCAACTGTAGAAGTGTATGTTTTTTGTCTTTCTTTTTTTTAAAGATTTATTTATTTATTGGGGGTTGGGGGGGCCAAAGGGAGAGAGAGAGAGAGAGAGAGAGAGTCCTAAATAGACTCTGCACTGAATGCGGAGCCTGACATAGGGCTCCATCTTACGGCCCTGAGATCGGGACCTGAGCTGAAACGAAGAGCAGGACACTCCCCCAGCTGTGCCACCCAGGTGCCCTTGTCTTTAATTCCTGATACTTGTTTTTGCTTGGGGCTATTTTGAATGTATTGCTATTTTGTTAGATTTTAACTCTAAGGCACAATATAACAACACCGTCCTTGTATCAGATACAAAATTTATATTCTAGTGGTTCAGTCTGTTACAGACTCTTCACTTTCATTAGTAAAGATGTTCCGTTTTATGAGTTTCACTTCTGTCTGATGAATAGCTACAGGAATAAACTATTCTTGTATATATTAAAACTAAACAGGGAGTAAATAATATAATCGCTTCAAACAGTCTTTCAAAGCATATTTTATGGTAACCCAGGTTGTTGGACTAGGGTGGTTACAGATGGGGATTAACAGACCTAATGAATAGAGCCGATCAGAACACGAAGAGAACATGTTTGCTGTACAAAAAAATTGATGTAGCCATTTTGCACTTTATATTTTCTCTTGTCTTTTCCAAATGCTAGTCTTCTAACCCTTTAGTATGTGATACTTTTTCCTTTTTTTTTTTTTAAGAGTTTATTCATTTATTGGACAGAGCACAAGATTTTTTACTTTTAAGTAATCTCTACACCCGGTGTGGGGCTCAAACTTGCAACCCCGAGATCAAGAGTCCCATGCTCCTCCGACTAAACTAGGCAGGCAACCCTGTGATACTTTTTTTTGTGCAGGGAGTTTAGGTCTCCACAGCCTATTCTAAAACAGGCTCCAGGCTAGACATATTTCTTCATATTCAGAGATCAAGAATGTTCTTTAAGACATAAAAGGGAGGCTGCTTATTCTTCCCATCCACACCTCCCAGTCTGAAGTCTCCCAGAGTATCTTTGGACAGCATTTCTCTATCTGGCCTCCTCTGGGGACCATCCCTTGCCTTCTGTCCAATGTTCAGCTTTCTCATTAATCACATGGGCCCTGTATTCTGAGAGCATCTAATGGTGCCTTTGCTGGCTCTTGTCGCATTGAAGGTGGATTTGGAACACTCCCTTGGAAAGAATTCTGAGCATGCGCCAGGGGATTGGTTGGCAGATTCGGGCAGCTGGAATCTGTAAACTGGGTGTGGTGGCTTCTTGAGAGGGAACTGGGGTACTAGAAAAAGCATGCATGGCATTTGTAATCAAAGGATCAATGATTGAGTCTCAGCTGAGAACTCTGACCTTGTGTGGGGTGTCCTCTGCAGGCTGAGTGCCCTCATTTGTAGAATGGAATAATAATGGTCACACTTCCTAGGGGAGGCAAGACTACTTCAGTGATACAAAATGATATGTGCAGTGGTGGTGCTTTCTTGAGGAAGTCAGTTAAAGTGATGGCACCGTGGGCTATAAGGTGAATCAGGAGGATCTCCTTGAATTTGGGGGAAACATTTTTACATTTAAAAAATTTGCCTATTGAAATGTGGCTCTAATAAAAGGTACAACTTCCATTTTACTGCTTAACTTTTTTCCCCTCACTGTGTGTAACCTGGAGATATTCCTTTGGTTTATTATAGCTTCAGCAACTTAAAACATTAGCTGTAATTACAATTCAATTCAAAGGACTGACAAGAGTTGCTCATTTTTATGTTTTTATGTCCTAGGACTGTCTCTCAGTACTTAATTCTTAGTCATTTAGTCTGATAGCCTAAAATTATTTGTGCTGTAATCTTTTGTCTCCCAAGATTTCCAGAAGTCTGTTACTTTCTAGTGTTAATAATGTCATCTCCCTGTGAAGTCTTTCAGCTTCTCCCTGAGCCACTAGTACAGCAGAATTCCTTTTCACTGTGAATGAAACATCCAGTTTATTTGACTGTCTTCCCCACTAGACAGTAAGCTACCTTGTGGTGTGTGTGTGTGTGTGTGTGTGTGTGTGTCTTGTTGTTGTTATTTAAGATTTTATTTATTTATTTGACAGAGAGAGACAGCGAGAGAGGGAACACAAGCAGGGGGAGTGGGAGAGGGAGAAGCAGGCTTCCCGCAGAGCAGGGAGCCTGATGCAGGCTCGATCCCAGGACCCTGGGATGATGACCTGAGCCGAAGGCAGACGCTTAACGACTGAACCACCCAGGTGCCTCCACCTTGTGGTGTTTGCCATAATATGTATGTGATGCTTAGCATAGTGCTTGGCCTATTATTTGTTGCCTAATCATTTCTGAACAATTGAATGAATTACTTAATGAATGGTATAGTATTCTGCATTTTACTTGGCTATTGATGTGTTTACCCCACTGAACTACTAATCTTTGGGGGCAGGGACCAGGTGTTATTCATCCTTGTGTAGACCAGCTTCAAGCAGAGCGCTGGGGCATAGTAAGTGAACTGATTTACTCAACTTTTTAGATAAATAGGATTTTACAAAAAATCCAATTCCCCCCCCCCCAGAATACATTTACCACAGTTGATGGAATTGAAATAGTAAGTGTCAGAAACTTATTTCAGTATCAGAACAGGACCATATAGACAGGGGCTAATTTGAATGTGAAAGCACATTTGGATCAGAGTTCTAAAAATAGATTTAAAGATACTTCAGACTTTCATTTTGATTTGCCTGGACCCAAGTGAAAGGCACATCTGCCATTATTAGCTTTTTAAAATTATTATTTTTTTAAGGGAGGTGAGGGGCAGTGGGAGAGGGAGAGAGAATCTTAAGCAGGCTCCACACCCAGCACAGAGACCCAGGTGGGGCTCAGTCTTACAACCCTGAGATCATGACCTGAGCCAAAATCAAGAGTCAGACTGAGCCACCTCATTTTAACTGACTGAGCCACCCAGGTGCCCCTGCCATTATTAGCTTTAAAAACAATTTTTTTTCAAATATTGGAGTATAAAAATTAGCCAACCAGGGGCACCTGGCTGGCTCAGTTGGTGGACCGTGTGACTCTTGATCTTGGGGTCATGAGTTTGAGCTCCACCTTGGGCACAGAGATTACTTTAAAAAAACAATTTAAAAAAGCGAATTATCTGAAAACAGCATATCTGATTATAATCTATACTTTTTTATTTTTAACCATTTTTACTGTATCACACATATACAGAAAATGCACAAAATACAGACAACATGGTTATTACTGAACAAACAGTTATGTATCTACCACTCAGGTCTGACTCTTCTCTAAAAGGTTACCCTGGAGATGACAACATTCATCCTTGACTTTTAAAAATCTCACATTAATTGGTACTTTCATCCTCTTCCTGGGCAATGCAAGGATTTAAGATCAGTTCAGCTCTAATTATCTGCTCTTGATTTATATACTATTGTCTGTTTTGAATCTATTTCTATTTTGCACTCATAAGTCATTATTACTGTTACTGTGTTATCAATATTCACAATTGCCAATATAATTTATCATTTCTGTTGTTCTTTCTTTGCACATCTTCAGCCTTTCATCCGACATCATTTTTCTTTGCCCAAAGAATACCCTTCAATGCTTTCTTTACTGCTAAGCTTCTGGTGACAAATTCCCTCAGTTTTGTCGAAAAGTATAACTCATTAATTTTCTTCTACTTTGTCTAATGGGCTAAACTCATCCGCTGTGTTCTTGATTTGGCTACTGCAGTTTTTCATTCTAGAGCCTCTTTATTCTTTTCAAATCTGCCCTGTCCTTTTATTTATGATGCTAGTTGCCTGCCAAAATTCTTGTGTTTTTTTCTTTATCTCCTTGATTTTCATAAGCATGGCCACTTCAAAGGGCACGCTCGCTAACTTCAGTATCGAGAGTACCTATGTTTCTCTTGTCTCTTCTTTCTGCTGATTCTTGTTCTGAGAGTCTTGTCTTTTCCTATTTGCTGTATTCTGGACATTGCATTTGAAAATTTAAAAAAAATAATTCAAGGCATAGGATGATATCTTTCTCCACCAGGATTTTAATAGCTTTTTATAGGGGTCTAGCACCTAGGGAGTGGCTTAATCCAGTTTCAAGACTCAGATGATGCAAGGCTGGGTGGTGTCCTTATTAAGGCTTGTCTCCTTCTGGTTCACCTTCCTCCAGTGGTGAGGCCCCAGCAGGGTCTTAGGGCAAAGCCTGTGTCAGCTGCCCCTCACCCCCACGCAGGAGGCCCTTGACTCCCTGGCCCAGCGAGGCTGTCGGGTGCTGCTCAGGCTCTTAGCTCTCATCGGTCTTTTCCAGAATCAACAAATGCCCCCCGGGGTATTTCTGCCTTCTCTTGGACCTTGGACCAGTAATTCTTCACTGCCTCATTAGCTCTCACGCCTTCTCACAGATGTGGGTATTTTGTCCAGATTTCCTAGTTGTCCTCAGAGAGAAATTGGTTTGTATCACTTACTTGGCCATTATCAGAAGTGGCAGATCCCTTAACTGTTATTATTTTATTTTACTCTGACATTTCTCCCCTGAAATATCTACTTCCAAGATTTGACTTGAATGCCTGGCCAGATTTACTTGTTGTTGGTCATCTTTTTTCTATTAATTGTTTTTTAGAGAATCAGGTTTAATAATAATATTTTATAACATTTGATATTAAAAATATTTTTTTAAGTTTTAAATAATTGTTCCTAACTCTAAAAGTAGTTTATGCTCACGTTAGGCACTCTGGAAAATACAAAAAAAGGTACAATGGTAATTAAAAGGTACAAGCCATCTGCAAACCTAGTCCCTGCTTTATATATAAAATTGTATGTTTTAGTGTTTTTAGTTTGTGATTTACACATGTGAACATATCACACATATAAATCATAGAATTGGAATCAGAACATTTTTATACTGTAGTTTTCATTTAACATACTATGAGCATTTTCATTGTTAACACTTTTTGAAATACGATTTTTAAAACTCAGGATTCTATTATTTGGTAGCAATATTATTAAGCCATTCGCCTACTTGTGTTTCACGTTTTCATTATAGATAAGTCTACAGTCATTTTTGGATAGCATTTTCTGTGCAAATTTCTGACTGTTGTGTAATTATTATCTCAGTGGGTTTGAGTGTTATTAAGGTTCTGTTATTGAGGCTTTTAAGAAAATGAGCTGATAATTACATTTAACATTTTCAGTTGTTTTAGATCAAAGCTGCAGATATCACTGTTCACTTAGATGTGATATATGATTTAAGGGTAAAGAGCATTTTGGCTCCCTGGAGAATATACAAGGGCCTAACCATTTAAGTAATTGGACAGAAGTTGAATTTATTTACATATGGAAGTAATCGTTGTCAAGAACAAGCAAAAAATATGGGACACCACGGGAACACTTTGTAAATAGGATGGGAACAGTTTGTACACTGCCTACCAAAACAGACAAAGGAAGGCCAAGTGTAAGTGAGCATTAGCTGAACAAGATTACAAATATGTTCACTCTTTCTTTTACATTTAGATCAGCTGTGGTCATTACATAATCTGCTCCTGGCAAGTCCTAGTGTCTTCTTGGTTCTTGTTTGCGGTGACATTTCATTCTTAATCAGAACTGACGAATGGGTGGGTGATTTCCATTTTCTCTCTTTCAGAAAGTACTTCTTACCTGGGGTTCTTGGCCTTTGACTTAATCTGACCTTTTGCATCTGGTCCTGTGTAGTAGCTACGTGAGCTACCGTGGCTAGTCCTCTCCTGGCGCCTTTGCACAGACCTCGGTCCTCAGGGATCGCCCTGTCACCCTTCTGTTTTCACTGTATATATCACCCATGGCATGCCACATTCCCACCCCGCAGTAGAGGTTTTATGACACAGTATGTGTCAACACACGTTTTTCTCATGAAAGTTTCATTCTCTGATGAAAAGTGCACAGTGGAGACTAGTCTTCTGTGGTGGGTAACGCCCTTATCATCACAGCTTTGTTTTAGGGATGTCCCCTCTCTCTGGACTATTTTGTGAAGAGCCAGGGCAGCTGGAAGGGCAGCGGGCCCCAGGGCCGTGGTCTGTGGCTCGTGAGGGCCGTGGGTACGGAGGAAAGGGTGACCGTGAGCAGGGCAGGTAGGGCACAGCCGGGGCCAGGAAGCAGGGCGCACTGTGGAGCGAGAGGAACGCTGGACCGGTGGCCAGAACTCTGCCGTCAGCAGAGACGTGCCGTGTGCAGAGACTGAGCCGGAGAGAGCGCGAACGCTGGGAAGGCTGGCATCAGGCGGCCAGAGCGAAGCTGAGGGCCGGCCTGAACACCAAAGGTGCGCGGAGGACAAGAGGAGACCGTGATTCTTTGGACACCCTGGAAGTGTTTTCCAGCACAGCATGTCTAAGATCGGCCTCACGCTCGTCTCTCTGTGATCGCCCTTCTGGTAATAACAAGCTGTACCCCGTTGCCCAGCCTTGAGATCCCCGCGTCTTGTTGGCGTCCCGTTATCTCTGCGTGTAGTCACTTACTGGGGCTCGGGAGACACTACCTCCACATGGGAAGCCTTGGCGTGCCAACCATGGCTCTTCCACACTAGGACTGGGGTAGGGCCACTTAACCTCTGAAAGTCACCTGTGAGCCCCACAGTGCTGGGAATTAGAGGGAAGTGGCGAAACCCCTGGTGACCCCTCAGCGGGCCGTTGCAGTGCTCGGCAGCTCGGGGGCCCGCCTCCTGCTTGGCCTCCCCACCTCTTCCAGCTTGGTCTTCTAACTACAGCACTCTGATCGTGGCTCATCCCAGCCCAGAAACCTCCACGGCATCTTCATTAACTATTAGCATGAAGCCCCAGGCGCCTGTCCTTCTCCTGAGGGCTCTCCACCGTCTGGCTGCAGGCTGCATTTCTTTCCTTTTTTTTTTTTTTAAGATTTATTTATTTCAGAGAGAGAGAGAGAGAGAGGGAGAGAGAGTGATCATGAGTGGGGGTAGGGGCAGAGGGCGAGGGAGACAAGCAGACTCCCCCCTGAGCCGGGAGACCGACTCGGGGCTTGATCCGAGGACCCTGAGACCATGACCTGAGCCTAAATCAGGAGTCCCATGCCCGACCAGCTGAGCCACCCGGGAGCACCCCCCCAGCCTGCATTTCTGTTCTCATGCACCTATACTCGGCTTTGCGAGCTGTGTCCAGCCTCATCGAGCTACTTGCTACATTCAGTACAGGCCCCTGTCGCAGCGGCCCTACTGAGACCTGAATGTGCTCTTTCCCACACCGCTCTGGGTCCAAAACCTTGCCGTCTTTCCAGCCCCTGTTCAAGTGCTCCCGTCTCTGCTGCAGCTTCCTGGGTCCCTGGTCTCAGCCTCAGGCTTCAGTAATTCCTTCCCCTGAACTCCCATTCGTCCTTCTCTGAACTCTTGGCATGCTTACTGCTGTATGTTTTGTGTTATTTGGGCACGTGACTTATTTAACGTCGTATTCTGAGTCCTGGAGAATTCTTCCCGAGCACTTAGCACAGTGCCTTTCTGTTGTTGCAGTTAGTAAATGTTTTGTGATGAGTAAACCAGGCATGGGGATAACAACCACCTGATTACGAGTTGACAGACGCTTTCTCCACTGAATATCCTTAGCTCCCTTGGCAAACATTATTTGACCATGTATGCATGAGCTTTTTCTGGGCTCTCAGTTCTTTTCCACTGGTCCATGTGTCTGTTTTATGCCGGTGCTACACTGTTTTGGTTACTGTAAATTTGTCATAAAATCTGAAATCAGAAAAAAGAAAACAGGAAGAGTCGACAGATGCGTTGGAACTAGGACAGGGAAGCAGCGCCATCATACTGGCTCAGATCCAGCAGCCAGGTCATGTTCCCAGCCATCCACGAGAGCTTTTATATGGTTCCTGTGGAGGTGCGAAGAGGTAAGCGAGCTAAAGCGAGCTCACCTGAGTGGCCGTTATATGCCAGTCACCCTTCCTAGTTGTTTTACTTGATTTACTCGTTTGAACCCCAGGCAGATCACATTCTTCCCTTTATTCTTCGTTGGCTTCTTGTTACGCATAGAATAAAATCTAAGCTCCGCAACACTAGCCCTGTGGAGTCCCTAAATGTGTCCTGCATTTCCTTACAGGGGCGCACTGCCCTGCCTCCTCACTCCCCCCCTCGGCTAAGCTTTGTCTGAATCCCAGATCTGTGTCTTCCCTTTTCAACCTGAAAACCGACCCGTTACGATAACAGTGAATATGCTGTCTTTGTATGGCGCCTTACTTTTTCAAAAACACATTCTTAGGTTGTTTCATCTGATTTTATTTCAGCCCATAATCTTTGGGCTGTCTTTTGCGAAGACTAAAGGGAATGAAATGCCAAGAAAACCAGACAGTTTGTATAAAAGTGCGTCTTTGCCAAACATCACATGCCAGTTGTAGGATTAACTCCTACCTTCCTTTAAGCTTTAGATGTGTTCTGAAAATCTTTCTTCAAATACAGTTTGGCTAACCACACTCTCTAAAATGTACTATGAAGTTTCTTGTATCTCTGAAGAGAAACAAGAAACTAGTAGTTCTTTTTTTTTTTTTTAAAGATTTTATTTATTTATTTGACAGAGAGAGAGAGAGCCAGAGAGCACAAGCAGGGGGGAATGGCAGAGGGAGAGGGAGAGGGAGAAGCAGCCTCCCCACTGAGCAGGGAGCCCAACGCAGGGCTCGATCCCAGGACCCTGGGATCATGACCCGAGCCGAAGGCAGACGCTTAACCATCTGAGCCACTCAGGCACCTCAAGAAACTAGTAGTTCTAATAACCACTGTGGGGAGGGTGATTGGTGGATAGCAATAGGATGGAGACTGACTCTTCACTATATGCCCTTTTGTACCTTAAAAAAAATTTTAACCACATGCTTGTAGTATTTATTTTTATTAGCTCTCTATATATGTACATACATATATCCATACATGTGTATATGTACGTTCGTTTTACATACCTATAACGTATGTATGCATACTCTGTGAAATTGCTGTTCATTCTCATTATTACAACTTTTTTTCAAAAAGCAGTCAGACCCTATGAGACAATTTGGAAAAAAAGAGGAAGAAAAATAATTATTCCAAATCCTACAATAATCCTAAAACAACCACTTCGGATTGCCATTGAAAAATGAATTCTGGGGCGCCTGAGTGGCCCGGTCGGTGGAGCGTCTGACTCTTGATTTTGGCTCAGGTCATGATCTCAGGGTGCTGGGATCAAGCACCATGTTGGGCTCCCTGCTCAGCACCGAGTCTGCTCGTCCCTCTCCCTCTGCTCTTCCCCCTGCCCCATCCTGCTCTCTCTCAAATTAAATAAATAAATAAATAAATAAACGTTTTTTAAAAAAGGAAAATGAATTCTGGAGTGGATGTTTTGTCGAACAGACAACCTGATGCTCCCTTGGAACCTCTTCTGTAAATAGGTATACCAAATACGAATTTTATAGTAGGATATGCCTTTAGTTACTGCTTTAAAAGAATTTCCTCTACGTAATCTTCATGGTTATGCATTTTCTCCTCCCCATTTTGACAAGAGTAAAACTCAACACCAAAAGGAGAAAAAACACCCCAGTCTCATCGCGAGCCTCACCTAAACTCTCCCCACACCTGCCCCTCCAGCCCGACCACAGTTGGTACACATCGGTAGCATGCAGTTAGGAAGAATAAAGGAAGTAGAAATGCATGAGTAGAACAGCCAGCATTTTCCAATTGGTCGGATGTGGGGATAAGGAAGATGTTAAAGTAAAGCCCAAAGATAGTCAGGTTTCAAGTGTAAACAGGAGGCTAAGAGATTAGGTTTTGGAAATAAAAATTTGTGGATGCAGGTTGTTAGCTGCCTGATCTTCAGTAATATTCTTTACCCCCAAGCCTCAGTTTTCTCGTCTATAACGTGGGGATAATTTAGTGCCGAGTTCACTAGGTTATTGGACAGCTTAAGAGAGAGAGACTCCACGTAGAGCACTTAGCATAGTGCCTGAGTGTTTTCCACTTTTAATTATTAATGGTGATGCTATTTTTTAAAGATAGAGAACATATAAAGAGGAGCAGAGATGGGAGATGGTGAGGGAAGGTGATTTCCATTCAGATGAGCTAAGTTTGAAGTACCCGAGGGATGTGTACCCTGTGGTATTCAGAAGGCAGAGCCTTGGGCTTGGGTGGAAAGGGGCTCAACCTGTGCCACAACGGGAGGTTCGAACCTGGCTCGGCTGCTGTGGCTTTGCATTCATTCTCCCACTCTGTTCCCTAGCTGGTCTCAAGGCTCAGATTGTCTGACCCTGTGAAAATGTTTGATCACCTGGAAAGACTTGTGGTTGCTTATCAGAGTGCACTGGGCTAACTGGAGAGTTTGTTTGTTTTTCCCACCGTGGGCATCGGTGTATGTCGGTGTGGGTGTATGTCGGTGTGGGTTGCTCGTGGGTTGCTCGCTGCTCTAGGGCTTCCGCCCCGAGGCGGCGGGAGGTGGAATCTGCCTATCGGCCGCCACCAGACCCCAAGCCCCTGGCTACCTCCCAAGGGACCCACAGTGCTTCCGCCTTGGCAATGTTCGCCCGCTCCCTCAGGGGGGTGGCTTAGTGTTGAACAGGAGGGGCCTCTGTTGAAGTTAAATTTCACGTGGTCAGTTTAAGTTCCTATTATAGGGACCATATCCTGGGGGTACTTAAAGTTTTTTCTTTCTTATTGCAGATCATCAATGCTGTGGTGCTGCTGATTCTGTTGAGCGCCCTGGCTGATCCAGACCAGTACCACTTTTCAAGTTCTGAGCTGGGAGGCGACTTTGAGTTCATGGATGATGCCAGTAAGTACATCAGATAGCAGTTGTAGATCTTTGGGTATTTTTCAAGGGCAGGGAATCCTGCTACCAGGTCTTCCTGTTAAATTACAAATATTGATTCATGGGCCCATTTCAACTGATACTTCCCTTTCTTTCCATCGTTACAAATTAGATCAACAAATATTTATGTGTTGCTCGTGCTCTGCCTCTGTTCTAAATGCAGGAGTCTAAATAAGATCTCTTTTCTTTTTCACCTTACATTAACTTTCCCATTTTTTAAATTATTGCTTTGTCATAGTCTTTTTACCCTGGGCCTTTTGGCCTTTTTGAGAGGAAGCAAGGTCAAAAGGATCACGCATATCTATCTCATTGTGTCTTCTTCTTCTTCTTCTTTTTTTTTTTTTAAAGATTTTATTTATTTGAGAGAGAGAGGATGAGAGAGAAAGCACAAGGGTCAGAGGGAGAAGCAGACCCCCTGCCGAGCAGGGAGCCCGACGCGGGACTCGATCCTGGGACTCCAGGATCATGACCTGAGCCGAAGGCAGTCGCTCAACCGACTGAGCCACCCAGGCGCCCCTCACTGTGTCTTCTATTATGTTTCTGTATTTACCTTTCTTGTAGGAGATGATCATTCTCTGTTCCAGAAGCTGTTGCTCATTATTTGGTAGACTTGGGCCTTTTTCCAATAAGTAGAAACATACACAGGAATGTGGATGTGGGATAGGCCAGAAGGAGGTGAGGCACCCAGCTCTAAGATCATAGACACCTGAACATTTCATAATTACAATTGTCGGTGTCCACACTGACTGAAAGGGTCAGTGTTGTGCATAATCCCAAACAAAAGATCATGCAAATTTAATTGTCATTGGCTTTGGAGAACTGTAAATGCATTTAAAAATAAATGTTGGGGCAAATGAGTAAGGTGGGGAGACAGTGACTCAAGATGCAGTTTTAGGGATAGACCGGGACCATTCGGAAGACCGTGAGGCTTGTGGGTTCTATTGCCAGCATGAGAAAATCGCTGTTCGGTGATTTTTAGTGATTCAGCAGTTATGCACTGATGTGTGTTTTATGGAGATCCCTTCTGTTGCTGAGTGGAGGATGCATTTAGGAGACTGGTGTGTGAGCATAGAAGTCTGGAGACTAGTTTGGACGTGTTTCCCTGAGATCCAGGCTGCACTGAGGATGGGGAAGAGGGTGGGTTTTGGAGGTAGGATTGATAGACCTCGTTAGTGTGGGTGAGGAAGGAAAGGGAGGAATCAAAGATGATCCCTGCTTTCCAGCTTGAACAAAAGACCAATCTTCAGTCGGAGGAGAGTCTGGGGTCAGGAGATGAGCACGTGCCTGGGTGAGGGAGCTCGACTTTGCTTTAAGTGACTCAGCACGGTTGTTAGGAGTCTAGGCTCTGAAGAAGAAGACCTTAGTTTGAATCCTGACCATGCCATGTATTAAATATGTTAACATGGGGCTACTTAGTTACCTTTGTGTGCCTTCCATTCCCCCACTGAGAGGCAGGGCTGATTGTAGATCTGCCTTGTGGGATTATCATGGTGATTAAATCAGTTAGTACATGAAAAACGCTTAGAAGGGGTCTGGCCCATAGTAAGTGCTTGGTACATTTTGCTGTTTTACTAACCATTCTTATTTAGGTATGTTCCAGCTAAAACACGAGCTGTCTTAAAGTGGAGAGATTAAAAAGGTGGTTGGATATGTGACTCTGTAACCCAGAACCCAGATGTCTGGGCTGATGTAAATTTGAGGACATCAGCCTAGAAATGGTATTTATGTTAAGAACATAGTGAAGGGAAAAGGAAAGGGCTCCTAGATTGAGCCCTATAGGTGCCCCAACAGTAGAGGTCAGAACAGGAGCCTGAGAGCAACTGGTAGTGAAGTAAACAGAAAATCAGGAGATGCTTGCTTGCTTTTTTTTTTTTTTTTTTTTTTTTTTTAAGGTTCCTCACAAGTATTCCTCTAGAATACTAGAGGAGGTAGAATAACTTTATTTTTTTTTTTAAAGATTTTATTTATTTACTTGACAGAGAGATAGAGAGCACAAATAGGCAGAGTGGCAGGCACAGGGAGAGGGAGAAGCAGGTTCTCGATCCCAGGACCCCGGGACCACGACCCGAGCCTAAGGCAGCCGCTTAACCGACTGAGCCACCCAGGCGCCCCCTTTTTTTTTTTATTAAAGATTTATTTATCAATTTTAGAGAAAGAGCATGGGTGGGGGGAGGGGCAGAGGGAGATGAACAAGCAGACTCTACGCTGAGCATGGAGCCTGACTCAGGGCTCAGTATCATGGCCCTGAGATCATGACCTGAGCCAAAACCAAGAATTGGATGCCCGACCTACTGAGCCACCCAGGCGCCCCCAGGAGACGCTTTCTATCTGTCGCCTTCCACCACCATAGCTTTGTAATACGTACTAAGCAGTCAGGACATTATATTCTCCTGGGGTGTGGGACCTTGTCAGACTGAGACGGGACTTCTGCTATAACATCGTTCCTTCTCTCGATTTTGAATAACCCTGTTACTCTTATGGATTCTTCCAGAAAGGATAATGAGTTCCATTAATATTCAGTTAATATCTCTGCCTTCCTTCCCCTGAGCTAAAAGACTATGTAAGCTATAGATACAGTGTTTGATTGATATTTAAAAACAAATTATCTTTCACTGGTTCCAGTAGCGGGATTCCATTTCTAAGGTAACTGAGGTCAGAAAAAGAAGTTTTATTAAATAATACAGCTATAGTTCTCTCTGAATCGAATAGTAACACTATATGCCTTGATCTAATTGCCAGATATTAAGCTGGGTAATGAGTCTCTGACAGTGTAGGCTTAATTTAGCTGACTTCAAAGTCTTGCTGGTACTTAAGAGTTTAAAATA
The DNA here is from genome assembly GCF_009762305.2 of Zalophus californianus. Taxonomy (NCBI): domain Eukaryota; kingdom Metazoa; phylum Chordata; class Mammalia; order Carnivora; family Otariidae; genus Zalophus; species Zalophus californianus. Next base: position 152,693,052 of record NC_045598.1, read on the forward strand.
GTAATTGTTCTCTAATGTCCTGGATATTAATTCCAGTGCATTTGAGGTTTCTCTCATATCTCATGTATTTGAAAGAAATGAATGAAGAGTTTGTAATTATGGTTAGGACTGTCTATCAGTCATTTAAATCACATATTATAAAAAGGTACAGAGGAGTGGATAGTCACTTGAGTGAGTCTTTTTTTAACTTCTTTTCGCTTACATTTCCTTTTCACATGCTTTGATCTCCTTTTTTAAAAAAGATTTTATTTATTTATTTGAGAGAGAGAGAGAGAGCATGAGCAGGGGGAGAGAGGCAGAGGGAGAGGGAGAAGCAGACTCCCAGCTGAGACTCCCCAGGATCACGACCTGAGCCGAAGGCAGATGCTTAACTGACTGAGCCACCCAGGTGCCCCCCCCCACTTTTTGTGGGGCTTGAACTCCTGACCCTGAAATCAAGACCTGAGCTGAGATCAAGAGTCAGATGGTTAACCCACTAAGCCACCCAGGTGCCCCTGACCTCCTTTTTTTAAAACAAATTTGTAGGTCAAAGTTCATTGTGTTTGACAAGCCTTTCTGTATCTAATTCACATGTGGATAGAATTAAATAATATTTGAAATGGGTACAATCAGTTGCTTTAAATAGCAATTTTAAGTTGATACCTTTTTGGAATGGTGGTGGCCATCTGCAGATTTTATCCAGAAGGACAGAGCAGGAATGTGTTTCACTTTTCCATATGGTATTTTCCTAAAATGATCTGGTAGAAGAAGATGTATTATTTACATTAAAATGAGGCATATGGAAGAATCCACTGGGATAAAGAAAGAAAATATGAGGATTTCTCTTTAAAAAAATCCAGCCCTTTAACGTTTGTATTTTTATATATATTTTATATGATGGAAAAATATTAATAATTTATACAAAAATATATATTTTTATGTTACACTCTCCCCCCCAAATTGACTATACTAGGAAGGAATGAGGAATTGTCATAGATTGGCAGAAACTAAAGAAACACAACTAAATATAGTATGAGATCCTGGATTGGATTCTGGAACAGAAAAAGGGCAATAAGGGGGAGACAAGTGAAATTCACATGAGTTTTGTCATTTAATTAATAGTATTATATAAGTGTTAATTTCCTGATTTTGATGATAAATGGTTACTATTGGGGGAAGCAAGATGAAGGGTATGCTTGAACTCTCTACTGTTCTAACTTTCCTATATGTCTAAAATTATTTCAGAATAAAAAGTTAATGAAAAAAATAGTTCAGTGTATTGACTAAGAGGACCAAAGGATAATGATTGTGAAGCATGTGTGTGTGGCGTATTGTATTATACACTCGTAACTTACTTTGAGTAGAAGTAGACTTTGTGACATTTTACCTGTGAAATTTTAATGGATTGGCAAAGAATTGACAGGAGGTGTCAGTGCTGTGCATGGTGCCAAACAGGTCATTCGAATTAATTTCTGATTAATTTTGCAGCAGATGTGTCTTTCCAGTCAAACTTAGTTTTATCTATCAAGTAGACACACTTAGCCTAAGGAAGGAAATGTACATGAAAATCATCAAGAATGGATGGTTACCATATATGGCCACCTAATTTAGGATAAAGACACCACTACATTTATGGGAGAAAGGGTGATCTTTTCAGTAAATGGTTCTGGATGAAATCAATGAGAGGAAAACACATGCTTCACAAAAGAAGATACCCATATGACCAATAAGCATATGAAAATATTCTCCACGGTATTAGTTGTAAAGAAAATGCAAATTACAAGCATAGTAGCGAATCACTGCACCGCTCCAAAATGGCCAACATTGACCGAACTGATAATAGCGCCTGCTGATAAGGCTGTGGAATGACTGGAACTCCCAGACTGCACTGGGAGTATAAATCGTACAACCACTTTGGGAAAACTAAAGCTAGGTATACATCTGCCCTATGACTCTGCAGTTCCACTTCTAGATATGGACCTTGCAGAAATGAGTGTTTGTGTCTGTCATAAGCCAGGTATAAAAATGGTCAAAGTAGCTTTATTCATAATAGCCAAAAATTGGAAACAGTCCATATTTCCACCAGTGGTAGAATGGACAGAAATGGAGTGGTCAGAGATGAAACAGTACAAGCAAAAGGGTGATAGTGATTCAAATGTACTTTTTCTCTATGTTTGAAAGTTTTGATAAAAGAAAAAAATTTAACAATGGGGAGCCTGGGTGGCTCAGTTGGTTGAGCGTCTGACTCTTGGTTTTGGCTCAGGTCATGATCTCGGGGTCGTGAGATTGAGCCTTGAGTCGGGCTCCCCACTGGGCGTGCAGCCTGCTTGGGATTCTCTCTCTCCCTCTGTCCCTACCCCCCACCGCCCACCCCACGTGCGCTCTCTCTCTCTCTCTCTCTCTCTCTCTCAAATTAATTAATTAAAATCTAAGAAATAGAAAAAAAATAATGATCAGTTAGAGCTTGCCATATGGCTCTTGGCAGCATAGAGTAGAGCTCTCCATGCTCTGTCATTTGGAAAGGGCCCCAGGTTGCCTGCCTGCTGTCTATTCACATACCCCCACGCAAGCCTGGCAGTCAGTCTGCACAGCTTGTCCACTGTGCATGAATATCCCCGCAGTCTTGAGGAAATAGACATACATCTGCAGCAGCAGGGAAGTGGAGCCAAAGGAACCCTCCTGGCCCTTTATTTTCATCCATTCACCCTCCCATCCTCCCATCTCTGTATTTATTTTTTAAATCACATGGCTCAAAAGGTTGCATATTCTACACATTAACGACATCTTATTTTTTTAAAAAAATAATTTAGTGAACGTTGTCAAAGAGATTTTTTTTTTTTTTTTACAAAGATGTAGATGTAAGAAGACCACTAGGGATAATGAAGTGACATGGATAATCAAGGCCAGCAATTACTATCCCTAGACCTGAAGGAGGGGTGGGAGGCTCAGTTACTGGAGCTGGGGATGAGAGACTCATACAGGGTTAACCTCTTCATTAGGACCAGTGACCTCTGGTCTAGGGCCACAGCCAACCCAAGGCAACCTCTCCTTCCCTCTGATCTCATGTCTGGACTCCTCATTGGTTGGACTCCAGAGGGCAAGGGAGCCTGTTGATAGCCCATTCAGGTCTGCCTCCTGGGCCAGAGAACTGGATGGTGAAAGGCAAATGGAAGACCTCTCATAAAATCATTCATCTGCTTGCCTGGGTGTTCCACTTAACCAGACTATTTTGCTTGGTGTGCGTTTCCCCACTTTGCCTATAGGAATAAAGAACTTTGCTGAATGTGTTTTTAAAAAATTAGGTACATTGGGGCGCCTGGGTGGCTCAGTCAGTTAAGCAGCTGCCTTCGGCTCAGGTCATGATCCCAGGGTACTGGGATTGAGCCCTACTTTGGGCTCCCTGCTCAGTGGGGAGCCTGCTTCTCCCTCTGCCTCTGCCGGCAGCTCCCCCTGCTTGTGCTCTCTCTCTCTCTCTCTCTCTCTCTGTCAAATAAATAAATAAAATCTTTAAAAAATATAAAATAAAATTAGATACATTCAACCTGCATATTCCTTTTCTAAAAAAAGATTATTTGAGAGAGAGCAGGGGAGGGGCAGATGAAGAGAAAGAATCCTGAAGCAGACTCCCTCCTGAGCTCGTGGAGCTGGTGCCATGCCCTGCTGGTGCTGGTGCTGGGCTTGATCTCACAACCCTGAGATCATGAGAGCTGAAACCAAGAGGAGTCCGGCGCTTAACCGCTTAACCGACTGAGCCACCCCAGGTGCTCCCCCTGCAGATTCCTTTGATTCCTTTGAGGTTCCAAGTTGGTGAGGGAGTGAGCAGGAACTAAATAAAGTAGCTCAAGCATCCAGTGCTGTTCCTTGTGTGTTCTTTTCCCACCTGCAGCTTCTCTGATGATGAAGTTTGTTGTTGTTGCTGTTGTTTGCATTTTAATGTGTTTAAAATCAGGATGTAATCTACCGCTTAGCATGGATTTAGTGTGAGGATCTTGTTCTTTCTCTGAAAAACAATTCTGAAAAAATTCAAACCTTTCAGAAAGGTTTCATGTACAATGAATATCTGCCTTACTTTTTTCACTAGTAATAATTTGGAGTTTTTCATTTTTTACCAAATTATCTCTATTAATAGTGAATAGGTATAAAACAGTATTTTTTTAATTTATTCATTTGAGAGAGAGAGCACGAGCAGGGGGGAGGGTCAGAGGGAGAGGGAGAAGCAGGCTCGATCCCAGGACCCTGTGATCATGACCTGAGCCTAAGGCAGACGCTTAACCGACTGAGCCACCCAGGTGCCCTGATATAAAACAGTATTTACAGAATACCAAATAATGGTACAGTACAAGTACTTGTGTACCCACTACTCATTTTAAGAAGTTGAATTTTACCTTACTTGCGAAAGAGTGCTATGTGTCCCTTCCTGATTGCGTATTCTTTCCTCTGATCTGAGAGATAACCATTTGCTGAACTGTTGACCATCCCTTTGCTGTTCTTTATAGACGTACACATACATTTGTATCACTAACTGATCTGTTTAATTTTCATGCTGAACTTTCTTATAGAGTAGATTCACATAGTATGCCTCCTTCTGAGACTTGCTTTTTCAGTTTTATTGTGTTGATGAGAAAGTTACTCAGACACTTGTTAAAGATGGTAAGGAAAACTTTACTCAAGCGGGGTTTTGCAATAGGGGAAAGAGGTCAAGCTCAACTCCCTCTCCAGCAAGGACTAATGGAGTGGTACAGCCACGGAGCAAGTGGGGGTTAGTAGATAGAAAATTAGAGGAAACATCAAGGCTGAGGAGGTTTTTACTTGACAGCTCAACAGGATTCTTGCAGAAGGCAAACCAGACTGGCAAGTTATAGAGGCTGGGGGATGACGAATTTGATCAGATATCAGGATGATCAGTTATCAAGGAGAGGGGTTTTCGTGAGCTGACTCAGCAGGATTATTGCTGAAACTAGACTAGATGAGCCATGCACAGGGCCCAAGGTGTTTGGTTGGAGGAGAGAGTTGTCTTTGTGTGTCTCCATCTATCTGGGGAGACCTTTCTGCTTCCAGCACCCAGCTGCAAGGGAGTCTGGAAAATTCAGATTTTTAGCTTTTTGGCCTCTGCAGAATAGGCAGACACACTAGAAGGGTGGGAATAAAGGCTCAGTACCAATTCCCCACTGCAAACATGCTGTAGTGTGTGGTGAGCCTGTCCTGGTCCTTTTTCAGAAATCTTCTAACTATTCTTGCTTATTTGTTTTTTCTTCTATGCTTTAGCATCAACTTGTCCAGTTCTTAGGCAGTCCTGTTGCGTATTTGTTAATTACAAATGTTAAACTCATTGATTAACCTAGGGAGAAGTGATACCTTACATGTGGTATTTTGTCTAGTTATGTCTAGTTATACCTTTTAAAAAATGGCATTATTGAGGTATAATTTATATATCACAAACTTACCCATTTAAAAATGTACAAGTCAATGAGTTTTAGTGAATTTACAGAGATATGTAACATTTTTAAAATATCTGATTACAGGGGCACCTGTGTGGCTCAGATGATTAAGCGTCTGACTCTTGATTTTAGCTCAGGTCATGGATCTCACGGTCGTGAGATTCAGCCCTGTGTTGGGCTCCACACTGGACGTGGGGCCTGCTTAAGATTTTCTCTCTCCCTCTCCCTTTGCCCCACCCCTTCCCCTGCTTGCATGCTCTCTAAAAACATAAGTAAGTAAATTAAAAAATAAAATAAAATGTCTGACATTGGGGAGGGTATGTGCTACGGCAAGCGCTGTGAATTGTGCAAGACTGTTGAATCACAGACCTCTACCTCTGAAACAAATAATACATTATACGTTAAAAAAAAAAAGAAGAAGAAAGCAGGAGGGGAAGAATGAAGAGGGGGACATCGGAGGGGGAGATGAACCATGAGAGACGATGGACTCTGAAAAACAAACTGAGGGTTCTAGAGGGGAGGGGGGTGGGGGATGGGTTAGCCTGGTGATGGGTATTAAAGAGGGCACGTTCTGCGTGGAGCACTGGGTGTTATACGCAAAAATGAATCATGGAACACTACATGAAAAACTAATGATGTATGGCGATTAACATAACATAATAATAAAAAAAATAAAATAAAATGTCTGATTACAACTATAACTCTCCGGTTAATACAGCTCTTCTTCAGTGTCCATCAGTAATGTTTCCAAAATTTTTCCTATATATATAGATCGTACTTTTTTTTATTAGTTTTTTTTTTTATTTTAATTCCAATACTTAACATACAGTGTTATATTAGCTTCAGGGGTACAATACAGTGTTTCAACACCTCCATACAACACCCAGTGCTCATTACAAGTGTCCTCCTTAACCCCCATCACTTATTTAACCCATCCCCTCACCCTCTTCCCCTCTGTGAACCATCAGTTTGTTCTCTATAGTTAAGGGTCTGTTTCTTGGTTTGTCTCTCTCTCTTTGTTTTCCTTTGCTCATTTGTTTCGTTTCCTAACTTCCACATATGAGTGAAATCATATGGTATTTGTCTTTCTGTAACTGACTGACTTCGCTTAGCATTATACTTTCTGGCTCTATCCATGATATTGCAAACGGCAAGATACTATTCTTTTTTCATTGAATAATAGTCCATTGTATATATACACCACATCTTTTTTAGCCATTCATCAGTTGATGGACACTTGGGCTGCTTCCATAATTTAGCTATTGTAGGTAATGCTGTAGTAAACGTAGGGGTGCGTATATCCCTTTGAATTTATTTTTGTACTTTTGGGGTAAATACCCAGTAGTGCCATTACTAGATCATAGGGTAGCTCTGTTTTTAACTTTTTGAAGAACCCCCATACTGTTTTCCACAGTGGCTGCACCAGTTTGCATTCCCACCAACAGTGCATGAGGGTTCCTTTTTCACCACATCCTCACCAACACTTGTTGGTCCTTATGTTGTTGATTTTAGCCATTCTGACAGGTGTGAGGTGATATCTCATTGTGGTTTTGATTTGCCTTTCCCTGATGATGAGTGATGTTGAGCATCTTTTTGTGTGTCTGTTGGCCATCTGGATGTCTTCTTTGGAGAAATATCTGTTCATGTCTGCTGCCCATTTTTTAATTGGATTATTTGTTTTCCGGATGTTTAGTTTGATAAGTTCCTTATATAATTTAGATACTAATTCTTTATCAGATATGTGATTTGCAAATATCTTCTCCCATTCCATATGCTGCCTTTTAGTTTTGTTGTTGTTTCCTTCCCTGTTCAGAAGCTTTTTTATTTTCATGTAGTCCCAGTAGTTTATTTTTCCTTTTGTTTCCCTTGCCGCAGAAGATACATCTAGAAAAATGTTGCTATAGCCGATGAAAGAGAAATAACTGCCTGTGCTCTCTCTTCAAGGATTTTTATGGTTTTAGGTCTCACATTTAGCTCCTGATCCATTTTGAGTTTATTTTTGTGTATGATGTGAGAAAGTGGTCCAGTTTCATTCTTTTGCGTGTAGCTGTCCGGTTTGTGTAGCTGTCCGGTTTTCCCAACAACATTTGTTGAAGGGACTGTCTCCTTCCCATTGGATATTCTTTTCTGCTTTGTTGAACATTAATTGATCATATGATTGTGGGTTTATTTCTAGGTTTTCTATTCTGTTGATCTATGTGTCTGTGGTTGTCTATGTGTCTGTGGTTGTCTTTTGATTACTACAGCTATGTAGTATAATTTGAGGTCTGGAATTGTGATGCCTCCAGCTTTTTCTTTTTCAGGATTGCTTTGGCCACTTGGGTTTTTTTATGGTTCCATACAAATTTTAGGATTGGTTTTTCTAGGCCTGTGAAAAATTTTGTAGTTTAATAGGGATTGCATTAAATCTATAGATCATTCATGTTTTTCATTAAATTTCTTTTAAAAAATTTATTTTTATTTTTTTTAAGATTTTATTTATTTGACAGAGAGAAACACAGCAAGAGAGGGAACACAAGCAGGGGGAGTGGGAGAGGGAGAAGCAGGCTTCCCACCGAGCAGGGAGCCTGATGTGGGGCTCAGTCCCAGGACCATGGGATCATGACCTGAGCTGAAGGCAGATGCTTAATGACTGAGTCACCCAGGCACCCCAAAAATAAATTTCTTTTATTTCCTGCTCCTGTGGTCTAGACATATACCTATCTTGGTTCTCTAGTGAACATAATCACACCAAAACAATGTAAATGCTGTTTGTTGGTTTTTCTTTTTCTTTTTCTTTTTTAAGATTTTATTTTTAAGTAAACTCTACACCCAATGTGGGGCTCTATCTCACAACCCCGAGATCAAGAGTCACATGCTCCACTGACTGAGCCAGCCAGGATCCCCACTTGTTCTATTTTTATATAGAGATTTAATTATGTCAGTATACATCTCAGTGTAAGTATATAGCTAGCAAGAGCTAATTTCCTTATGTTAGAGAATAAAGGGTTAAGAGAGATTCTCTGAACTTGACAGTTTAAGTAAATTATTGAATTAACTAATCCTTCCTAACCTTTTATAGCTTATTTTAAATCTTAGGGCCTGACAACATGGGTACACCTTGCAAACATTATGCCCAGTGAGAGAAACCAGACACAAAGGCCACATATTATATGATTCCATTTATATGAAATGTACGGAATGGGCAGATCTACAGAGATAGAAGCTAGATGAGTAGCTGCCAGGGGCTGGAGGAAGGGGGAATGGGGAGTGACTGCTAAGGGTATGGGGGATCTTTTTGGGGGGAGTGAAAATATTTTGGAATTAGTGGTGATGGGCTATGCAACTTTGTGATTATACCCAAAACTCAGTGAATTGTACACGGTTTTCAAGAGTAAATTTTATGGTATGTGAATTATATCTCAATAAAAAAAAAATGAGGAAGAAAACAACCCAGCCTGAATAACCGTGTCCTCCAATATATTCTGTATTCCCCTTTTCTGAAAATAACCCTGCCCCCTCTGACCTCCCTTAGCTTTTTATCAGTTATCTCCTCTTGAAGTCTCCCTCTCTTCCCAAGTAGACACTCAGCATCAGAACAGAAATTATGTCCTGATTATGTCCTCACGGTGTTTATTCCGTATTACATGTCTATTTAGTATTCAGGAGATAAATTTTGAGTTTAAGAATAAAGTTGTAAATTAGCCAGGTTACTAAAAAACTCTTCTGTCTGAATCTACTTCAATAAAAAGTTGGCCACACACATACAAGTTCTGTCTGAATCTACTTCGATAAACAATTGCCACACACATACAAAAAGTATATTAGAACCTTCCTTCTGTTTTAATGGAATAAAACCTAGTGCCTTATTGCTTATTCCTCCCCGAGCTTTCAACCTCAGATGGGACTCCATAGGAGGGACTGGAACCTGTGTTTTCTGTTTGACCCTGTGGGCATTTAGAGCTTTGTATTTTGCTTTCAGTAGCTCATAGTGTTGCTGCAAATCCATCTGAAAATAGTTCTCCTCTAGACTTAATGTTGAGAATATACCCCAAATAGTATTTGTTTTCATAAACTGCAGTGCCAGGAATGTGACCAAAAATGAGAGAAACTTGAGACATAACATGACTTATGACTAAGGAAGTAAGATGGGAACATGAATCAAGTAGTTATCTAGCTAGCTCCAAGTTTTATGGAAAGGAATCAAATCCAAGAACTATAAGTAAAAGTGGAATTAGAAATAAGAGTATTTAAACAAAGGCGTTTCATGACATCAAGGCCAAGAGACAACAATGCAAGAAATTATTTGAATCATTATAAGGGAAAACACACATATACACACACCCCAACATACATCTTTTTGTATCAAAGACCAGCATAATAATGTTGAAAGAGAAATAAATTGGGAAAATGATTTGCAACATTTATGATAGACAAAAAGGTAATATTTTTTTTTTAAAGATTTTATTTATTTATTTGAGAGAGATAGAATGAGAGTTAGAGAGCACAAGAGGGAAGAGGGTCAGAGGGAGAAGCAGACTCCCCGCCGAGCAGGGAGCCCGATGCGGGACTCGATCCCGGGACTCCAGGATCATGACCTGAGCCGAAGGCAGTTGCTTAACCAACTGAGCCACCCAGGTGCCCAAGGTAATATTCTTAATATATTCAGGAACTACTGCAAATTGTGTTAGGCAGAACACTTTTCAGTTACAAGAGATAGAAACCAACTCAAATAGGAAAAAGGGGAGGGGGAAATGAGCAGGAGAAAGAAATGAGAGATTTGGGTGATTAATTAAGAAGAAATACTCAGTCTCACTAATAATTGACAATTAGAAGAGGAAGAAAGAGGGGCATTTCAGAGAACTCCTTTATATGCCTATTCTGTTTCACTGATTAATTGACTAAGTATCAGAAAACATTGTCTGATTAGCCTTTTGTGGCCTGTGGTATAGCTTTTCTTAGGATCCTTTTCAAATTAGAACTGCACTGTTAAAGCAGGAATTTAATTTAGGGAACAGTGTGAGGACAGTGAGCTCAGACTAGATTGCTACGGGGAGCCACTGTGCCAAGAATAAGTAAAGGATGTGATGTCCCTGTCACTGAATAGTACTATTACTGATTGTAGAAATCCGTACATTGTTGTTAGAATCATTTCCTCATTTACCCATGACCAATTGAAAGGAATGAATTTTAGGGCTCCTGGGTGGCTCATTCAGTTAAACGTCCAGCTCTTGATCTCACCTCAGGTCTTGATTTCAGGGTCGTGAGTTCAAGCCCTGTGTTGGGCTCCATGCTGGTGTGGAACCTATCTAAAAAATAAATAAAATAAAAATAAATAACAGGAATGAATTTTAATCCTTCAGCGTAACTCATGCTCACCATGGTGCACTACACATTATTTCAGAAGAATCAACATGTGCTCTTGTTTTCTAGGAGAGAAGGCTTATGAAGCCTGCTTTCTTTATCTTATCTGCTGTGTGTTTTTATTGGTTTACACTTTGATTCTACCTAAGCTATTTCACATGCTTGTCATATATTCAGTCTGGTCAGTGTGGTTGGTATAATCATTTGTATGAACAGAATTTTGAAAATTTCCTTATCTCAAATTCACATTTTTTTAATGGTAAGTAGTATGTCATTATGAATGGTGATAGGATATTTTATGACTTTTATTTGTGCCTTTTAAATTTCTCTTCTTTGGTGGGGCGCCTGGGTGGCTCAGTCGGCTGAGCATCTTGACTTTAGCTCAGGTCACGATCTCAGGGTCCAGGGATCAAGTCCCGTATCAGGCTCCCTGCTGAGAAGTCCCGCTTCGCCCTCTCCTCCTGCAGCTCGCCTTGCTTGTGCTCTCTCTGTCAAATAAATAAATAAAAAAAAATCTTTTAAAAAATAAATAAATTTCTCTTCTTTGAGAAAGATGTACATTTAAACATTGTTTATGATTTTTGTGAGATTTGGTTCTGGAGTTTCTTTTTACTTCAGAATAGGATATACAGGTTATATTAATTTTCATAGGTTTTGAATACAGCTTTGAGTTTGTCTGTCTACCTCGCTGTCTCTTTTAAGATCTGTGAAGTAAAGAATACCCTATAAATGGGCTGGCTTCCATTAAATTAATTTTTTTCTCATTATAAAATATGCTTATACAGAATTTGGAACCCATCTCAGTAGACAAGAAAATAATAAAACTTTTGCCTGAGTGCAGGTTTCAGAGATTACCGTAAGTTTGAATAGGTTTTGCTCTTAGCAAGTACATACTGATGTCCAGGTCCTTTTAGGGTGGCTGTGTGGTTTTCCCCGCACTTTGACCTGCATTACTGCCTGATCTACCTTCTTCCCAGCTGGGTAGCTTACTGGCTGAGAGTATTGACTCGGGGGTTAGACTGCTTGGGAAGAATATCCCATCCACCACTTACTAGCTGGGCAGCCTTGGGCAAGTTACTTGCCTTCTCTGAATCATCTTTTTCGTATCTAAAATGGGGATAATAATAGTACTTATCTCTTAGGGTTGTTATAAGGATTAAATGAAATAACACAGTGCCCAGTTCACTGAGGAAAGAAAGCACATGTATAAATGGGGAAAATAAAAGCAGACGATGGATATCCCACTGTGGTCATAGCTTTCTGTAGGAATGAAGAGCCTGATAACCCTTACTGCGTCATATGCAAATGAAGGCACTAGAATGCATCCATGTGTATTTACATATGTGCCTCCCTACAGAGAGGCTTTAGGTCAGTCTCTTGGCCTTTGTTTTGCATGGAAAATGCATTCAAGTTTACTCCCCCCAACTGATCCTGCAAGAATGCAATAAGGCATACATGAACTTTCCTTGTAGGTATCTCTTCCCTCACGAGGAGTAAAAGGTAAGTTAACGTAGCATTAAAATTATCCCTGTGAAAGGGATTAAAACAACAAAATATGCATATATCCTGAAAGAAATCATGATCTTTTTTAAAAAAAGATTTTATTTACTTGAGAGAGAGAGAGAGCAAGCCAGAGAGAGAACATGAGAGAGGGAAAGGGGCAGAGGGAGAGGAAGAAGCAGACTCCTCGATCCCAGGACCCTGAGATCATGACCTGAGCCAAAGGCCGATGCTTCTAAGCCACCCAAATGCCCCAGAAATCATGATCTTTTAAGTATTGACTAGTACTAATCACCCTCCAAGTGATTTTTTTTTTCTTTTTTGAGAACCAAAATTTCACTCCTTTAATAATAGTCACCAGCATCATTATGAATTTATTGCACTAAATCTGTAGATTAATCTCAGGAGCCTTTGTGTTGTTTTTTTCTTAAGATGGCAAATGGTCTTTGTTGATATATTTGCGTTTTATGTAGCCCTCCTGCTTAAAATGTCCTTTCATCTCTAAAGCTGAGGATACAGAGAGGATGGTTCTAGAATTGGAATGTTTTCCTTTGGAGAAATACCTGTAGGAAGTGACAGGCCAGGTTGGGTCATTGGTCAGTAGTGAAAGCTGAAGTAGAAGCTGCGGAGTCTTAGTAGAAAGAGCCAGAGATCTGAAATCCCCAGAGCGAGGATTAGTCACAGTTCAGCCTTTTGATGCAAGTACTGTCTCAGCAAGTTACATAAGCTCCGAGCTGAGTTTTGCAGTCTGCTCAGTGGGAACAAGGTCTGTCTCAGAGTTAGGAGTGCTAAATGAGGTGTCTGTGAAGTGTCTTGGACACTGTCAGCACCGTACAGATCCTTTACTCTGTGGGTGTTTGTGCTATCTTAGCTATGAGCACCCCACACTGGAACCCCAGGCATATGTACTAATCTGAATCTCTAAAGATAGAGTAACAGGACCTCTTGAATAAATGTTCATTTCGTCCCTACTGAGATATAGGCATTGTTCTAGACCAGAACTCTTCAATAGAAATAGAGTGCAAGCACATGGGTAATTTAAAATTTCCTAGAAGCCACATTTAAAAAAGGTAGACACAAGATTTATCTTAGTGAGCTCAGTATATCCAATATTTTAGCATGTAATCAGCATAAAAATTATTAATGAGATATTTTACGTTTTTTTTTTGGTACCAGGTCCTTGAATCTGTAGTATATTTTAATCTTACAGCACATCTCAATTCAGATTGAGCCCACTGCAAGTGCTCAGTGCCTCCCTGTGGCTAGTGGCTACAGTGGTGGGCATCTGTCCCCTTCTATATGTTGGGTTGTAGGAGTAAACAAGATATAGAGAGTTCTTTACCTCAGAAAGCTTCCTCTAGCATGGGGAGGCAGATGATACACAACAGATGTAAGTAAGATAGTAGTGATATGTGCTGTAAAGAAAATAGGACACTGACGTGGGAGGAACTGGAAGGCCTGCCTTACCTAGAATACTCCGGGAAGAGCGGTTGGAGATGCTGATGTCTGAGCTGAGGCCTGAATGATTAAAAAGGCAGAGCTAGGGGCGCCTGGGTGGCTCAGTCGGTTGAGCTTGAGCATTTGCCTTGGCTCCAGTCCTGATCTCAGGGTCCTTGGGATTGAGCCCCGGGTCAAGCTCCCTCTCTGCCCCCTTCCCCCCCCACCCCACTTGTGTGTGTACTCTCTCTCCCCCTCAAATAAATAGAATCTTTAAAAAAATTAAAAAGAGCTACTCATGTGAAAATGTGAGTGATGTTGCCTCTAGTCAGTGGGAACTGCAAATGCAAGGCCCCACGATGGGATGTTCTCATTGTACGAAGGGAGCCAAGTGGTGTGACTGGATTGTAGGAAGTGAGAGAGTGTGAGATGAGATTGGAGAGGTAGACATGCTCTAGAAGAAACACAGACGTAAAGGCTATGATAAGAAATTGATATTTTATTTTAAATGAGATGGGAACCAGTGGAGGGTTTTATTTTTACTTTTTTTTAAAGATTTTATTTATTTATTTGACAGAGAGACTGAGAGAATGAGTGGGAGGAGGGGAGAGGGAGAAGCAGACCCCCTGCAGAGCAGGGAGCCTGACATGGGACTTGATCCCAGGACCCTGGGATCATGACCTGAGCCGGAGGCAGACACTTAACTGACTGAGCTATCCTGGTACCCCAGTGGAGGGTTTTAATAGGGGCACAAGACACACACGAGTTTATAAAATACAAGTGAGACACTCATGTTTCAAAACTACCTAATTTATTATATATCTAATTCAGTGGACCAGAAGACCAAACTTTTTTTTAATATCTGTAGCCAATATCTCTTCCCCATTTTCAAAATAAACTTATGTGCAAGTCAGTGTGTTATCTATAGACTTATATGATTTAGGGAGAACTTCTTTTGGACATTTTATATCCATTAACTGTTATTTTCTCAAATTCTAGAAGAGCTCTGGGTGTTTTACTTAATATAAGGTTCTCACTTATAATTGGTTTATAGACAAAATGCCTTTGAGGAGAGACAAAAATTGTGAAAACAGTGGATCTACTACTGATTTTCTTTCTTTCCTAACCCTTTGGCAGACATGTGCATTGCGATTGCAATTTCTCTTCTCATGATCCTGATATGTGCCATGGCCACTTATGGAGCCTATAAGGTAAGCGGCTTTGAAATAGGGGGCTGGGCTTTCTCCTTGGTCCCTTACACTTGTAACCTGGGCAGCTGCTTGTGAGAAGGAAGAAATGATGATTCTCAGTCCCCTATAAGAGCCTTTGGAAATTTAAATCTCGTATTAATGTTCTGTGGAAAACCAGTGCTGTAGTCTCAGGAATGCTCACGGAGGCTTGTTGGTTGACCACCTCTGTGTGGTTTACCAGTTGTCATGACCTGGCTTATCGAATGTCTCGTCCTCCACTTCCTTTCGGATGAAGAAAGGATTTATCTGAGTTGGGGAAAAAAATAACATGATACTGAACACATTCACATCATCTTTTCTCTCATATTTAGCAACGCGCTGCCTGGATCATCCCGTTCTTCTGTTACCAGATCTTTGATTTTGCCCTCAACACCTTGGTTGCCGTCACTGTGCTTGTTTATCCAAACTCCATTCAGGAATACATACGACAGCTGGTATGTGGCCTTCCCCATCACTGTTCCCTTCAGGATCTAGTCTCGACATACACACGAATTTGTGGCTTTTTCCACTTGGATCAGAGGTAGTGATTAGAGATTTTTGAGTGTCATCTTTAAGATTTTTGGTTTCTTAGAATGCTTTTTGGGACAACATAACCTCCTGAGGTTGATAAATGGGGGGTTGCGATGACTGTATCAGATGCACCTATGTAAATTATAAGCTAGTTACTAATTCTTATTTTTGTAAAATGTAGTTTGCTCAGTTATCAGCAAAGGATCATTTTTTTGCCTCTGCTCTTGTACGGGAAAAGTGGAAATGTACTATACACTGGTTCCCGAACTTATTTGACCATAGAACCCCTTTCTTCGTCAGGCATCTTTTTGGGACTCGTTTTCTGTTAAGTGTTCTTTGTGACTGTCTGAGCGAATGTGGATAACTGGATATTCAGAAGCTGGTGGAGGGTGTAATACTTGTGCGCCTTTACGTTTTTCACCTTTGTTTTTAAAATTGTGAGTGTGTCTTAACATTTAATTTCTTCAAAATCTTAGCATGTTTTAAAGGGAGAGAATGTTCACTCTTTGGAGGTTTGCATTGTTTGAGCTTGGGGAAGGAGCAGGGTTTTTCTGGCACGGGAGATTCAAGGCTGGAGATTTGATGTGACAGCAGAGGCCAAGAAGTTCAGTGGAAAAGAGAGAGATGGATGAGTGGGGGGCGGGAGGGAAGGAAATCTGGCAGCAGGAGTTTGTGATCTTATGGCTGGCATGCCTAAATCACGTATCCAGTACTCAGCAGACCTAGAAAAGCAGACTGAGACGCCTCTAGTGTTTTTTGCTCCTTAAAAGTATTCAGTTGTCCCTGTTACGGTTGTCATTTTTAAGCTGTTAGTAACAGCTTCTCTTTGCTTTAGAAAACAGGAGCATGTTTTGGTAGCCTGTAGTGTCAAGAAGAAAATGTGTATTTCCCATGTGCTAATGGTATATATTTTCTCTCATGGTAGAGCTTGAGTGTTTCTGCATGAGAGGGTTTCTATGTGACGAGCAGTTTGTAGAATTACCTCTGTCTTTAAGGGCTTGTGTTTTTATTCTGTAATGATGACCCAGTGCCGGGCTCTTCAAATCAACCTTGGCAGTGTGGAGGAAACATGACCTCCCCAAAGCCTGTCACGTGAGGGGCCAGGAAAGGGTGGTGCTGAGTAAGGAGATGCTAAGACAAGCTCTATGGCAGCCCTGTGACCCCCTGAAGATTGTGTTGTTTGCTCCATCCCGTGTGTCACAGAGACTTAGAAGAAGCAGAAAGCATGTAACATGCAGACCAGCCTTTAGAACACTCAGAATACTCCCTCGACTTTCTGCCGTACCCCACACTGTTCAGTCACTTAGTACTCATTTGCTTTAGAGCCACCAGTGGTAAAATGATAATGTTGGTGATGCTGACAGTAAGCACAGTATCAGCAAAAAAAAAAAAAATCACCATCTACTTTTATTTGTAATTACAAACCAAATCATCCAAGTGAATGTCTTCAGTATGTTCTACTCAAAGATCAGTCTGAGCTGAAGGGGTGAGGTCCATGGATGATCACGATGCCTAAGGACAGTGGTAAAGCTGCACAGATGATGAGGCCCCGCTGACAAGCTGCTGTCCAGGAGTCTGGAGGGACGGCACCCGCTTCACTCTAATGACTGTTCTGTTCATGTGGGGTCTTGTAAAATGCAGCGAAAATAAGTTGCGTGTGTGTTTTATAGCTCTTGATATAGAAACCGTGTTCACTTTTCTGGGGGAAGGAGTGTGAAGACCTTTGTGGAAGGAGTCACGTACTTCCGCTTTAATCCTTTTTTTTTTTTTTTTTAAAGATTTTCTTTATTTATTCATGAGAGACAGAGGGAGAGAGAGAGAGAGAGAAGCAGGCTCCCAAGGAGCAGGAAGCCCGATGCGGGACTCGATCCCAGGACCCTGGGATCATGACCTGAGCCGAAGGCAGATGCTTAACCATCTGAGCCACCCAGGCGCCCCCTTTTTTTTTTTTTTTTTTTTTTTTTTTAATAAACAGTATGATTTTGTGTTGGTCTTACAAAAGGACACCAAGTTGTTTTATTCTTACCTGTAAGAGTAGCACTATACAAACCCTTCCAGCCTCTAAGGGGAGGAACCAGTCTCGTGAGCTGATCACAAAGAATGACTCAGATTTTATTTCTAGGGTTTTTTGCCCAAAGTGAAAGGAGACTGAAAACCACTGGGTGATGTTCACCATGGGGAGGAGTTTCTTTACATTCTCCTTTAACATTTGGAACCTCTTTGTTGTGTCTCAGAATACTGCTAATGTGGAATCCAAAGCCATGGTATTGGATGATGAGGAAGAGATAAGGGGGACGTGGCCGCCAGGGCTGCCGTCCATGCATCCTGCCCCAGGCCAGGGACGTGGAGGGCTTCCAACATGCTGTGCGGGCAGTCCCAACCGTAGGAGCGAGTTTTGATCCTCCTTAAAAAGGTTTCCTTTGATCTGGTAGTTAATCAATACGGCCAGATGGTAGGACTTGATCTTTTTTTTTTTTAATGCTATAAATACCTACTAGTGTAAAAGATTCTGTTCCTTGAGGAGAAGGAACATCAGCAAAAATGCTCTGTATAAATAAGACAGTATTTTAATAGGTTTTTCCTCCTTGCCCTGTGCAAGCCCTTTAGAGTGGTCCACCATTTGCAGAGAATCTCAATGTCACAGGTGGATAGAGAACTACTGACTTCTAACTTTTTGTACAATAAGGAGGGCAGAGTTACATTTTCAGGCCTCACTAATCTTCCTCTGATTTTTCTTTTCACGAGTCATTGCCTGACATAAGCACACTGGCCTTTCTCCAGACACCTTTTGTCACTTTTTCATTAGAGGTGGGCTAGAAAGTTTGTAGTGGTCTTAAATAATAACCATCTGCTTTAACTAATTGCTTTTTAATAAGCACATCTGGTTAATGCCTAAGGAATCTAGTCTGGAATGATTAATGAAATTTGCTAACAAGGTACTTTTTATTTGCAGCCTCCTAATTTTCCCTACAGAGATGATATCATGTCCGTAAATCCTACCTGTTTGGTCCTTATTATTCTTCTGTTTATCAGCATTATCTTGACTTTTAAGGTAAGCCATGCAGATTTTTCTTATGGCCTAAATATTGTTAAATGTATTCACGAATGCTAAGGAAGTAAGCAAACTTGTGTCAGTTCTTTACCTTGCTTTAGATTTCTGAACTGCTTTTTGATTTCCTAACACTTCTGTTTCTTCTCTTACCTGTATGAGAGGGAAACAGTAACCACACTTTCACAGGCCAACCAAGGATTATTCCAAAATCCATTTGGAGGGGAATACATTAATGTTATACATTGGGGAGGAAGTTATATACTGCAGTAGCCATTACAGTATCTGTGTGCACAGTCTTCTGTAATTTGTTTTTAAAATGTTAATATATTCTGAACCGTGTTCTCTTAACAATCTAGTATACGAATTTACTAATATTTATTTTTATTTATTTATTTATTTTTAAAGATTTTATTTATTTATTGGACAGAGAGAGACAGCGAGAGCAGGAACACAAGCAGGGGGAGTGGGAGAGGGAGAAGCAAGCTTCCTGCTGAGCAGGGAGCCTGATGTGGGACTCGATCCCAGGACCCTGGGATCATGACCTGAGCCGAAGGCAGACGCTTAATGACTGAGCCACCCAGGCGCCCCGAATTTACTAATATTTAATAAATTACTTATTGCTGGACATCAAGACAGTTTCTGCTTTTTCACTTAATAGTGCTACAACATTTTTTTACTACATCTTTCATGTACTTACGTATTTATTTCTTCAAGACGCATTTCCTAAAATTAGACAGTATGTGTAATTGGAGGGCTTTTGATAGGATGTCAGATTGGCTTCCCCCCAAATTAGGTGACTGACACTCCGTGAGCACCGTTTACCACCCCCTCAACAATTGAGTGCTGCTGCTGCTTTTTCCTCTTTGCAAACCTGATGATAAAAACATCACTATACTTTGTGCTTGTGTGCTACTAGGAAGTAGAAAGTTTCTAAATCATTACTAGACTTTGAACTTTTAATTCTTAACATCTTTCATTGTCTTTATTTTGGCATAAAATTACCCAATTTTTAAACAGTCAAGCCTCGATAAGCTTGAAGAAGCTACATTTAGAGAGAATAGTCTTTTTAAGCAAGTAATATGATGAAGAAGAGTAAAAGGAAAATGATCCGGGTGCCTGGGTGGCTCAGTCGTTAAGCCTCTGCCTTTGGCTCAGGTCATGATCCCAGGGTCCTGGGATCGAGCCCTGCATTGCGCTACCTCCTCAGCGGGAAGCCTGCTTCTCCCTCTCCCACGCCCCCTGCTTGTGTTCCTGCTCTCGCGATCTCTCTGTCAAATAAATAATAAAATCTTTAAAAAAAAAAATGATCCACTGGGAGTCGTTTGAGTCAGCATTTTCCTCAGGAACTGAGTATGTTGATATTGCATGTCTTGTTTAGTGCTCGAGATTTGAGCAGATTTTCTACACGGATGTTGAGGCCCCCCACCTCTACAGTTCCACTCTTCCCACCCCAACATTCTGGCTGCTCCGTCAGCCCTGAATAGTGTCCCTTGCCCAACCTGGCAAAAGGTCGCAAACTCTCAAAACCCTACTCCTGGAAATCTGTCTTTCAAAGGCAGACTCTTCTTTAATTTCTGCCTGTTTTGGTCCCTCCCCCATGCTTTCAAATCGTGTGTGTATCTTATTCCAGATTTTATCATTTTTACCTATAGGAAGGTTAGTCTACCAAGCTACTTTCTGCCATTACCAGGAGCTCAGAAGCTGGAACCTTCTAGGGCTCTTGAAGGCATTTTAACTTTGTAGGCATTTTCCTTTGTATTAGAAATGCTTTACCTTGAGATGTTGAGTCAGATTTAGCTTCTCTCACTGCTGTTTCTCTCTATGTGGCCAGAGATTTGGTTTCTTCATTTAATAACCAGCAATAATGGAAAAAACATTCTGTGGGTGACTATGATGTTTAAGTGTACTAATGGATGGGAAGATGTATCATCCATTCATTTTTTTCAGTGAATATTTATTAAGGGTTTCCCATCTGCCAGGCCCTATTCTAGGTACTAAGGTTTAGTTGTGAGTAAGAACAGTCTCTGCCCTTTGGTGCTTTTATAAATTGCAAAACACTTAATTATCATAATGATCTAATGAAAGGCATGATACAAATCTATCTCCAGCCTGTGGGAAATGTGTCCTTGCCTTAGTATTTCATTACTTACATATCTATTTACTAACTAGACTGCACTTCCTTGAGAGTGTAGACTGTGCCTTCAGTTTTGTCATCCTCCTAGCCCTAAGCTCATGCCTTGCACGTAGAAACTCGGTGATTATTCATTTAAATAAATATGAGTCTACATGCTGTGATTTCATATATCAGTTTACCTGATTAGTGGCTCTCATGACCTAAATTCACTGTTTAGTAAAGTTTATCATCAGATGGGTTCCCTAGGAGCCCAAACCAGGACATGTGTCCATTTCAGTCTGTCCCAAGACCACAAAGGGAGCAATGCTTACCCCTCGCTCTGCAAATTGATGATGGACACGATTTGCCACTGTACATTTATTTGGGAAACATACTAGATATTTAATTCTCTTGAAAATGAATGACAGAAATGTTAAGAGAGAAATAAGGTCATTGAAGTAAGTTACTGGGTTTTTAGAGACAATAGGCCAGAGGTGTTTTTTTCCCCCTTTGCAGTGTTCAGTAAGCGAATGCTGGGGTGCTGCCAGGGGCCCTCGAGAATGCTGCCTGGCCTTGTGAAGCCCCTGCCCCCAGGTGCTTCCCCTCTGCTGTTTAACCTTCACTAGACGTGTCCTTGCAGAGGTCTCACCCAGCCTCAAAGAGTAGCTACTGCTCACTGCTAGAATAATGTGTGAGTGCAGTCTTCTTGCGGAACACACAATGAATATGTCCTAACATTCTTTTTCATTTGTATTAGAATTCTCAAAAAGTCTAAGGCTTTTGTTTTCTCACTAAAGAAACGATGGCATTATTGAGTAAACTGAAGGTTTGAATAAAATGAAAATATTGTGTGCATTGTTTAAGAAATACGCCCTTCCTGTCTCTCTCTCATTGTGGATACCTGGTTTCAGATTATTGCCGTCCAGAAATATTTCATAAAGTAGCATTATACGTTTTCTTCTTCACATCATCACAGAACATTTAAGTATAAGAAATAATCACCGTCAAGTACGAATGCAGCTTAAGACAGCATTCTGAGTATACGACGGAGTATTTTACCTCAGTCTTTTTGTTTTTTTTTAAAGATTTTATTTATTTATTTGAGAGAGAATGAGAGAGAGCACGAGAAGGAGAAGGGTCAGAGGGAGAAGCAGACTCCCCGCTGAGCAGGGAGCCCAATGTGGGACTCGATCCCAGGACTCCAGGATCATGACCTGAGCCGAGGGCAGTCGCTTAACCGACTGAGCCACCCAGGCGCCCCTATTTTACCTCAGTCTTCCAAGAAATGTTGACAAGCACTCCTTTTGTCCTTAGATGTCTTCTTTGTTATAAAACAACTTTGTTGCGATATAATTCACATATCATAAAATTCACCCACTTAAAGGGTACAATTTCAGTGGTTTTTAGTATATTCGCAGAGTTGTGTGAACCCAGCTCTGTGGTTAAACAATATAACTTTAGGACATTTTTATCATTTGCCATTCATCCTCACCCTCATAACCCCCAGATCCCTGACCCCTGGCAACTACTAATGTACTTTCTGTCTCTATAGATTTGCCTGCTCGGGACATTTCATATAAATGGAATTATACAGGATATGGTCCCCTGTGACTGACTTCCTTTGACTTAGCGTATTTTCAGGGTTCATCCATGTGGTAGCATGTAGCAGGATTTCTTTCCTTTTTATGGCTGAATGGTACTCCACTGCATGAATATACCACATTTTGTCTACCTAATCATCAGTTGGTGGGCATTTGGGTTGCTTCCACTCTCTGGCTATTAGGAATGACTCTGCTGTGAACATTCATGTACAAGAGTTTGTGTGGACACATGTTTTCATTTCTCTTGGGCATATACCGGCTGGGTCATATGGTCACTCTTTAACCTTTTGAGGAACCACCAGACTGTTGTTCAAAGCGGCTGCGTCATTTCACATTTCCACCTGCAGCGTACGAGGGTTCCAATTTCTCCACATCTTTTCATTTTTTTGATCAAAACATTGTAAAGCTGGAAAAGGATTTTGTAGTCCTCTACTTCTAATCCAGTCCCAGGTGATCGGAGTGGAAGTGCAAGCTTCTCACAGTCTGCACGTCTGCCACGAACTCCTGCTTTATCCCTGGCATGGCTTTATTCTGGACATTAATTGTAATGACCTTTTTGGATATTTCATTATGAAGATGGAGATGTTTAGTGAATTTTATTGACCACGAAGCAAATTTATATGCTGTGAATGTTTTTTAAAAAATTAACTTGAATATGATTTGTTTAATCATATATAATCATGTAGAATAAAAATCTCCAAGACAGTTAAAATGTGATGAGAAATGGGTTAATACACGGACTGATCTGTGACACTGAGGGCAGCAAATGTTTGTGGTAATTGCTCCTTCCAACTGCCTTTCCTCGGAGATTCTCCTGCTCTCCCCTGTCACCTCCACCACCACCTACCTTCTGGGAGTGGGGGTTGTGATAGAATAAGCTACAGTAGCACCCTTTGCCAGAAAGTTACTATACCCAACATTTGTAATTGTAAAGACTTCTTGATTTAGTAGCGTTACTATGTGCACTTACAAGTTAGTAAATAAAAGTTATGTAATATGGGGGCGCCTGGGTGGCTCAGTTGGTTAAGCGACTGCCTTCGGCTCAGGTCATGATCCTGGAGTCCCGGGATCAAGTCCCACGTCGGGCTCCCTGCTCAGCGGGGAGTCTGCTTCTCCCTCTGACCCTCTTCCCTCTTGTGCTCTCTATCTCTTATTCTCTCTCTCTCAAATACATAAATAAAATCTTTAAAAAAAAAAAAAAAAAAAAAAAAAGTTATGTAATATGGTTTTCTCTGGGGGAGGAGGGACTTAAAATTGTCTGAAGTTTGGAAATGAAAGACCTAATAATCGCTATTCACTTACAGGGTTACTTGATTAGCTGTGTCTGGAACTGCTACCGATACATCAATGGCAGGAACTCCTCTGATGTCCTGGTTTATGTTACCAGCAATGACACTACGGTAGGTGTGGAGTCATTTAAAGTGGAAATCTCCACGCATCTACTCTATGATGTTTCTAGTGTTTGCCATGTTTTCACCATTGTTGAAACAGACTTAATGAGCTGCTTAATTATCAGAAGATTCATAGTTGAATGAAATGTGTTTTATTTTCCTTATAGGATATTAAAATCTAGATAGCTCATTTATTTAAATAGATTTACATACATTCTGGCTTATTTTTTAAGTTTTTTAAAAATATTGCAGGTGGATAATATATCTATACCTTCCGCATATTTTAAACCATGCTGTGAAACTCTAGATATCAATTCTGCTTAGTATGACTGCTGTCTCCCTTGACACGTGAATTGAAACCTAGAAATGTGATTGTAGAGCTAGAGAAATGAGAATGGCAGAGGTTGCTGTGTCTTTAAATCTTGTTCTGCTCCTAGTTTTTCATACTTAAGATTTTTAAACCTATGTAATAGGATTATGGAAAACATGTCCTTCCTGGAAGAGTCCTGAAAATCATTTGTCCTTTATGTAAATTATCTTAAATTGCCTGGCTCATAGGAAAAGTATAAGTCCTCTAGGTTTTAACCTCTCCATGTCTCCTTCGTCTTTGTATTCAGCACTGTGTTCAGCACAGTGCCTGATACAGTGCTAGGAACGAGTAGGTGCTCAAGGAGTGGTTAATGCAAAGGTTGGCGACGGGTGACATGAGCGTGTGGGATGGGTCGTAACGGATAGGATTGGAGGGGGCAAAATGGACAGACAGGGCGCCTGGGTGGCTCAGTCGTTAAGCGTCTGCCTTCGGCTCAGGTCATGGTCCCAGGGTCCTGGGATCGAGTTCCGCAGAGCCGGGAGCCTGCTTCTCCCTCTGCCTCCCTCTCTCTCTGTCTCTCATAAATAAATAAATAAAGTCTTAAAAAAAAAAAAACAAAAAAACAAAATGGACAGGACACATGGAAGGGTAAATACAAAGGGCATTTTAAGTCTAAACCAGAACAGATTTTATATTTCGATTTGTTTTTTTAAACTGTGGTGACTTACTCTGTGACCTTACTGAAATAATTTAACCTGTCCTGATTTGACTTTCCTGTGTATAAAATGGGAATGAAACAGTTTTATACATTACATTAAATATATAGGTACCAGCTGATATACTGAGAGCTATGTGGAATTTCTGAGAGGAAGCATGTTGTACGTGAATAGTTTTCCTTAGTGTTCACCAAACATTTGTTGAGTTGACTCACATGTGTTTGAGCAATGGTTTAAGAAGACGCTCTGCTACGATCAGATGCACAAAACCCAGTGTACCAGGTGCTGAGGAGGCCCTTTGGCGGGGGCGGGGGGTGGGGGCTGCAGAATCCTATAGCCTGATTACAGTAAACACATGTTCTACTCAACCCTTTAAGGAATTCCTCTTGGTCAGTAGGTCTCTTTAAAGAAATAGCTGTTTGTAATGATCATAATCTTGATAAAATTACTGGCTTAAAGAATTTTTTCCTTCTTTCTGAGTTTCTGGGTATTTAGTTACCTATAAGTTTCTTTCTGCCTTTTCTTAAAGAAGAAATCCCAGAGTACATTTATTCTCCTGATCTAATGAAAAATCTAAGCAAAATTTGAGATTTTTGAGTTTGAGGAACCAGTAAAGTTGCTAAACAAGCAAGATGCATCAGAACGTCATCCTAAATATCATGATGTGTGGGACTTACAGAATCTTGAGTCTCTCAGAAAGATAATGCCCGTGTTGCATGTGTTTGTGTTAATACACTGTTGGTGATGGTGTTTTCAGGGCTTTCTGAAGGGTTGTGTGTATTTTTAATAGAAGCAAGGTGGAAGGGCCGAAAAGGTACATGTTGTGTAGATATACCTTCAAATCCAAGGATATTCTGAAATTTGTAGAAATTGGGGTGCTGAGAGATTTCAAGGACCATGAGTAAGTCCCTAAAATGCATCCAACTTCCTTTTTTGAGAAAGTTTTTATTTTCCCCCTTTGAAAGATTCAGAATTAGACATGGAATAACAAACAGGTAGGTTTTATTTAGGCTAACATAACATAAATTTTTTTTTTAAAGGGATTACTACCTTTTTTTTTTAAGATTTTATTTATTTATTTGAGAGAGAGAATGAGAGACAGAGCACGAGAGGGAGGAGGGTGAGAAGGAGAAGGAGACCCTCCGCCGAGCAGGGAGCCCGATGCAGGACTCGATCCCGGGACTCCAGGATCATGACCCGAGCCGAAGGCAGTCGCCCAACCAACTGAGCCACCCAGGCGCCCATAACATAAAATTTTATAGTTATACTTTTCAACTGGACATCCCCAGCTCTTCTTTTTTTCTTTTTTACTTTAAATTTTTTATTGTTATGTTAATCACCATACATCACATCATTAGTTTTGGGATGTAGTGTTCCATGATTCATTGTTAGTGCGTAACACCCGGTGCTCCACGCAGAACGTGCCCTCTTTAATACCCATCACCAGGCTGACCCATCCCCCACCCCCCTCCCCTCTAGAACCCTCAGTTTGTTTTCAGAGTCCATCGTCTCGCATGGTTCGTCTCCCCCTCCGATTTACTCCCCTTCATTCTTCCCCTCCTGCTATCTTCTTCTTTTTTTTTTTTCTTAACATATCTTGCATTATTTGTTTCAGTGGTACAGATCTGTGATTCAACAGTCTTGCACAATTCACAGCACTCACCATAGCACATACCCTCCCCAGTGTCTATCACCCAGCCACCCCATCCCTCCCACCCCCCACCACTCCAGCAACCCTCAGTTTGTTCCTGAGATTAAGAATTCCTCATATCAGTGAGGACATATGATACATGTCTTTCTCTGCTTGACTTATTTCACTCAGCATAACACCCTCCAGTTCCATCCACATCATTGCAAATGGCAAGATCTCATTCCTTTTGATGGCTGCATAATATTCCATTGTGTATATATACCACATCTTCTTTATCCATTCATCTGTCGATGGACATCTTGGCTCTTTCCACAGTTTGGCTATTGTGGACATTGCTGCTATAAACATCGGGGTGCACGTACCCCTTCGGATCCCTACATTTGTGTCTTTGTGGTAAATACCCAGTAGTGCAGTTGCTGGATTGTATGGTATCTCTATTTTCAACTTTTTGAGGAAACTCCATACTGTTTTCCAGAGTGGTTGCACCAGCTTGCATTCCCACCAACAGTATAGGAGGGTTCCCCTTTCTCCACATCCCCGCCAACATCTGTCGTTTCCTGTGGACATCCCCAGCTCTTCTAATAATAGACCTCTTTCTTCAGAAAAGCTTCCAGCTTGGAGTTGGTTTAAAATAACTAGAATTTGGGACCACAGACTGGTGCCAACTGTGATGGTTGCCTGGTATGTTGACAGAGGGGCTGGGGAATTGTTTGGTCATGATTATTGGTCATTATCTTCTTGGTCACGCTGTACCAACTTGACATTTTTAAGACAGGAAACTGAGTTGCTGATAATGTTTCTACTTTCTCAAAGTTCCCAGTGAACCTTTCTTTTTCTCTGTGTGTGTTTGTTTTTTAAAGAAGGATATTCTTGCGGAAGGGAGATTTATTGTTTCTCATAACTGGGTTGCGTTGATAATCTACTCCAAAATGTAGGGTTAGAGCACCACCTGAGTCTCAGCTCTTCTGACAGTATTTTTAAAGATTTTTTTTAAAAAAAGATAATGGTATTGTGCTTATTTTTTAAAGAGTCCTTATTATACCTAACAAAATAATTCTTTACTATCGTAAGATACCCAGTAAGTGCTCCCATTTCCAGTTGTCTCATAAATGTTTTTCTGGTGGTTTATTTGAAACAGGAACTATGGGTCAATCTGTATTTTAAGACTCTCTAATTTTTTGTTAAAGAGACTAGTTTGTCCTACAGACTAGATTTGTCTGACTGCTTGCCTCTGTAATGTAGTCCTCTGTATTCCCACTAGATTAGCACTTGGAGCTAGAGGTTTCCCATATTAATATCCCCCTTTTTTTGCAATATTACTTTATAATTGATCATTTGTTCTTCCATCAAGAGGCAGATAATGTCTGGCTGATTCTACCTTTTTGGAATGTCAGCACCATTAATATCTACCACCTGGATTCAGTGATTCATTGGGGGTTGCAATATGATGACATGCTATCACTCCTTGCTCACTTATTAGCTGGAATATTTCTATAAAGAGAAACTTTCCCTCATACTCAACTTGCTTACCCAGTGGTACGTGTGACCTGGGTAAATATACTTGATTTTGTTATTTATCAGTTGTCAAAATGGTGAGTTGGTCTGTCATGCTCTAGTGGTGACCAGTGAAGGTTTTTTTGTTTGCTTGTTTGTTTTTATGTAATGAATGAACTCATGAAAAGAGGCCTATTAGGAGAAGAGCTGAGGGTGTCCAATTGAAAAGTAAACTATCTTGATACATTTTATCAGTAAGCCTAAAGAAAACTTTAACCTATTATTCCCTACCCTTTTGAGACTTTCAAAGGGAAAAAAATAAAAGCTTTCTCTAAAAAGCTAGTACATTATAGTTAATATCCTTATTGATGCTCAAGTTGTACCATCTTTGGCCAATGGGAGCCTCTTCAGTTCGGCCCCCAAGTCTTGACAGACCATGGCTTCCTTGCTGTCTGGTTGACAGGATGCTCCAGGCTCATCTTGTCTATTTATAATCCCAGACCTGGAATCAGCCATTTCTTCAAGGAGCCCTGCTTCCTTTAGGTGGAGACCGTAATCTGGATTTCCAGGGTTGGAGAACATATTTCTTTTTAAGCAGGGCTCCACGTGTTTGAAGACTGTTTTGACTAGAACGAAAGGAGTTAGCATTCTAACTTTAAAACTCTAAATATACCAGAGCTTTACTCTGAGACCCTGAGTGGGGGTTGGAATGATCTAGTTCTGTCATTTTCCCTGGTCTCCATAGCTATATTAAGATCCTCATAGCGTGTAATAATGTGTGCTTCTCTTTTGTCTGTGTCTTATTAGGAATCCACACTGACATAATAACATGTTGCCTTTCACTTCCTATCAAATATTTGGCCAGATGGCTTTTCTCCCAGGCTGAATAGTCTCAGGGTGACCTCTGTGGACACATCCTCTGGGGGCTCTTGTTGGTAGAAAATAAATGTTCTTTTTTTTCTTCTCTAAAATAGAACACATATTATTAGCCGGATATGTAGTTTCTCAAATACTACTGAGACGGAGGATAATAATCTGATGAGTTATCAGATACTGGAATCATTCCCTGGGTTAATCTAACTTCAGTTTCCCAACCAAACCACAGCGTTGGTTTGAAAGAAGTGCTTCAGACAGAGGGGTCACAAACTCCGTTAGTTCATAATGCCCCAGGGTCTTTGGTATTTTTTTCCATGGTGCCTATAGGTCAAAAGAAATACCTAACTGCCCATTGCATGAAGTGGTCAGGTCCAAACAACTTGAGTGGAAGTGAGTGTAATATCTGCCAGTTGTTGCTATGTTTTCCTTGAAATTTAAAAAAAATTCCACAGTGCCCCTTTGAGTCCCTGTGTACCGCCACAGGGTACCCTAAGGAGACACACCTCGTTTTAGGACGTTGTTGTAGAAATCACCCTCTGGATACCTATTATTAATACCACATTCTCTCTCCTACCTCCATCAAAATTTGGCCGTAAGAGGAAAAATGTATTAAATACTAAACATGTAGATGATAGAAACAGATTTCCTTCACATTAAAGTTACGCAAATCGAGATCTTAAAAACTATTTTAATCTATGCAGCCTTGTCTTGCTAATACTAGTGAAGATTTGAATCATAGTAATACCCAGTATTTAGTTAAATCCCAGAGTAGGGAACCTGGCTCCTTTGGAAATGGAGCACTCTAAAAGCAGTGAGATTAATATTTAGCCAAAATGGCGTCTCAAATTCTGATTCCAGATAAAAGAATCATTGACTTGAGTAATGTAGGAAAATTCCTATTTAGGGATAAATAGGAAAATTTTAAACTTCATAGAGCCTGTTGTGCCATGTCGTTTTGTGCGTGCTAATCCAGATTAACATTATATACAGGCTTACTGTGTTGACTTCAGGAAGTATTTTGCTGTGTGGCGCCTTGCTTTGAGTCTGACTGCTTGAAGAACACAGTTAAGAAAAAAGTCAGTGAGGGGTGACTCAGTTGGTTAAGCGTCTGCCTTCAGCCCAGGTCATGATCCCAGGTTTCTGGCATCCAGCCCCTGAGCCCATATTAGGGCTCCCTGCTCAGCGGGGAGCTTGCTTCTCCCTCTGCCCCTTCCCCCACTTGTGCACATGTGCGTGCGCCCCCTCTCTTTCTCTCTCTCTCTGTCTCTCTCTCTCTCAGATAAATAAATAAAATCTTTAAAAAAGAAAGAAAGAAAGAAAAAAGGCAGTGACCCGGGGGAAGCCAGATTATCTCTCTGGCAGCCATTTCCTTCTGAGGGACCTGAGATTAAAAGAAAGCTGATCTTGGGCTGTCAGAAAAGCCACAAAACAAATTCCTGGCTGAGGAGGATTGGGGATAGGGTGGGATTTAGTGGTGATCCCAACAACTTTCAGAATTTGCACATAAAAAGTTCTACAGTTTTTTCCCCCTCCTGTTACTTTTAAAAATCAGGTTGTTTATTCCTTCCTAGGTATGGTTGGCTATGGTTAGAAACAAGTTCCTGACTAGGTAACATGGGTCCCTTTATTCTCCCCCCGCCCCTCCACCACAGAGAGAGGTAAAGGGAAGGTAATAAACTAATTGCCAGCAGGAGAGATTTTTAGTTAGACTTCAGAAGAAGGTCTTTCATGCTGGAGAAGCTAGACTGATGCCAAGATGAATGGACAGTCCTCATCTTGCAGATTCTTGAGGAAAAGTCATCACTTCCTGAAAAGGTTTAAGGAAGGCTTCCACCAAAAGACGAGTTACTAGCTGGCTCTCAAGCTGTCTGGCCATTTTGGATTCGTTAAACATACTTCACCAGCAACGCATACCTTTCATCACTCCTCTGCCTCTAGCAACCGGAGGGTCCAGAAGCAGTAAGGGGTGGGGGAGAGGAAGATTCTCGAAGAAGAGGACTTCTAGAGAGTTTGAAACTGTAGCCTGGGCTTTAGGTTCTGACGCTTCTGGCCTATCACGTACTGGAATACAAAAGGGGGGGGGGTCTTACTTGTAATATCTCAACAGTAGGTGTCCTTTTTGCCTTGTAACTTAATAGTTTATATGATCTTCCTAAGCTTCCCCTCCCCCCTTTTAATTTTAAAAGGCCAAGACAAATGTGAGAGGTTGATAGAGATTTGGTCAAATCTCAGATAAGCAGAGAGAGCAGTTAAGAGACCATCTCCAGAGTCAAGGTTCCTATGATGCTGGAGATGCTCAAGGTCTGATCAGAGCAACAGTTGAGGGAGTGAGGAGGAAGGGAAGGATTGGAGAGAGCTGGGGGAGGTAGGAATGGAAGTTGATCATTGAGGGGATGTGGAGTGAGATGATCCTCAGGGGTATCTCTCGTTTGTGGCTGTTCTTGAAACATAAAAACCATTTTCCTGAGGGTAGGACAAGGCCTTGGAAGTTACATGGTCCAGCCACCTTTCGGTGCGCCATCTCCAAGACTGTTCCCACAAATGCCATCCACCTGAGGGCCGAATGATTCCACTGATGCTCAGCTCTTTCCCTCTGTTATACCTCCCTGGTCCGTGGCTTCCGTAGCACAGCCTTTCCCCAAACACTCCAGGAGCAGTCGCCATCTGCCAGGCTCTGGGCTGGGTGCTTCGTGAGCTCACTTCATCTCACAAGAGCCCTTGAGGTAGGTGCTCCCAATCCCTGTGTGCAGGAGACGAAATGGAGGCACCACGCGGGTCACTTCCCAAGATGACCGGGCTCGCGAGCAGCAGAAGGGACACTGTAGACACTGTGTGCCTTGAGCAGCCTGGCTGCCGTCTCTTCTTATGCACCAGCTTCCCCCTCAGCTGTCGCCTGTTGAGACTGCCGCCCAGACCATGCGTTCTCAGCACCGGCGCCTGGCGTGGGCCTGCCTGGGGTGAGGAGTGAAGCAGCTACACGGCTCGCTTACTTACTTACTTACTTATTTATTTTTAAGATTTTGTTTATTTATTTGACAGAGAGAGACACAGCGAGAGAGGGAACACAAGGAGGGGGAGTGGGAGAGGGAGAAGCAGGCCTCCCACGGAGCAGGGAGCCCGATGCAGGACTCGATCCCAGGACCCTGGGATCACGACCTGAGCCGAAGGCAGACGCTCAACGACTGAGCCACCCAGGCGCCCCGACACAGCTCATTTAGATGTTGCTTCTCAAGGAAAGTCACAAACTTTAGATGCAGTGGGACTTTTTACATTTTGCTTGCTTATTTTTGCTTTTTAGCACTGCGGAAGGGACGGGAGGGTGACTGAGGAGAGTCGAAAGAAAAGCAAAGGTTAAAAGGAAGCTTTGTAACAGCAAGGCAGCTGCCTTCTTCAGAGCCCTGCTGAACAGTCCTGCTTCCTGTAACTCAGCCCCACGCATCTTCCGGACTCCTCCTGCGCGCCCGAGGCAGCAGGTGTGCTCACCCTCCCGTCCGAACGGAAAAGGGTCGTGCAGGAGGTTTCCTCCTGAGAGCTTTTCACCTGCTTTCACGTAGGTTCCATGGTGCAAACTGACAGGATGTGACGTTAACTCTGCTCATACTTCTTTCCTTCCGTTAGTAAAATACAGCATTTTTAAAAGTATTCTCTGACCCATACAACTTTCCAGTTATTTCATCCAGCGAGCGTCTGGAGGGGTCCAATCAACACATAGCTATTTGAAACCTAAAAGTTCTGGAAGAACATTTCAAATAAACCCAGTTTTCCTTGTGACCTTGGATAAGAGGATATTAATCAATTGCTTAATTGTAACCATCCTATAAAAATAGTAAGCAAGAGCAATTTGTAGTATTTTTGCAGTGAATTGAGGATACAGTCACCCTCTATTTTCATTGTATTTTACTTTAAAACACGTACAGAAGTTGACTTACTTAATCACTTGTGTCCACAATAGAGTCCATATTGATTTTTACTCTAGGAACAAATGAGACTTTGGATTTTATTTTTTAATTTGTTCTAAGAAAATTTTCTGGGTATACATCTTAATGACAAATAAAAAAAAAGTATAAGATGTTTGCGCGACTTCGCTTTTAACAGCAAAAGTATCCAAGCTCATTGTCTAATAACTGGGGACTGGTTTGGTTAAATAAGGTACATCCCCTTGACAAAATGTCTTTATTGTCGTAAAAATTATTATGAACAATGTAGCAACAGAAGAAAGGCTTGTGATGTTTTAAAAAGCAGAATATGGGAGTTTTGTTGTAGTTACAGCTAGGAAAAAATGAAGCTTGTAGGCCCAAATTAGATTGTAATAGAAAATTAAACATTGATTCGTTGGATGCCGGAAATCAAAGCAGGAGACATTTCTCCCTTTCCATTGACGCGAGGGAGGGAGGGACGTGTACAGGGGAAGGGGGAAACGGGTAAAATGGGAAGCTGGGATGTGAGGGAGTGAGCAGTTCTGCAGCTGCCTTGGCAGCCTCTGGAAGGAATGGTGTAGAATGGTTAAGAAGATGGCACAGCAGGTGGTGTCCCACGTTCAGGCTGGGGGGAACGCAGAGGAAGCAGCCGGGGTGCCTTTCAGAGGGTTACCGTGGTGATAGCGTGCCGGCCATTCTTTCCAGCTCCTCTTTGGTTAAATTAGATAGTTTTATTTTAGATAAAAGTACAGGCGTTTACAGATGTATTTGTTTAGATATAGTTATTTAAACATTAGATATTTATGTGCCCAGAACCATTTTAACGTTCAGTTTGAGCTGCTATATTATTTTGGTATTTCCAGACCAAATATCTCATTAGTGAGGATTTTTGACCCAATTTGAAATATTTGAAGTATGAGTTCTAAATTATGAGTATAATCTATAAAAGAATTTGAGCAGCTTCTCTGCTGAGAATTAAGAGAAATAATGACTTCCTCCTATAATTTATAGTAGTTTTGCAGTGAATTGAGGATAAAATCATCCATCTTGCTTTTTGAAATGATTCCTGTGGCAGACAGGGCTCGGGGAATTTCTCACTAGAGCCTCCCAAAATCTGCTTATG